>NC_079296.1:53260544-53560544 GCF_023638135.1 Falco biarmicus | reverse complement strand
TAAGCATTGCCAGCAAGAAAGTTGTTCCTTCCCTTGTAAAAATAACCCCAGAAAATGCTCCAAATCTGCTAAATTCAACCCAGACAGCATCAAACTGGACTGTTGTGCTGAAGTGCCATTCAGGTGCTTTCCTTCAGGCTGGAAGTGAGGGATCCCTGCCTGCCCCAGGGCATTCAGTTAACATGAACCAATATTTTATAATAAAGTTTTAACAGACACCTACAGAATAATGCCTGTTCATATTATTCAAGGGTGGAAGGAGAAGCAGTTTGGATTCAGATCTCCAGACCACAAGGCCATGTCATAATTTTAGTCCCCTCTAGGATCCAACACTACAAAGGTTCCTCGTTCATTCAGACACACGTGGAAGATCTGAATTTTTAAAGACTTGATCCTATCTGGCCAAAAGCTCATGGACACACACTTAAGACAGTCTCAAACAACATCCATCATCTAACCCTCATAAATAACATTGCAAGAGGGAGCGTTGTGTATTTCCATAATTTATTTCACTGTTTTATTTTCTGCTTTACCTTCAGGCAGGACACTGAACTACGTTAGCTGGTATGATTTGTGCCGAGAGTTAATTTTTGCTGATCTTTTCAGATACACTGGTGCACCAGCAGAAGATAAGCTGTTCTGGCATTAAGAAAATAACCTGCATCTTAAGTTTGGGAAAAAAAATAGTAATAATAATGGGGGGAAGCAGAGACATTTTCAAAATAAGGAAAGCTAGCCGTCCACTTGGAATTTTCTTATATTGCTCAGGATATCAGATCAGAAATATTAAAGGCTATTTCAAAATAAAATGCAGTAGTAGAGTCCCAGAGGCCCAATCACAATATCCTTTCCCCACTGTCCTGACTTTGTTTGCTTGGAAACAAAGCGCCCAAATGATTCTAGCATTCCAGAAACTTTATAAACAGGCAATGGCTTCTTTGCCCATTCTTCCTACAAAAGACACAACGGTGTAAATGTATCCAATACCTGCTTGCATGCCTTGGGAAAAAATAAAAAGAAAATTAACAGCTTCAAACAATCCAGAAGCAACATGGGCTATAGGGATTTGGTACAGGGAAACCGCCTATTTTAAGGCCCAGCAACACCAGGGAACTGCTGCCATAAATACCATCCTTGCTCAATTATTTAACTTTGGTCATAATTAAAATAAACTTGAGGAGGGAGGGGGATGATGACACCCAAACCAAACAACAACAACAAACCAAAGAAACACCCCGACACTGCTGTCCCAGCAAACCCAAAATTAATTTTACTACAACAATTACCAATTGCCATACTTACTATCCTGGTACAGCTTGAATTTGTATATATACCACAACTTAGGTACAAAGCTATCGTAACGACACACTATTTCACAAACTCATATTACCAAACAGCCTGTGTTGCAATTAAACGAGTCTCAGTATTTAAAGATTCTGATCAAAGTGCAGCCATGTGATGCAATTGTTTATATGTTTCCAAGGAAACCTAAAAACCTAGAAACAACAAAGACCTAAAAAGCTAGAAGACACCTGTTGGTTTGAAGAGGTTCCCATGGGAGTTCTTAAACACAGAGTTAGAAATTACACAAATGCCTCTGCGGTTTCTGAGTTTTGTTTCTTTTTGGCCCTGAAAATTAACAGAATCTCTTTCGTACTTTTGAAAATGTATTAGCTACGGCTTAACTGCTGCAAACCCCTAAGCGGCAGATTCTGACGTGCCACCAACTCCCAGCAATGCAGTACTTCTGACATTCATAGGCCTTATCGCTCTAACTATTGATTTTTGGATGCTGAAACAAAGCCAAAAAAGCTCCTCTTTCCTTCTAACTGAGATCACAACAATAATTTGAAACTGCATTTATATTTCATAGATACAATTGATTGATACACAATGAATACTATAGTCTTAAAAAAAATGGAATAATAATAAAAAACCTGATACGATGAGGAATCTTTAAGAAAAGCATTATGCCCTTCTGACGGAATGAGATTTAAAAAAATAGAAATACCTCATTTGTGAGAAAGATGGACGTATATAAAACCCAACCACAAGCCCCAGAAAATAAAAAGTTCGTATCACCTTTGGCTTGGGGAAGGGGGCACTTCCCTACACTCCTGCCTTGCCCTTGACGGGGTGAAATAAATTGGTGCTGAACACTGTCATTTTCCCCCCCTCAAGCTTTGTTGCTTTTGTCCCTGAAGAAAATTCTAGTTTCCATGCAGAGATAAAGATTGCTGTCAGCCCCTTGAAGCAGACGGCATGAATAGCTGCAGTGTTCGCGCTGGAGGACGAGTGAGCTCTGGAGCCAGTCATGTTGCCCAACACAATGGGTATTTGTGGTTCCTCAAGTCAGGATTGAGCAGCAGCCCACTAGACATCAACAGATGTGCCCGTATCACCTCCTGTGAAAATTTATCAAAAGAAATACAGTATTTTCTTTAAAATTTCAGCTTTTTCATTTCATTCTTGCATCCTGAAGCAACTCTCAATAACTACCATCAAAGCCATGGAATGCCTCGAAATGGATGGGTGCAATCTCATGCAGCAGTCGTACTCTATGATCTTAAAGGTCTTTTTCAACCTAAACAACTCCGTGATTCTATAAAATTAAAGGGAATCAGGAAATGTGCTTACCTAAGTGAAAGCTACAGCACAGCTGGATTCAATTTATTGAAAAATAAGAGGAGATCTTGCTATAAAAATCATTTTTACAACAAAGACTTCAATGCACATAAAGATATATTTGCAAGATATTCTTTGGATTCAGGTTCTCATTCAAAGCAGAAACAGGGAAGCACACCACTCACACCAGCTGCAACTTCTGCCCTGTACCTGGCTACACTGAGAAGGCAATGACCAGAGCCAGAACCTGCAAGCCCACTTCAGCCTTTCAAACCCTGCCCTTTTCTGGGTTTTCATAACCTCGCCCGACCCGGGCATCACCACTACTCACCACTACCACCATTCAAGCTCTCACTTGAATTCACACTTACCAGTTCTCTTCGCCTTGCCCCTCCCCAAAGAGCTCCGTTTCCTGACACGAGCCACTTCCACCCCTGGGAAGTAAACATCAAAAGGCTGGAGTTTCACTTCAAATCAAACCTAAAAATCAAACCTAAAAATCACACCGTGCTTTATTCCCATTCAAACTGCCCACGTCCTTTGTCTACCAATGTTTTATCACCTGATCATAGTTATTCATATACTAGAAATAATGCATCAAAAATACTTCAGTCTATTTTGTCTTGTTCTGTTGGCTCTGGTAAGTGTCTTTTAGCAGTATGAATCAATCTCTGTATACGGATAGACACAAGCAGACACAGGAAAGGTCCATTACCCAGCACTAGGACCTGACCAGTTGATCTCCCCATGCTCCCTTCCCTCAACGAAGGGACAAGTGTCTTGAGACCAGAAGAGCTCTCAGCACAGGGCAGAAGTCCACAGGTTATCTGAATTATCCCTGCAGAAGATTCTCTCTAATGACTGAAGACAGAGTCGTTAGGTAAACCAGGCTGCTGGTTTAGGGGTACAGTGCTGGGGAGCGCACATCCCCAAGCTTATAAACTGGGAAATACACAATTTCAAATTTCCAGCAATATTAAAATACCAATGCATCTAGGTTCCTAGAAGCTTTAATTACATGATGTTCACAAATAATTTGCCTCTGAAAACACATGACTACATTAAATTAACCTGGGAAAAGCACACTATTAAACAGGACATTTGAGGCTTGTAAGTCTATTAAAGAGTATCATGCCTCATAAACACATCCAAGAATTTGAAAATTTACCTGACCATCAAGTTTCCATTCTTCTTATGGCAAAAGCAGTAGCGTTAAGATACAGTCAGTGTGAACACGCATTTCTTACATACATAAATATGTCCAAAACACAGAAAAACAACACAAGTTCACACCTACACACTTGTAAGAGGACTATTTCCCTGAGGGGCTGCAGAGCGTATCTCATTCTCCTTGTTATGAGAATAATCCAGCTAGGGAGGAAGGCAGCATATGCCAGCTCCAATTTTAACTCTGATGCCTCACGTGCAAAGGACTGTGATACAGCACCTATTCTCCACCAAACTTCAATTTGTCCATCTGATTAATAAGGGAGCATATGAACCTAAGCATTTTAAAGTACCATCAAAAGAGCACACCATCCTTTGCAGGACAAGCCTTTTAGGTTTGGGTTGGTTGGTTGGTTGTTCTCTTTAATAAAGTAAATACAATATAAACATTTTCCATAAATGTACTTTTGTAAAATAAATGTCTTCAAAGTGATCCTACTACAAATTTTACTAACAGATATCTATTAACACATCCCACTGATCTGCTGCCCCACTGGCCTTGAAGATTCAGCCTCTCTTTCTTGGCCATAACAAAACACACTTCCAGAAAGCAATACATGAGGATATGCAATTTTCTGTAACACAGCCCAGAGATTTGAAAACCACTTCAACCACGTCAGGCCCTCACTTTCTGTTTGCTACAAAGACAACGTTTCCATTATCAGTCATGCAACGGTTATTACAGGGCTTGGTGCTGCAGGTGAAAGCCCAGAAATGCGGGCAAGAACACTGCTACTCACTTCCAGGCAAAGGGCATGTGCTTTGGGGAAGTAACTGTCATGCATCTGAGTCACCAACAGTTTCAGAAACACATTTTGCAAGCAGCTTAATAAAAAAAATCAAACCCAGCGCATTCAATCAGTGAAGAGGATATTAATCACTTGGATGCAACAAGGGTTGGGAGCAGCGGGACGGAGCACTGGCAGAGCTCCTGCAGGACAGCCACACATCAGCATCGTGAAAAACTTTACCACACATTGAACAATATTGTTAAATGACCAGAAATCCACCAACTTTTCAACGTGTCTTTGCATAATGACATCATCATTTAAGACGGTAAAAGCTGCTCAAAGCACTGTTGGATAGAGATGGGGCTGCGTAACAGCACAGGACAACAGCACAGTCTCAGTTGTATGAGAACAGGAGAGCCCAGATGTTCTGAAGGAGACTACGTTTAGTAAAAGTCATTAAATTTAAGAGTCTGAAATATATATAAGTTCAGGTATGAAGGAAAAAAAAAAAAAAAGGCATGTAACACCTCTTAAAACCGGTGTACACAGCTGTGATCGCATTTCTAGGTGGAAAATGGACAAAACAGCGCTCCCCCCTCCCCGGCCCCTTGACAGCTGGGCATATTTCTGCAAACTGCCGTCCGGCAGGATAGTTCCTTCCTTTCCCACGCTCCGAGCTGGTTCCGATTACAGCTCCCAGCGATGGCAGCGTCCACGTCCCGCGGGGCAGGCGGCCGCAGCCCAGCTCTTGGAACAAGGTGCCCTGGGGACAAACGCTCTGGGATGGCCTGTCCATCTTTAGATGCAATTTCAATAGAAGTACACAGCACAAAACTGTCCTTAAAGAAAGTCTTCAGCACCAAAGCATCCTGCACAGTATTAATTACTTACAATATTAGTGCTGCAGGGATTACAGGGGCAGGCTGGAGATAAACCAGCAGCGATTCCCAGGCTCTGTGCTCTCTTCCTTCTGACGGTCCCTGTGTTTCAGTCCTCTTTTATACAATCCCCAAAGAGGAGCAGAAGGTACCTCTATTTCCCACAGTCCGACAGCTATGAAAATATCAGATGCAGTCAAATATCAGTTAGAAAGCACAATGCCCCAAAGAAGTCGGTATGTTATCCGGGAACAGTACAGTGCAAGCTGCTTCCAGCTCTGCCAGCCGTACTTCCACACCGGTTTTCTCTCCAAGATGCAGAAGATGTCATGGAGGCTTAGTCACTGCAGGATCTTTTCTTGACACTTTTTTAAAGCAAAACCAACATCAGGAGCGTAGACATTACAGCTGCTAAAATTGATGTGAAAGAGCCTGGTAGATGAGAAAGGACTGAGTACCAGAAAAAAAATAATATTCTAAAATACATTTTAACAGGTTAATTGTGCACAATGTATTACATTTAAATACATTACTAGAGGAAAAAGCAGCACGCAGACCTGCTAGTGGGGCAGCAGCAGACTGGCAGAACTGAACCTGAAGATGTTAACTGCACACAGAGCTACACTAGGCAAAACAAGTAATCTTTTTTGCAAGGCATTAAGCTTGCATTTTAGAGAATAAACTAACCAAGGGCCTTTAGAAACTGTAAAGCACTGTTTACAGAGAGTTTTGAGGGTTCAGTGATTTTTCAAGAAAATTATTCAAGTTCCTTCCTCTGAAGATCCTGGTGAATGAGGTCATTTCAAGGGTAAACCGTTTGACGTAGTACAGGAATTCTCAAACTTTTTCAGTACAAATTACAACTCAAGCAAATTACATGTACACATAACCTCTAAATAACTTCTGCAGCTTACTAGTCAAAAATATTTAATTTTTTTTTAAAAAAAAGTGAAGAACCTGACTGCCAAGAGGTCTCCTGCAGATCACTGTGTAACCCAGATCAAGCCATGGTGTCCTCAGGTGAAACAGAGAATGACTTACAGTGGAATGGGAGCAAGTCCCCTCGGGGGGAAAAAAAATAAAATAAATCACAAATTGTGATAGTACCAATTATCTCAACATCACATGTTCTTAAGTTTGTTTCTAAGAGTTTAGACTAAGGAATGCAAATAGGTCATTATGTAAACGTTTCCACCTTTTCCTGTCCTCCCCGCCTTCCTAGAAATATTTAAGTCACTGAAACTTCCTCTCCCCCCAGTTCTGCCAGGAACCAGAAAGGTGCTGGAGGTGGGAGGTGAGCCTGCGAAAAACAGATTAGAATTAAGTGTTGTATCTGTGGCCTTAAAATGTGCCCTCAGCTGAGTTTTTAATTTGGCTTTTCAAGACTGATCAGCACATGTGTAATTTAAAAGCAATTTGAAGCAGCAAGCTAGGTAGTTTGACTTCAAATGAACGAGCTTTTGACAACTGCAAACAAAATAATAATGTGAACCCGTTTAAATTCATCCCTATATTTAAAAGGAAAAGCATATATCATTTTAACTTGGTTATACAAAGGCTTTTCTTCTGCAATATGAAAGCTATTTCACCACAATCTTGTTCTCAGTAGCAATTTGCAAACCGCCCATTTGTACCAGATTAGTAGAAAACAGGCAGCAGATAAATTAACATTGTTGCTTAATGAAATGCTTTAAGTTTCATTGTGCAGTATGATTGAATATGCTCATGAAACCCAAACCGAAATTAAAAAAACTAGAAAGTACCTGAGACATCTAAACCCACAGAACATGGGATACACACGTTACTCATTGCTTGTTGAAATGAGTAGCCTACTACTTCTGACAAAGCACAGCACTGTAGCTCAAACAACATACAGCGTATCACAGCAGAAACTAACCCTAGGAATACAAAGAAAAATAAACATCAAAGGACAAACAAAGGTAACAAGATTAAAGGGCAAAAGAAAATAAGCATGGAATTTACTAAAAGAAACAGTAAGTAAGGTGAAGGAAAGGTTAATATATTTGTATTGGACAAGACTGGTTTTGTTTACTTGTTTATTTTTTGATTTGCAGTTAGTTTGGAATTAAGCTGAGAAACAGCTACAAGTAAAGAAATCAGCATGCTTAGCAATAAAACCTGTTAGGAAAAAAATAATTTTAAATATGTTTTGAAAGGTTCACACTCTTCTAACCCAGAGTCTTGCAGCACTGGAAGTCGCAACTGATGCACACTAGGAGCAAGCGCAGACCTAGCACTGCTCCGGCAAACAAGACAAGAAAGTATCCTGGTAAGTTCTGGTGCATTGTCTGCAGATTTTACACACAGATATGTTTACAAATTGCCACATTATGCTACAAATAAATTAGAAGACAGAAAGGTTGGTCGCGAAGTGAATTGCCCCCTCTAAGAAACACACTGAAATGCATCCCACGTAGCAGTGAAAACTGCTCTGAAGCTACAGAATTAGAACTGTTGGTAAGGAAATATTTACAGATCCCTCATCGAATATACCGAACACAAGAGAGTCTTTAACCACAAATTGTCATCGTTGGCTTCAAGTCATGATTACACGGGCCTTCTCTCACACACCAAAGAGTTATCTTTTGTTTGCGATAAAAACATCCATCAAAAGAACCAAGGGAGGTAACAAATTATGGGAGAAAATGCCATGATAAAAGAAGAGATAGCATGGACCTCACAGAGTGCAGTCCTACCCTTGGGAACGCATAGACAGGGCACCAGCAGACCGTGAGGAACCATGCCCTTTGGGTGGCCAGGGAAGTACTAGCTCGATATAAACAACCAAACTATTCTGTCCTCTTTACAATCCACATTACACCACATCCACAGGAAAGCGATGTTTAGAAGCATCATGGTCCCACAGTTCATCTCAGTGTGGTTATGCTGGCTGATAACCAAGGTCACTCTGCCAGTCTTCAGTCCCCTGCAAGGGGCACCATCGTGAGCCACAGCAGCACTCCACTGCAGCTAAGCTTTCTTTAAAAGTTATTTCAGATGAAAGAGAGATTCATTTTACTGAAGAGGAAGAAAGGACAAGAACCACAATCAAAGAAACACCCAACCATCAGGAAATCTGAAACCGACTGGTCTTAGAGCAGTATCTTGTCATCCATGTGGAGCTGTGTATTTCATTCTGAATTGTGCCTCCAGAGCAGTAAAACCTAGAAGTGGGAGGAGACCTCCTAGTTCACCAAACTCCCTTGCTGTGGTAGAAAAGTTTATCCTCCAGCTTATCTAATTATTTTTGCCTGACCTTTTTGAAGTGATGTGTAACACACATTTGACTTGCTTCCCTTGTAAATCTGCTATTTGCTTATTTGCTTTTTCTTAAAAATTTGTAGTACTAGTAACCTAAAGCCTTTTTGAGACTGCATTCTTCCCGGTGATTCTGGACGTTGCTGTATCCTTGTTTGTGTGTTATCCTCAGAGGACAGCAAGGCGACTGGCATAGCTCCTTCCAGCTGCAGAGGCACCCTGACTCTCCCGCAGGGAACAGCTGCCTCTTCTCAACAGCAATAATCCAAACCCTGTCACTTCCATCACTCATATAACGTTTTTAGCCTGTATCTCATCTTACCTCTACCTGATTTACAGTTTTGTTTTTTAGTTTTACCTGCTCAGATCTCTCACTTTTACCAAAAATTATTACTTCACGTTAGAAGAAAAAAAATGTATCTCTGATAGCCTAAGTTTCTAGGACTGAGAACTTTTTACAGTGGGGATAAAAGGGACAGAAAAACCCACAACTGAGTTGTGCCACGTTTTCCAGTGACAATAAGCCATCACTGCAAGCAACCAACTACCCCAACAATTTTTTTTTCCGGTTTTATTTCTTCCCTCAGCCAGGAAACACCTTTGAACACAGTTACATCACTGCTGCACGAGCAAACCTCAATCTCTGTGACCAGCTTTTTACTTTGCCACTTCAACAGTGAGTCACTAGCCAGGAGTCAAAGTAAAAAGGGTGGTTTTAGGGCACTGCTATTGGACAGGGGATGTACATGGCCAGCAGCGGATGGGGCTCAGCAGAGGCAGTTCCCCCCGTGCCTGACAGCCACGGCACCAAGTGGGAAGAGGGCCAGGACAGCCTGTCAGCGAGGCCACTTGTCCCCTCGCTCACTGCCAGGGCCAGGAGGACAGCAAACAGCAGCCTTTAATGCTACACTTGTTCAGGGAGCTGTTTCGCTGGAGATAATCAGCTGGCTGGCTTACTTAGGAAGAAAAATCTGAGCACACTGCAATCAAGATACAGTTCAACAGCATCACCCTCTCCCATCAGCAAAAAAATCTCCCATCTATCCTCCCACTTCCCAGAGGCATCATCTGCAGACAACACAAGAGGATTCTGGCAGGCAATAGGATACCATTTATGAATTATTATACCTGCAGTAAATCAACTGAATTAAAAAGCGCAACACTGTGTACAGGCCTTAAAAATATGTTCCATGTTGTGAACAATGCAAAAATAAATCCTGTACAAATACTTCAACAAATCGCTGGTGCTGAGCTTCTCCTAATCTCTGTCTTATCAGTAGCTCATTCATTCTCTGGCTTACACGTCTTCTGGCCTGTTGTACACATATATTTAAAAGACATCTACATTTCAGCAAAACCTCTGGAACAAATACAGGCACCTTTTTTTTTTTTTCCCTTTTGTTTTAAATATTAACCCTTACAGCATTTGGAATTACACAATACATATTGTTATCAGACAGGACAAAGCCTACAGCTGGATGGAACCTTCTACAGAAGGGCACAGGCAAGGGGGGGGAGGGGAATAAATAAATAAAAAGATACAATCACAGTTAAAAAGGTTGCAGAAAGCCTCCACAGAGCAGCCTGGTGACTACAGCCACTTTCCGTTCAGCCTGAATTCTGCTGCACCACATCACAAATCAGTTAAAGTGACACCTGAATCATTCCCTAAGACAGTTCTCAACTCATAAAATGAGCATCACATACGGGACCCATAAATGCTGCTCCACGAAGAATAAGATAATTCAGAACTCTTTAATAATGTATCAATTCAATTTACAATACTTTCGATTACAGGGCATCAAATTATATTTTAGGTTACAGAGGGATTCTGCTGTCACTACTACTGTATCAAGAAATCAATAATGAAATGCCTATCAAGAATGCTCGCCACAGGCATCACAACCGCAGCCCTCGGGCTTGGCTTCTTTGCTGCTGCTTCCAGGGCACAGGGCTGTGGCACTGGAAAGCCGCAGCATCCCAGCACGCACTGGGTGTGGAGCAAGTAACCAAGTTTCAGTGTGAGTACATTATTCACTGAGACCACGTTGCACTGTTCTTATTTATATGTTAATTTAAAAAAAACAACAAGTATTTCCTTGAAATACAGCACACTGCTTACATTCCACGATCAGGTAGACCAGATGGTTATCCCTAAACTCAAACGTGGTGGTTACAGTAACAGGCCTTCCATTTTAAACAAGCAGCAATTTCTCAGGCAGCTCTCCATCTGCTTTGAATGCACTACTCTCGCTAACCCTGACACAACTCCTAAGAGCCCCTCACACCTTTCAGGAAACTGACATGTAACCTGTCTACCCAGCAATCTCTTCACCTTGCCCCTGATGGCTGTGTTTTACATAACAATTAAAACGCCATCATCACTCTCCCAAGACAAGAGGTTTGACTGCGGGCTTGTGGGTTTGTCTGGTG
Source organism: Falco biarmicus (assembly GCF_023638135.1). Taxonomy (NCBI): domain Eukaryota; kingdom Metazoa; phylum Chordata; class Aves; order Falconiformes; family Falconidae; genus Falco; species Falco biarmicus. The sequence continues at coordinate 53,549,371 of NC_079296.1, read as the reverse complement.
GAGCACAGGTCACAGCCACCTTCCTCCTCCTCTGGGCAGGAATAAGATCTCAACTTGCCCCCATCTCTGCTCCACACAGAGTTCTGCCACCACTGCTCAGCCAGTCCCTCCCTACTGACCCCCCTGACACCAATGAAACAGCAAAAACATGTGTTTTCTTGCCAACTGCTTTTGCTGAGAAATTTTCAGGGTACTTCCAGATATAGAGTCACTCACCTTAATGTTTCTATGTAAAAGCACGTTTTTTCCACTAAAGCCTCTTCATTCATTGCTTATGGCCTTCAAGTGCTCCGATACTACCTTCAGACACAGGACCTCCACCTGGTGTTGAGCCCTGTCAGAAATCTGTGCTGAAGAGTATTTTGGAAATAGAGACTGAAACACAGTATCACATATGCAAAGCAACAATATCATGCAATTGAGGTATAAATGCAATCCTCAGATTCCCTATATATTGAACAATTTCTCCTGCAGAACCTCCCACTCCTTCAGCAAGCAGGGTGGACTCTGCTCACATCAGTAGTGCAGACATTCAGTATTCCTTTTTATCTTCCTGTTTTTCATTCTATGTAGCGCTGGGCACTTGCCTCGGCTCTTTTTTGTTCCTCACTACGGTAGGACTGATCTGCTCTGAAATCTTGAACAGGTTTACATGACATCATCAAACATGAAAAAATTATACATAAACACTTTACCAATAACACGTGTAGCTGACTTCTCAGAAAACACCGAGGGCATCTGCGACAAGGCAGGATTGCGCCACTGACTCCCTACAGCTGTTTTTCACTTTGCAGTTTGTCAGGCCCTGTCCACCCATTTTTCTTCATATAACCTCTTAAACAAAAGAGAAAAAGGTCACCAAGTACACTGGTCAAAGTATTCCTATAACATGCTCTAAAACTAGTTCAGTTAATAACACAGCTCAGCAGCTTTGGCCCAAAAAACGAACAGCTCCAAAAAACCAACTTACAGCGCAAGCTGTCTGACAGGAGAATGAAAAGGCACATGTTGGGCACAGTGCAAGGCAGGTGTCTTGCCATCAACAAACAACTTTAACAAGTGCAACTTTTGCCACAATGAAGCACTCCATCCTGAAAGCCAGCAAGAAAACACAAACTTCAAATCCCCATAAGCCACCGCTGTCACCTTCCAGCTGGGAATATGCATGAGCCTACTTAACCTGTGCAACACGTGCACCACAGCTCTGTCCTCCACTTCAGCTTCTTGAAAACCTGTGCAGAAGAGGAAGGTCTTACACTGACCTCGAACCACCATCTTCTAGCTTCCCATAATTTCAGTCCACATGGTGCAATTCTGACATCACCCAGGGCCATATGGCCCGGGAGCTGGGAATGCAGTGAACGGTGAGGGAAAAAAAACATGGTGGAATCACCATCCCTGGAAGTGTTTAAAAAACATGTAGATGTGGTGCTTAGAGGCATGGTTTAGTGGTGGACTTGGCAGTCCTGGGTTAACAGCTGGACTTGATCTTAAAGGTCTTTTCCAACCTAAATGATTCTGTGATTCTATAAAAATAAGACCAAGGAAAACAGGCATTCAAGACAGCTCTCCTGACAGAGGTCAACCCTTAACTCCTACAGATAAAAAAACCTCGATTGAGCTAGACGACAGATAAACATATGAAGTGGAAAAGAGGAGGCACAGCAAGATACAAAAGTGCACTAGGAGCAAAATGGGCTAAAATTTCCAACTTCGCACCTGCACCTCGCAGGCTGAGGTTAAATTACTGTAGTCCAACCAGCATCATCACACTGATTTGAGGTATATAAGATGTCTGCTTTTATTAAAGGTGTTAGGGGCATAGGAAGCTTTTAAACTAGAAGTTCCGTTTTTATCTTTTACTTGGAAGAATATATTAAACGTATTTAAGGAATACAGAGTATGTTAGGCAAAGCACAGCAATGATGGCTGGTGTAACACAGCTCCTATGTAATTATTCTATTTGTGAGCAAAGACTGAGCAAATTAAAAGAATCAAACGCTACACCCACACCATCTTGTTTCTCACATAATTTTCTTTCCGTTCTTCTCGACATTTCTAAAACAACTGATGTGGTCACTGGAGAAAAACGTTTTCAGCTTAAGTGCCTTCACTGCCTCGAATGGAGAGGCCCCCCAGCCCCACGATGCCTGCATCCACACCAGCACAGTCCTGCTGCTCTTGGAGACCTCAGCCAGATGGTCTCTGCTTGTCCCACCTCCACCCTTACCCCCACACTTCCCTCAAGCGCTACCCCCCAAGCACAAGGCAGAAGCAGGCTGCCCCACAAGCCCCCCCAGTGCCATCAACAGCAATTACAGATCGTCACCTGCCTTAGGGACTCTTCTCCTCAAGGCCCAACTTCCACCTCAAGCAAGAACAAGGTGGGGCGGGTGCCACCAGACCACCGGCATCTCCCCACATCATGACTTAAATGGTTTCATCTGCTGCCCAGCACAGCTAACTGGGAACTTCCTGAGCCTCCTGGACAAGGAGAGTACATTATATCCACGTAGAAATCTCTTTTAAATGACATTGAGTTTCCAGCTGAATGTCATTAATTTTCATCAAACTTTTTTTGTGGTTTTTTTAAATAAGCCCTAACGCACAACATGCACAGAAACCAAGATTACCATGCGCATAAGACATAATTTTCAATTCTCTGCCTCTTTATTCCTACTTTCCAGATTTTCTCATAGAGCTTACAACATCTTAGGAAAAAAGCTCAATAAGCGATGTCATGTCTTAACTCCGCGGGCTCTACCCCACACAGATCAGACACAGGCGGCGATTTAGAAGCTGAACACACAGCAAAGCACCTCACTCTATGGAAATAAGCCAGAAGGAGAGAGGAACCTCACACAAAAGTAAAAAAAAAAAAAAAAAAAAATATTGAGACACCCTTTCCTAATTAAAAAACACTGCTTTATCTCACAGCAGATATCCATTAACCCTCTCTACAACTCATGATTAAAGTGAAAAAAACCCTCTAATGATGGGAAACAATTAAAAGGTGTTTTTACAGTATCTCTGTGAGGTTTGCCATTATTTTTCCCAGGATTTTAAACTCAACAATAAGCAGGGAGGGGAAAAACCACAAGTCCTTTATTTTTGGAGGTAATAAATTGGATTTTTTTTTTTCTGTGAAAGCCTTATTTGCTTTCTCCCCACCAGCCTGTACAAGCAAATACAAAGTTTTTCACCAGCTGCAGGATTTACACCTACCTCCAATTACCAGGCGCTTCGCCCGGCGGGGGCCGGGGGAGCCGGGAGCGCGGCCCCCCGAGACGGGGCTGCCCGGGCGGCAGCACCCACAGCGGCTCCGCGGGGCGCCGCGCTGCCAGCGGCGTGACCGCCAACCATGAACGAGCACAGTGGGCACACGCAGGGTTTAACAACGCTGGCCTTGCCCAGGGGAGAGGAAAACAGTTCGTCCCGGGCCCCGCCAGCCCCTCAGCCGGCGGGTCCCGCACCCGAGCGCTGCGTGCGCCCACAGCCCCGCTCACGGCAGGGGAGCCGGAGGGCCGCGGCGCGGCTGTGCGGGCGGCAGTTAAATGGCTTCGTAACGCTCAGGCTCACCTGCCGCCCCATCCTGGGGGCTGGGGGGGCGCCGGGCAGCCCAGACACGCCGCTCCCCGGCCGGCGTGGGGCGAGTTACCCGGGGTGCCTGTCAGCGGGGCAGCGCGGGGCCGGCCCCAGCCCCCGCCAGCGCCTCTGCGTCCCGCATCGCCCCGACACGCCGGCCGGCGTCACAGCCCCTCGGCACGGCGGCCCCCGGCCCCCGCGCCTCAACCCCGGGGTGCGCACCGGCCTCTCGGCTCCCTCGGGAGCGCGCCCATCCCTCCGGCCTCCCCAGCACGGCGGTAACCCCCGAGGACGGACACCCCACGGAGGAAAGGACAGCCGCGTCGCCTCCCGCCTCAGCGAAACCCCGTAGGGCGAGCGCAGCGCCGGGCGGCAGCGCGGGCGGCCAGGGCCGGCCCGAAGCCCCGCGGCAAGGCGCACGCAAGCCCCGGCCGCTTCCTGGCGCGCACCCAGGGACGGCCTGGCCGCCCCCCGCCGCCGGGCACCGGGCTGCCCCCGCACCTGCCCGCCCCGTCCCCCGCCGCCGGCACCTGCCGACGTCCGCGGCGGCCCCCGCCCGCCGCCCCTGCCCGCTGCCCCGCGGCCGGCGGCTCCCGTCCTCCCGCCCTCCGCCGCGCCGGGACCCGGCTCCGCTCACCTCCGCGGCTCCGCTCCGCTCCCCGGCTCGGCGGGCCCCTCGGCGCCCCCGCGCAGCGGCGGCGGGCGCGGCCGGCCGCGGGACGCCCAGGCGCGCTGCGGCCCGAGGCGGCGGGCAGAGGCGGCGGCAGCCAGGCAGGAAATTTCCCTCCGCCGCCGCCGCCGCCTCCTCCTCCGGGCGCCGCGGCGGCGGGCGCGGAGCCGCCTGGCGGACAACGCCCGCATCGGCAGCGGGGCCGGGGCCAGGCTCCGGAGGGGACCCCCGCGCCCAACCGCAGCTCCGGCGGGGTCGGTCCCCCGGGCCCTGCCGCCGGCGGGGCCCCTCGGGCCGGGAGCGTGCCGGTCGGCCGGCGGGCGCTTCACACCGGAGTTTCAAACGGGACTTGGGCTGCGCTGCCTGCCCCGGCGGTGGCGGCGACCCCGCCAAAGCCCGCGAGCCAGCCGCGCTGCTACCCGTGCATGGCGGCAGCGCCTGCTGCTTCCCTCGCTCGGCCGAGGCAGCGCTGGGGCCGGGCGTGAGGGCCGGGCGCCGGGCGCCCACCTGCCCGGGGCAGCAAGCGGAGGCTGGCGGCCTCCCGTCCCCGGATCACCGGCCTGCCGCAGCCGGGAGCGATCTGCCAGGCCTGTCGGGACCAGCCGGCCCCCCGGGACCCTGCCCCTGGCTGCTCAACCCACCGGCAAGGTGCGGGCGCTGGGGCGGCAGGGCCGAGCCCAGGCCTCGCCTGCCTCTCCGGGGAAGCCGCCGCGGCAGCCCGGGCCGCGGGGCCGGTGAATCAGGCCAGTGAAACCCAGAATAGAAACTGTCAGGCTGGAAAGTAGGACAGGGACGAGGGGATTACCGAAAGAAAGGCAAGAATCAGGGAGTCTGAAGGCACGTCTTCCTATCTTTTGTCTCCAGCCCCCAGGATGGCACCTTCGCCAAGCAAGGAAAGTCTCCCTGCAGATGACATCTCCCCTCCAGGAGGGATCCCACCATATGTTACTGTCAGACCCATGGCCGCGCACACCGTGTTATTTTAAGTGCACCCAAGGACGTCAGACAATTAGGGATTGTATGAAAAGACCATCGAAACAAAATATTAGAACATCTGTGAATATTTGTGTCCTCTGCGGAAAACTTAATCAGAGCCTAATTACATCCCTTTGGCATCGTGTTGACTAGGAAACAGCACTTTCGTAGACTGCTAAAATTTTTCAGCAGATATGGCAGTGCAAATGGGCATGGTACCAGGAAGGCGTTTGGTTTTAATGAACATGTTTGTAGATCAAATGACTGCAAGTCAGCAGTTTTCTTGCTAGTAACCATTTGCAAGAAATTCTGTATTAATTTAAATGACTGCTTATATCCAAGCAATAAAAAAAATGGCGTTATTATGCATGTCGGATAAAACTACCACTTTTTCTATGAGTGCAGAAGTTAAAGAGTACTAGTATACCGTGTTTCCAAAATTAGTTAGTCACAAGAAAGAAATGTGAAGCCAAGTTGTACAATAACCAAAGAAAATGCACATTGTAGCTATTAATAAAGTTATCTGGGGGAACAAGATTTTCTGTAGGTAAAGGGAATATCTAAATAAATTGTACAATGTGCCAAAGTATAGTTGTGAAAGAAGCTTCAGGCAGTCTTTCCTGCCCCAGCATGCTATACTCGAGTCCTAAATACAACTATTGATACAGGATGACAAACATTTAGCCTTGCTAATGCATGTCAGTGTTCCTAGCCCTGCTTCCTTGCAGTCGTGTCCAGGATACTTCTAAGCCCGGGTTTATGCCGCTGGTGTGTTTCAGGATACAGCAATGAGCTGGCGCCAACAGGAGCGAGGAAGCCCAAGGCTGATTTTATCTTCAGTTGTTGGCTAGAGAAAAACAACATGGTATGATGTTCTCTGATATAGTGCTTTATTCAGAAAACTAGAATAGTACTCCACAGAGACTAGGAGCTGGGGAGCTGAAGAATAAAGCGGTTTTAAACCCATTTTCAGTGTTTTCCAGACAAGGTCTGAATAGAATTTATGCTGGTAAGAAAGGGGAGGGGGTGGAAAACTGAAGCTGCTATGGGATTTGAAGCAATTAAGTCACATTAATGGAGCTTACTTCCTTCATCAGAAAATAAATGTAAGAAATTGGAAGACTGAAATGCTGTAGCAAAAATAATAATGGGTAGATGTCTGCGTGTTTAGCCCAGCAGAGCTCCAACAGTGGCTTTTCTTTGTCCGTCTCACAGTCCACTGGTCATCTGTCTTTCCTTCTCTTTCCATCACAAATCAAATACATTCTCAGAAATGTCAGCTCTTTGGCAACCATTTCACCCTTGCTTCCAGTTTGCTGGAGATGCTGCAGGACCGCCGACAGCTTCTGGCAGGACCCGACACCTGCATCCCTTGTTTCGCACTGGGGAAGTAACACTGTTCCAGTAGAAGTGGTGGAAACTTCCTCATGAACAGTTACAGTCGCTTGGCTACACTCTGCTACAAAAAGTGTCTTCTCTGCTTAGGATAGGCAACATTAGAACACTGAAAATATATTTTAAAGCATACAATACCGAGTATAACCTACCACTTCCCTTAGACAAAAGCTCCCCAAATATTTACAAGGCTTCCACACTGACTGACAAATGGCCCCTATGCCCTTGGTAGCAGTGTGGTGGGTCTGTCTTTTTACTGGTTCACTGGAACACAAATCACAAATGTACTTAAGAAATTAGAAAATCAGAGGCAGCGCAGCAAATAACAGATACAGGTGCGTGATTTCTGTAACTACAAATAGATCTCAGCTTAAAAATATAGACAAGCTCTTTAAAGTACAGATAATTGGGCAAAAGCATGAGAGTACATAGCATCGTAGCGGTAGCTAACTTAATGACTTCAAAGAGGTATTTCTCTTAGATTTTTACATTTGGGATCAAAAATTATGAGTATCTAGGAATATATTTAAGTATTCAAGACTACATATCTTTATACTTGTTACAGAAACTGCAATAAATGAAAGCCTGCCTTGCCAGCTCTTCTCTCCACCTCCACCTCCAGGGTTTGTTCTAAACATTACAAACTTTCAAGCAGCTTCAAAGCCAGTTTTATTAAATTGGAAATACTGCAAAAGCTGTATTTTCTGCTTCTCACAGTGCCAGAAGGCTTTTTCCACACACACACTCTTCAACAAACTGTACTTGACCGCTCAACTTGCACTATTCAAGCCATGAATGACAGCAGCTTTTTAGCACCTAAACACATTCCTTTAAAGTTTTGCAAGTCATATTTTGGGGTATGGAGAAAAGATACCCTTGGACATCTTAGAGGCTTCAGTGGTGCTCAGCTGTTTTGGTAACTGCAGTCACTGGCATTCGGGTTTAAAGAAAATGGTAAACTTCTCTAATTTCAAAAGTTTATTTAAAAACTACTTATTTTTACCAGAATGGCCTATGCTGTTCTGTTCAGCTCCCCCACACACAAGCATTTTACAGCTTGGAAATGGAGAGAAACAGGATGAGCGAGAAGTCAGACGTTCCGTGAGCTGTGAGCTCTCCTTCACCTGCCTTGGCATGTGTGGCCTAAGAAGTTTTAGAAGATAAACGTTCCATTGGAAGAATTAATTTCTTACCAAGAATAAAAAATAATAATAAAAAAGAATAAAAAATACCAATGCTGGCTAATTTCAGAATCTCAAAATCTTCGAGAAAAGGCAGTTCCAGGGAGCTGCCCCTGCAGCCACCACGCAAGGCCAGTGGTGTTCCCGTTGGGGCAAGGGGCACTCATAGCAAGCAGAGGAGATGCTGAACGTGGCTTTTCCTCTGCTACCAAGACCAGGCATATTTGGCCATGATGACTGCGTAGAAAACACAGTTGTACTGTAAATATATTCTAGAGTAGCACAGGTTGTGCCTCACGATACCAGAACAGACACCAGCTGGCTTACTCAGATGGTAGAACTGAGGGATGCTCTTGCAGCAGGCAATCATTTTAAAACAGGGGTTTGCTCATCGCGTTTGCGTTGATACCAGTGTGGTGGCACTGGCATCTTCTGCTTTTTTTCTTTTAGATGGAAACCAGCAGTCACTGTTCCTGCTGATGGGATGCTGCTCGGGAGAGGCTGGTGGCTGTCACTCCGATACCAACCAATACACTCCAGCCTCAGAGCTCAGAAATCAATAACTGTCTAGTGATGGAGTTCTCAGCTGAGAAGATTTAGTCATTTTCTGGGAAGAAATCCAAACAACACTTAAAACATGTTTGGTTTTTCTTTCAATAGTGCTGTAGGAAAGGTCAGAGCAAGAGAAGGATGAAAGCAGACAATGGAATAGTACAATTCCACCCCACAGCAGCACTGGGTATGGATACACAAAAATTGTTGTGATCACATTCCCTCTCAGTTTTCCAAAAAGTTCTTGCAATAATTTTGCCGTTCAGTTGAGCTTCAAATTTTTCATCTCCAGCTACAATGAAATTCATGATGCTTTATCTGATTTCCCCCACCCAATCCAAAAGGCATAAACAAATGCCTCTTTCTGTCACCTCTCAGAATGCTGGCTGCCAAGATACCAGAGGGGAAAAAAAAAAATCAATCCCATTCTTAGTATTCTACAGTACATTTATAATAATTTGTTTCAATTACATTTTATCCATCTTAGAAGAGGTCAAGGCAACACTGGTAATGTGTGGCCCGATCCTGCAATGCTATGCATAAGTCTGCCTTATCAACTCCATTTGGGATGAAGTGGAGCTCGAGGATCTTGATGCTGAGCTCCTATGCAATTAGCCATGAAAAATGGAAATAAAAAATAAAAAGGTTGTGAAAGCCTTGTGTGAAATACAAGTGTGTACCACAAAGGCAGTGTCCAAGGGAAATCACAAATACCAGCGCAGCTGCCTGCCAACCACACTGCTAAATCACCTGGGCACCTGTCAGTTGCTTTTAAATGAAAGATTTTAACTAAATATGGATTTTTTTAAAAAGACCAGTAGCTGTTACTAAACATTGCAGTGGCAGCAGAACAGAAGATAATTTGCAGTGGCTTCACCTTGAACTTTCCCAGTTGCTGCTGAGTGCAGTTGAGCACACATACCGGTGAGCCAGCTGGGAGCAAGCCCCCGGACCCTGCCTGCTGCAGCTGCGAGATGGCACCCCTTGGGCAAGGCATCCCTTGGGCGATGGCATCCCTTGGGCGATGGCAGCCCTTGGGCGAAGGCAGCCCTTGGGCGATGGCAGCCCTTGGGCGAAGGCAGCCCTTGAGCGATGGCAGCCCTTGGGCGATGGCAGCCCTTGGGCGAAGGCAGCCCTTGGGCGATGGCATCCCTTGGGCGATGGCAGCCCTTGGGCGAAGGCAGCCCTTGGGCGAAGGCATCCCTTGAGCGATGGCAGCCCTTGGGCGATGGCAGCCCTTGGGCGAAGGCATCCCTTGAGCGATGGCAGCCCTTGGGCGATGGCATCCCTTGAGCGATGGCAGCCCTTGGGCGAAGGCATCCCTTGGGCGATGGCATCCCTTGGGCAAAGGCAGCCCTTGGGCAAAGGCAGCCCTTGGGCGAAGGCAGCCCTTGGGCGATGGCATCCCTTGGACGATGGCAGCCCTTGGGCAATGGCATCCCTTGGGCGAAGGCATCCCTTGGGCAATGGCACCCCTTGGACGAAGGCATCCCTTGGGCGATGGCATCCCTTGGGCGAAGGCATCCCTTGGGCAATGGCATCCCTTGGGCGATGGCATCCCTTGGACGAAGGCAGCCCTTGGGCGAAGGCATACCTTGGGCGATGGCATCCCTTGGGCAATGGCATCCCTTGGGCAATGGCACCCCTTGGGCGAAGGCATCCCTTGGGCGAAGGCATCCCTTGAGCGATGGCAGCCCTTGGGCGAAGGCATCCCTTGGGCGATGGCATCCCTTGGACGAAGGCAGCCCTTGGGCGAAGGCAGCCCTTGGGCGATGGCATCCCTTGGACGAAGGCAGCCCTTGGGCAATGGCATCCCTTGGGTGAAGGCAGCCCTTGGGCGAAGGCAGCCCTTGGGCAATGGCACTCCTTGGGCAATGGCACCCCTTGGGTGAAGGCATCCCTTGGGCAATGGCACCCCTTGGGCAAAGGCAGCCCTTGGGCAAAGGCAGCCCTTGGGCAATGGCACCCCTTTGGGCGATGGCATCCCTTGGGCGAAGGCATCTGTCTGGAGCTGTGGACAAAGCAATAAACCCTATATGATCTTTTTTTTTTCCACATGAAAGAAAAATACATGTATATGAAATGTTTGCAATTAAAAGCTTTCATTTTATAATTTTACATATCTAACTACTTAAAGCAAACTAACTTGTACATCAACAGAAGAGAAATACTCACATAACTCGACCTTTAAAAATACATCGTGATACATAATTTTATGTAGCAAAAAATTCCAACTTGCTCTGCTGTCCATCTGATTCATAATGAATTACTCTGATTTTTCTGTTTGACTTGTGCAGGGCTGAGTCTATTAGCAGAACAGAGTCGGTAAGCTGCTGATGGGGAAATATTTTCTGAGTTGGAGGAAACCAATTTTTTGTTTGTTTTTTTTTTTTTTCCTCTCAGGTGATGAGGTGTGTCATGCCAAACTACAGTTTTCATTACAAGTTATATCATGCTTTTTTAGGTAGCTGTAAGAAAAAAACACACAAGGAATTGTACCATCAGCAGAGAACAGAATAACTTCAAGGTGACAGGGAAGAAAACGGCAAATTACAATCTCATTTACAGGGCAATTCCCCTGGCCTCGAGAGAGTTTCAATGATTGCAGCCACAAAAATTTGAGCTGAGTCACTGAAAACGGTATATAATTGAATAAGATTGCTTAGAAAGGAACTACAGGCTATCTGCTGCAGCTCTGAGTCTCTGTTACTTGGCGTTTATAAAAGTGTGGGTCCTCAGTTCATTTAAATTTGGTTCTCTCAAGCCTACCAAAGGAGGACCACTTAGCAGCAGCTGAAAATTTATTCCATCGAAATTAATACCAATACAAGTATCAAGTGTGAAATATATATATTTTTAAATGTATTTTGCAGGGTACACGTGGCACAGCTGACAGCACAGGGCTGATGACAGGCAGATTTTTACCAAAGTTTATTAAAAAATATCCTTGGGCTGTAAATACTTGGACTATGTTCTTTCTGTGCAACTAAATGGGGAATAGAACTGCTGGATTAATAAACCTGTAGAGCTGGATCAGTCTAATAAAGCTTACCCGTATTGCTGTGGTTAAAATGTAACTGGAGTACTGGACAGAAAATGAGTGGCAGGTCTCTTGTTTCTTACTTCTTTAAAAGAGCTGAAGCACCTTTGCTCTTCAGTGCTTCAGTCGTATACTGACTGATTTCCACTATGTTACTTATGTTAATTACATGTATGAAGCACATAAATTCTTTATGAATAAAATGTATAAATTCTTAAAAGCAATGACTTCAAAAGTATCATTAAAGTCCCATATAATTAAAAAATAATAATAATACAAGACCACATTGCATAAAAGACTGGAAATAAAATACATTGATTTCAAATGTGATTGTTGCTTTAAAGTGTTGATTCAAGAAATCATAACACTGGAAGAATCACAGTATAATAACATTGCATTACAAAACAGGTGTTTTCTCCTCCCAAGTAATTCTTTGTCATTTCAAATTCATAAGACTAATCTCTCATTGTCTTTACAGTACAAACCAGCCAAGCTTTAAGAAGCCGGCAACAGGTTTATTTAGCAGCACTGTTAAAGCAGGCTGCTTTCTCAATGTTAATAAAAAAACCGCTGGATGACCCAGAAGCATAGGTTCAGTGTAACATGGAATAATGACGTTATAATTAACAGAAATAAAAGCAAATAGAATCAATGTTACTTTATCCTGACAATAGATTATTAATTTACATCTTAGATTTCACACAAACAAAATGGGGACCCTGCTGCCTAGTTTACCTCAAATTCTAAAAATTTGGCTTCAATGTGATTACTAAACAATGTATGTTGTGTTTGATATCATGTTGTAACTGGGTTTTGTCTTTGTTTCGGTCAATCTGGGCAGAAAAAAATAATATATTCTCTTGCTTTATAGTCCGGAACAGATTTTCTTCAGTATTGCTCCCTTTACATACCCACTACTTCCTTGAAACAAATTTCTATTCAAGGTATTTGTTTCCTCATTTTCTAAAAAAAAAGGTCAGAAAAAGGGAAGGCGTTATTGTGTGATGATATGTGAAGTCTCATTAAGAATTATGGCTCTTCCTTAGAAAATAATCTATTGACAGCAGATAGAACCTCCTTACCACCACCTCCCACAAGCCAAGACCAGCCCAGCGTTTTCACAAAGAGCGTGAAGAATTCAGAAGAGGTCACAAAAGAGATGGTTGGGTAGCTGTTGAGCAAGCTGGGAATTTGAACAGAGAAGGAGCATTTCATTATTCTTTACACATCAGATATAGATGAGAGAGATTCCAGCCTGGTTATCAGCCTTTTGAGAAGAAAAGCAAGAACAGGCCAGAAAATTTTGTCAGGGAGTAAAAAAATCTCCCAGAGAGCCATAAGGCGAGCTGGCAACCTGTGTCTAGATGTCTCCAGAGCTGTGAAGAGCTATGGCCTGGCAAGGCAATCGTAAATCATCTGCTGACGGTCCCTACCGGCCTGTGCCAGGCTAGTTTGGTTGTAACTGTGGCAATACCTTTTCACCAGACCAAAGTTCAGTTGTTTTACATTTTTATTACCACTGCTGTTTACCAGGGTGACCTGCTAGCACAGGGAGCAGATTCCACGTAGCGAGGAGGAGGAAACAACCTCATGCAAAGCTGGACTAAAGAGAAAATACCCTGAAACTGTGGAAAGTCTCTGTCTGACAAAATGCCATCCAGAAGAAAAACAGCCACATTTACATCCGCTTTTTTTACCTGCCTTTGCTCTTTTGTGATGATTTGTGTTGTGCTGGCAACCCAGCACTGGATGAGTAGCGAGATTCGCTTTTCTGGCACAAACTCCAGCGTGACCATAAGCCTCACCTATGGACTTTTTAGTGGTACCTGCGAACAGTTCGTTGATGTGGGACTCCAGATTTCGGAAAAGACTTTCCAAGGTGAGTCGTATTATGCCTGGAAATGGATGGAGTCTTCTTGCTCATGTAGGTGATGGAAGTAGGAACCATGGCTCATTCTTCTGTCCATCCCTGACTGTAATACTTATAGAGGGAACAGGAATAACTATAAACCAGTCTGGGGATTTAAGTGGTATAAAATAAAACCCCCAGAAAGCACAGAAATGCTGCAGCATTCTTGCCAACAGCAACTTCTAATTACCAGTGATCTCAGCCTACGCCTTGGAACGAGGGGAAAATACACAATAAGAACTTTATGTAAAATTGATTTTAATTTTCAGGAGGTTTCAATGAGGGACAGAAAAGGAATGCTCACCATTTTATTAAAGGAGTAAAAAGCTTAGTCACCTTCTAGGATATTTTTTTTTTAACTTCATCATTTGATTTAAAGTTATTTGACTTAAAACATTTTGCCACCCACTATCAAACTAGCATCATTTTTGTAGAAGGCTTTATGAGGCTGCTGAAGGGAAAAGAACAAAACACGTAAAAGAATAATTTAGATAGATACGGTGCTTATATGTGTGCTGGACCTACGCATTATCCCTTTTATTTCTTCCTCTGAAAGCACCTCATTCCAGCTTGAAGTATTATATTATCAAACTTAACCATTTGATTAGTATTTGCAAAACTTATGCTTGCTCATGTCTTTTTTCCTTATGCTAGACTGTGAAGTATGGATTTACAGTGTAGCTTGTTGTCTTTTTATAAGGACTTTATTCCTCCACCTAACATACAGTTTTCAGGTGACTCCTTATCATCACAACTTTTCAAAAATACCCTGGGATGAGATTTGGAAACAAGATTATTAGAATAACATTTCAGCAACCATCCAGTAGATTACAACTAAACTGTCTCTTAGGTGGATTTGCAACAGATCTTACTTTTTGTGCATCTTCAATTCTTGCTATTTACCCTCAATCGTAGAATTACGACAGAAGAAAAAGAATAAAAATTGTTAAATAATTAAGGACAGAAAAATGGAGAGATAAGGGAGGAGAGATGCTACACGGGAAAAATACAAACTTAAAAAACAAGGAAAAAAGCAGAAGGGGTTTTACGGAGAGCAACCTTGGAGAAAGTTAAGCATGACAAATCCTACTATGGGAAGCAAAACAGAAACAGAAATCATGCGTACTGAGTACAAACCACAGACTCGATACCAGTTTCACACAGTTCAGCAAAAGATTTACTTCACTCTGTGCCCAAGTAGCTCTACCAATGTGAAGAAAAGCATTTACAAAGCCCGAAGGTAGATAAGCCTGAAAGCTGTGGCAAGGATCAAGGATTTGCCCTCATTTTATGTATCTTGCTGTCTCACCAAGTTCAAAGCAATAATGCTGATATACAAGTGAAAGTGAAAAAAGCCAGTCAAGAGAAAAGTAATGAAAATTTGGAAGAGTAGGTGAAAACATTTTGAAACATGAAATGTACTTTTTTTTTCCATAGGCTGTTGTAAGATGTCCCATCACGCAGAAGCTATCAGGGTAGAGCACGGCAAACCTAAGGCTGCACATAGCTCCCATCTCCTAGCTCTTTCCCAGCTTAATTTAATACAGAAATTCTATCTGTGCAAACAGGCACCCAAATTCCCAGGGTGGCTAAGCTCTATCACGCAAACCAGTTAAAATATCCACACCGTAATGAAAAACCTGAAGACAGCAGCTTTCCCAGCAAAACGTATCGCATATATTGAGATCATTGCATAACAAATGCAAAATCACAAGTCATTCAAGCCAATTTATTGACAGTCCTATCAGAATAACCAAAGTAATTTTCAGAAGAGTAAGTATGCATTTATAGAAGGAGTTGATATATGGTTCTATCTCTCCATGCCAGTTGGCTCAAGCCCCAAACCTTGCGCCACATGGGCAGACTTTTGCTGATTTGTGAGAAACCAGAAGTCCACCCACGGGGCGCTGATTGCAGGGCAAGGAGGCAGTCTGGCAGGAATTTGGGGCATGTGCCTTGCCTTTGTCTGCACAGCAGCTGACACAACCCAGTCCCAGGGCCTGGGCGCTACCATCAGATAGATCTTAATTAGAATTAATGACAAGTGTTCCCAAAACTCTTGCTTCAGTAAAGGATTTCAGTCCTTTGCGTGATCTACATGTATCTCGGTGGCAGTAGAGGTAGTGGTTTACCCCCACCTGATTTAGGTTTTTGTCCTTACCATTTACACTATCTTATCTCAATTCTCACGTACCAGCCATCCAGGGATGAACAAGGGAGCTCCAGGAGTTGTTAGTTACTTTCAACAGCTGCTAAAAATTGTGCTTTATGAATAGTCTGACTATGGGTTTGCCCACATCCCTCACTAGTTCAGTGGGGCATATATCCAGGGTGAAGTGAACTGATTTTAAATTAAATCTTAAGCTCTATAGTAAGCATGATTGTCACATTTTATATGAAGTATGATTCCGTACATGCTTGAAATAGGAAAAATACTTCATCAGAATTTCATGCATACTAGTTTTAAATTCAAATAGTCAGGTCTTTCTAAGATAGTAGATGTCTTTCCTTCGATGATATCCTTAAGTAAATGGATCGCTTGTGCTATGGAGAAATGAAGTTCTGTGCCTTCCTCCACTCCAATATTTCAGACACCAGTAAGAAGAGTTATAAGCATCCTTTTAAATCACTGCCGTTGAGCAAGTGTGCCCTGGCTGGGGATCTCTGCTGCACACCCTGAGTGTGTTTCTCAAATGGTATCATTATATTTGGGTGTGAGAAAAGGCGAATGAAAATAATGAAAGAGTAAATCAAAGATGATCTAAATTACTTGTCAGCAGTAGCCCAGGTTGGCTTGTATTAATGGCCATACAAAAGCAGATTATCAAAAGCCTTTACAAACCCCATAACTTACTCTTTTGGAAACCCCAACATTAAAAGAAATTTCTGAGTTTAAAGATGAGAGACAAACAAAGAAATATGGTTACTGCAAGTTTACAGTGTGTGAACTGCCTAGTCAGGGCAACCTGAATAGAGCAATAAATCAACACAGATACTTGGGAAGCTCTGGGGATGAGCCGTATGACCTGGTAGAATGTAAAAGTTACTAAATAACTTAAGTTCTTAGAGTCTTCACTAGCTGTTTTAATGATTTGTCTTCGAAGGGAACCACCTATGAACATAATAGTTTGTAAAAGAGCTTTGTTTTTTTTTTTAAAAAAAAAAAAGTTTATTTACAGGTTTGCTTGTTTCCAAGTCAAACACGTAAAAGATTATGAGCAAGGTGCAGGAAGAGGCATGCCCAGAGTCCCGTAACGTCAGGGTTCACCGAGCTGCTGGCAGCCAGCACGGGCAGCGGCACGCAAGGAAGTCTTTGAAATTTGCTATAGCAGAGAGGAATCCATTAACGTTCTAACTTTTAAAATACATGACAAATGCTTGAAAATTGCCGGAACTCCTTGATCATCAGTTTCCAGATGTGTTATGGGATCTTCTGAAAAGTAGAAAGCTAAGTTGAACTCTATTGTAGTTTTTTCATTTGGCTGGATTTTGTAATGAATAATTCAGCATGTGTTGTAAGTAATCGTAGACCTTGTAAAAGTGCTTGAGTGCCAGCTCAGCACTGCTTAGGGAAGACCTCCAGGCTGGCAGCTGGATGTCATTCATGTGCAGGTCAGTAAAAGTCTGAGAAATTCTATCCAACCATACAAGAGCTAAAGATGAAAAAAAAAAGATACAGGAAATTAAGGAGAGACCTGGCAAAGACAAAAACATCTGCTTTCATTCTGGAATTAGGTTATTTTACACTGATGCACAGGTTATCCAGCTGTGGATTACTATCGATCCCATTCAAGTAGATCAGCTACTATAGATTCCTTCAGTTGCAGGCTGCTTTATTGAGAAAAAAATAATACTGCCACGAAAGCAGCATTTGATTTAAAACCTTTAGTCTTGTGCTGTTGCAGGCATGCTTACAACAGGTAGAGTCTTACAAAATTACATCCCCTAAACTGTGGATCACTGTCAGAGATAAGCAAGATCAATTAGAGGGTGCAATAGGTGTAGCCAGTCAATTATGGAGATGTTTCAAGGGATAAAATTAGGTGAGGCTGCCAGAGGGAAATTACACAAACCTGTCTGATTCAGCTGCAGACTTATTTCTTAAAATAAGAAATGCCCCAGCAGCCAGGCTGCTTCAGCACAAGTGCACAGTACAACGGCAGCGCGCTCACTTCCACTTAACGGAGTGATGGCTCCAGAATGCCTGTCTTTCCTATTCTTCCAGGAGATTTACTTAAGAATTTACAACTGATTTCTATAACACATCCTTACCTGCCATTTCCTCAAACAGAAATTAAGTTCTACCAGGAATCTTATATAAAATGCGAGAGAAGCTCTCCTTTTCATTTATTTCCAATAGCTGTTTTTATTACATTTATTTTCTTTTTATGAGTTTTTTTACTATTTTTTCTGCTATGGTTTCTCCAATTTATGCACTAACTGAATACTTTGCAGTAATGGCTCTGTATTAAAAGCAGCACAGAAAGGAAGTTTTCCTACAGATGGCTGTCTATCACAACACTCATTTCAACAGAGCTTGAAAACATTTTTGTTGTATTTGTTATAGGGTAAGGCACCCACAGGCACATTATAGCTGCCTTTTCAATCTTTAAATTGAAAGGAGGAAAATATTGTATTTCAACACAGCTATACTGCAATTACACTTGGAGTATATTGCATTCAAATTTTTGTCTTTTATTATAAACAAGATATCAAATAACTAGAAGGATTTAGGCAAAAACAATAAAATTTACAGCAGTCCTGAAGGGGTTGAGTATACGTGCCATGCCTACATAGCCAGCCGCACACATAGCTGCAGAAAGCACAGCAAGCAACAATCTGGGCACCAACCGTAGTAAGCTGGAGCAAAAAGGAGAGGTGCCAGGATGCTCAGCAACTTGTCACACGGCCTTAGGAGTGGAGACCTGGGGAGCAGAGCCCGAGAGCCGAGCCGGCAGCTCGGGAGCCCGTGTTCGTCCCCTCCCCGAGCCCAGGGCCAGCAGCGCGGAGCACGAAGCGCAGCTCCTCGGGAGTCACAGCACCCCAGGCACCCCGTCCTCCCGGTGAAAACAAAGCAGGAGTTGCTCCTTTCTTTTAAAAGAAGGGAGCAAGTACTGCCTCCGCCATAATTTTTTTTTTTTTTTTCTGCGGGATGTGGAGATAGGTCTAGTCAGGATATGAAGACCAGCACAACCATGCCTTGGCCGTGCGTGAGTGCCTCTGCTCAGCTACGGCAGTCCTACCTGCACCTGCCCCTGCCAGGCTAATGGCTTTGCTGGACTTTTGGAAGCTGTTCCCTCTGTGGAATTTATTCCAGATGAGGGGTTGCTGCTATATTAAGAGGAACTCATCTACAATGGGAGCCAAGTTTTAAATAGGCACCTGTGGAAGTTACCAGACATCTCAGAAACAATGGGCAGAGGAACGCCTCGTTTTCTGATCTGATTTAGGCATAAAATTTCTGCCTGCCCATGTTGAGAGGAAATATTTACAGAATTATTAAGGAAGAGAAGTTTACTTCCCAACCCGATGCCTGGGAAAGTTTGTGTGCCTGCAGGATTAGCAGACATGCACTTATTTCAGCCTAATGTACTGTCACCGCATTTTGGATTTGGGTTTGTGTGCTGTGTCGAAACCTACTGTACCTTCTACATCCTGATCTCTACAGATCAGCCAAATCTCTGGTTATTAGCTCTTAATTACAGCCATGTCAGTAAGTCATGAGGCGGTCCGAGGCCACCAGACTGAGGTGGGAAGGTTGATTATTGATGCTGAGCCGCTGTATTTCAGTTGCAGATAACCTGAGCAACACCAAGGCAAAAAGCATGATCACTGCGATTATTGTGATTCTGGTTCTCGGTTTACTGAGTTCCCTTCTGAGTTCTGGATTTACCTGCACTAATGCTGTCAGTAATCCCTACCAGACGTTTTTGGGAGCCACTGGAATCTACACTTGGAATTCCTTGTGCGGTGAGTAATGTGTCGCATGCTGACCAGCATACAGAAGAATACTATGTATTCTCATTAATTCCAAGATTAAGGAATGTATAAGTGTAAAAGGAAACACTTGGAAAAACATTCTGTGCAGTTGGTTTTGGTTTTTAACTGCTGGGATACCTGAAAACTATCTTTTAAGTACCAGTAAAATAATATTATTTACTTGAAGCAATACCATCAATTAGTGGGAGTCTGGATTCACTGGTGCAAAAATGGAAATGAAAAAGCCCCCAAAGGTGTAGCATCATTTTATGCGTGATGCATATTGAGAAGCAGGGGGTAAGCTGACAAATACAGAATGAAACCGTAACAGATAAGTATGCACTGGGTATGACTCAGTGCCATTTGTAAACTCTTTAAGACCTTACGTTACTATTTTATGGTATTTGTAGCATATTTGTTGCTAGGTTACCTACTTACCAAATTAGGCCTCTAAGGTCTAATCTATAGGATAGACTCTAGTTCATCTCCAAAAAATGTGTTGAATCAAATACATGCACAGCAGCATGAGCATGGGGAGGCAGCAGTTAGGAGGACTGAGTCACAGCAAAATTTATTTCCTCCTCAAAGAAAAACCCTTTCACAGATCAAAATATATTTTAACATTCCCTAAGCAGAAAAAAAAAAAAAATCATGGTAGAGAGGCTGAGTCGTTAGAGACCTGAACTGTGTCCAGCAGCTCCCTGGAGGTGTAACCCCTGGTTCACCTGGCAGGCTTGAGCTGTGCACTCCCAGCGCACCGTCCTACCCTCCTCGTCCTGCTCCGGTAAGGACTGCAGCTCTCACACTCTGTCTGTCTTAAGGGGATTATGCACGCCTCTAATAATAGGTTTGTACTTGGAAATTTTTCTTTAAAGACATCTGATTACAGAGTACTTCAGCATGGACATTTTGTCCTTCAAAAGGTTTTCAGATCTCCCCCGGCAGCTTGCTCTCCCTTCAGCCGTGTCCCCAGCAGCATCCTGCTTTCCTGGGGACACACACTGCAAGCTTTGCCAAAATCGGACCTTGGTGGAAAGGGCATCCTGTAGATGAATGTAGTCTTAATCACAGCGAGAACAGGTGTGGGGGGGTGAACCCATCCCCTTTTTCTCCAGCCGTAGCTAAGATCCCCCCACAAAGACAGATGCCAGAACAGCTGCGGATGCCCTGAAACATGGTAACAAAAGTGAGCAAAAGCCTAGGTTAGACAATTATTCAGCTTCGGAGACAAGGAGATCGTTGTCTCATCACATGACAAAGTTGTTCATTTCCTGAGCCCAGCACCCACTGAATCTGCAAGCTTTGACCTGAAATGAAAGGACCACGGGCTTGCCAAGATAAATACTAGTGAGAAAGTCAACCCTCATGTTGACTGATGATCGCGGTTACTTTTTACAGCCCTGTAAGTGCTATGACCTGGAAGTCTAGTTTGCCATGGGCATGTTTTTAAGAAAAATCATGCATGATTTGATGTTTGAGTCTATCTTGAGGGTTCCTAATTCTCCTACCAGTGTCCTGAAAAGAAAAACCTGAACCTGTTTCAGCGTGGACCTGTGTAGGATGGTGTACCTAGAGGGAAGGAATAGAAATACTTTCACTGGTGTTTAGAGGTTATACCTCCATTAGCACTGTGAAAGAAGAGATGTAAAAGCATTAATAGCTAAATGTCAAAGTAACCAGACTCCACTTCCATTCAGGCTATAGGAAACAGATACAAATCTAATAGGACATCTCATTTTGGCTCATCACAGGGTCATTGAATAATTTGTGCTGGAAAGAACACAAGGTTTCTAAGTCTAAGCTCTTGAAGAAAGTTGGCTAGCCCTGAATGCAGACCATGTTGCTGAGGTTTTTATCCAGTTGTGATACTGCACACCCCAGGAATTTGGGCTCATATCAAATAAGCATTCTGCAAATGAACCAATGGGCAAATATATTATACTCATCAGCATTAAATTCAGGGAGAAAAATTATATTAAATGGCCTGCTCTAAGAACACACAGTCAGAATCCATTAATTTTAGCAGAAGATAAAGCTGCCAATGTCAAAACACCTGGCAGATACTATTGGACGGGACAAAAGCTCTTTAAATGCCCTCGCATTTTGCTAATGGAAAATATTAGATTAATCCTTGTCTTAGTCCAGGTATTCTAAACAATTTGACTATTTACAAGTAGCTACATAACCAGTACTACACTTTAACCTCTAACATTTGTATTTATGTTTTCTAGGAATCTTCATTCTTACAGTCATGATACTTTTTCCCGTGAGCATAGAGGAAAACGGCCTGTCTGTAGAACTGGCCAATGGATGTTTTTCTTTTCTGCAGACACATACCAAATCTATACACACTTATGGATATTCATATTGGATCATGCTGCTCATCATTTTTCTGAACATTGCTTCTATCATCATCATATATTTCTATGACCACGCAAGATATTCTAAGAAAAAAGAACAGGAAAGACCCATTGAAAATGCACCAAAAGACGTCATTCTGTTCTAAGGATGCCACTGAAAAAAGGATGTAAAGGAAAATGACTATTTAATGTGGCCAATTCTGGCTGATCATTTCCATTGAAGTTGACTTGTGTATATAGTTCAATTAACAAAATCATCTATCGTGTCTTCATTTTATCTTTATGCTGGGTATTAGTATAACACTTATAAGCTTCCATAAACATACTGCCTAAGCACCTCTGGGTAGGTATGGCCCAAAGTGCATGATATCCTAGGGCCGTCCCATAGGAATGAACCTCATGCACCTTGCGGCTCCGTAATTCCCAGAGGAATCGCTATGAAAACATGCTCCTAGGAGGGTTCCTGCTGTCTGTACCACCTCTGCCTGCCTTTCCAAGAGGATTGTCACCCTCTTGCCCATGCAGCATGGAGAGGTTGGTTTGCATCTCTGCTTTCTGGTTATTTCTGGACCACAGGACAGACCCATGGTGGCTGCCTCAGCTCTCTGCAGGGGTGCACCAACATTGGCATGGCATGAATGCACTTCTGCTTCACCTTCTGGGTCCGAATGGGAAGACTGGAGACACTGTTTTGGTTGCGTATGTCATTTGTGATCTTAAGGGCAGAAATAGTGCAAACACCAGGAACGGTGGGGATGGTGAGAAATGGTCATGAAGGTATCGATGCTTTGGTTTGTCCTGCCATTCCTACTACAGTTCTTTCCCTGTTTAGGGGTTTTCTCCCCCAGGTCCCTGCGGCACTGCCCTGGTGACTGTGGGCAGGCTCGCAGGCTCCTGTTCATGGGCAGGAAAGTGAGCACTTGGGCAAAATTGCTTTTGGTCAGTCACCTTCACATCAAACCTCCCAACAGCACTCTGCCCCTGCTTCCATCCATGGCTGGGGTGCCAGACAGGGCAGCAGGAGCAAGAGGAAGGGCCATGGGCAGCAGAAGACAGCATAGGAGCCCAGTATCTGCAAGATTTTAATTTGTATAAACATTAGCAAAATTCTAGTTCAGGCTGTTTATAGACCTTTGATTACTCTTGACAGCAAACGGCAAAGCTGCACCTGGAGCAGGTGTGGCCACCCACCCGCTACTCCAGACCATCATTGCGCCCCCCACAAAAGCCAGAGAGCGGGCTGTATTAGCGATGATTTATGGCCAGTACCCTCCCTATGCCTGGTTTAATTAGTATTTAATATGCAGACAAAGACACACAACTGCAGAACTGCACAGAAGTGGGAAGCTCCCTTCCTGCCCCCCCAAGGGAAAGCAAGCAGATGAAGGTGACCTTGGGACAGATGCCATTGTGTGAAGTCACGCTTACCGCACGTGCTGCAGGAGAAGGGCACCATGCAAAAGGGTGGTCAGAACCTTCTGCTCCTTTGCTCCTCATCTTTGCAGCTAGGAGAGAATTTTTTTTTATCACATCATTTTCCTTTACAATATGTTTTTCAGTCATGCTTGATAGCTGTCCTGTGATGCAAGTGAATGTTTGTGGAGAAAAAAAAGCATTTCTGAAGAGGTGATGAGAAGATACAAGAGGTGACTTCTCACTATTTATGTGCAAAAATAAAGTTTTGGGATTAAAGTGCCCAATACTTTATACAGCTGTGCTCTTTCAAAGGGATCAAAGCAGAGGGCTTTTCCATCCTGCTTAAGCATTTGACTAAAAGTATGACAAGGGCAGAGTGGGGAAAAATAAAAATAAAAGAGGGTTTCTAAGACTTGAGGGGCAACACAGGTCAACAAAATAAGAGATGCTTTCTGCTCCGCACTGCTGACAAGAACCATGCCTAGAACTGCTTTTCAGTGCTGTAAACATTGCAGTTAAATCGTCAGATACCGTGCACCCGCGAGCTAAGCTGGAGGAAAGCCAAACATTTGCCAGTTTTGCTTTGGCTGCAAAAATTTTCACACAGTTTCAGCATGCATCTGTCACTGTTGTACTCAGCCAGCATCCATCACACAATACAATTACACTTATATTGGGCACTTGCTTGCAGAGAAGTAAAGTTGTTTTAATAGAATAATACCAGAGGAGCAAGAGTTCCTGCTTTGAAAAGCAGTGGCTTAGCATTGCTTGGGCATTTCTGCTGCTCTGAAGTACTAATTGCCATACAAGAGCTGGAAAGAAAAAAACATTCCCACTTTTGTGTGCCTGTTTGAACCACGTGGCTGTGTTAAAAGTCGGTTCGGAAGCCTGAAGAGAGCTTACGCTCACCTGCTGACACGTACGGCTGTGAGGTGGCCAAGACACGTGTCACCAGAAAGTCATTAGGTAGTGAGAGCTCACCTGCTTTGATGTGAACTACAGATTGAAATCATTACAAGACTAAAAAAAAGTCAAATTTTAATAGTAAAGTCGTAGGTGGCTAATGAGGCTATCTTGATAACCTTAGTCTGTATGTTTTATTTCAAATTAAAGGCAGGACTTTCCTTCTCAAGCTCAAAATGATGGTCTCTGTCCTATGTTACATACTTTCTGCTTAATGCAATGGTGTCAGCTTGGCACACGTTGCTGATGGAGAATTATCAGGCTGCGCTGGGGCCAAGGAAGGTGGCAGCTTCCCATGGCACCGAGCCCCCGGTGCCCCAAGGAGTGGCCGTGCATCCCTGCCCAGATGAAGTCCTGCAGCCTCGGCCAAGCTGCGGTGGATGCACAGTGAGAACAACTGTGAGAGGCAGGCAGGGCATTGCAAGGAGGGGAAGCAAAGGCAGAAAACTGTCACAAACTTTTCTCCCTATCTTTCCCTCAAAATGCCACAACAGCCTTGTAAAGTGGTAGTAAAGCACTGGCTGCCATGGGGATTGTTATATTTTCTAGAGAGCCACCAAAAGGTCTGCAATCAGGTACCTTGCCTGATTTAGAAGCACCTCCTCCAAGTTAAATTACAAAATATGAGAACTCTGGAATCACCTATCTCCCAAGAAGAGAGCAGACGGCGTAGCAGCCTTCCAGGACAGGGCTGGCCCTGGCAGACAAATACATGGGATGAACAAACAAGAAGCCAAACTGTTCAGGTATGCGTTTGCTGATTCAAAAGCTCAGTAAGAAGGGATTGTGCATCTGGGTTACAGTCACTTCTATCAGAGGAAGAAAAGAAAAAAAGAGGGGGGGAGAAAAAAAAAAAAAAGAGAGGGGGGAAAAAAAAAAGGTGCAACATAATCCAACCTTGCATTTAAGTTTTAGGATATCAAAAAGGAATTGGTCTGGCTCTTGCCAACCAGGCAGCCTTTGAAATGAATGGAGCTGTGTTCAGTACACTTATCCTCTTAATGAGGACAAATTCTGGCAGTTTACCCTTAGGTAAAAAGGCAAAAAGCTTGCACTGTCAGCTTGATGCACTCTTGAAAGAAAAATCAAGCTCCCGTCTTATCTAAACCTGGGGTAATTTTACACATTCATCACTTGCCAGCAGTTGAAGTGCATTGCTTTTCACCAGGAGCCGTGTCTGCTCAGGTCAAGGGAAGGATACAGGCTGAAACCAGCTGAAAAATGAATCCTCACCCCAGCATCCAAGGTCCCAGCTCTGAGCTCCCCAGGGATGTGTGCGATGTGCTCCTTTGCCTTGCACCTCAGATCCGAAGGTGGCTAGGAAATGCTAAAAACTGAGCTCAAGTCCTGTATCTCCATGGACAGCTTCTGCTGCCTGCCTGGCTCGCTGTTAATAACCTCAGCAGGACTTGTGGTGGGAAAACATGAGGTCTGGTCCAAACAGGGCCAGGAGTGATTTTGGCTCCTGCTGGTGGAGCCAGCACCAAGGGCAAGCAAGCAGGATGGTCAGTGTCCGTGGTGTTCACGTGTGACTTTGGGCAGCAGCACCTGCCATGCAGTGTGGTGAAAGGCTGAGCCCTCCGGCCAAGTGTTTCCAGCACCCCTGGCACTGCACACACAGAGCTGAGCGGGACAAATCCTGCATGCTCCACACGCTCCATATGCAACATGCTTGGGAAACCATGACTCACTACAGCTACTGCGAAATGCTGCCAGGAGTTTGACAGCTGGAGAAGAATGAGAGGAGGATTATCCAGCAAGGCAGCCAGCAGCTCCCCTCTGCTCCCCACTCTGATGGGACTAAACCATCTCTTTTCCTTCTTTTTCTCCCTTTGGAGAAATCCAAGGCAGCCCCTCACTCTTAATCCAAGCTGACCTATTTATAACAGTTGCTCCAACTAAGTAGGTGACTTATTTCACTCTTGCTAAGTCACTTAGATGTTTCTAATAAAGTGATCATGATTGAACTAATGGATTTTTAAATAATCATAGAGCATTAATCAATACATTCCCACCTCAGAAATTCTGCACCTCTGAAGTTCTGCTTCCTATTTATGCAAGTTCTATTTTATATTTATGGTTCACTCAAAAAGTTTTACACTGGATAAAAGTTACACCTAATCAACAGCTGTAGAAACGCTGAATAGAGGCAGCTTTTTCTTTGAAAACACAGAAGATCCTTAATACCCGGTAAATTATCAGTTACCTTAATGTTTAGCAGCAGCTGAAAGCATTTAATAAGACACATTGCAAACCTCACAGCAGGCAAATGCAATAATTCTTGATGTAGGCATATCTACTTGACAGCACGGCAGAAGCTAGTTAACTTCACAATTATAGAAAAAAGAGCCAGTGCAGCTTTGCTGTTACCCACAGGCAAAGAGACTCAGTCAATAAAACCAATCCCTGTCCCCCAGGAGCTATTCTGCTAAAGAGTCATCCAGCTCCTGCTATTTAAAAATCTCTGCTGGTAGGAGAACTGCCAGAATTAACAATCGATGTTCTAAATCAAGCGCAGTATCGCCGACACAGTAATGATTACTATAGAAGTATCAGAGAATTAAAAATAAATATTACTCTTGCAGCCCTGTAGCAGGTTCAGACAGTGGATGGAAGGGAGGAGAGCAGGAAACCAGCAGTGGGACAACGCAGCAGTGGGGGACACTGTCACCGTCCCTGACAACTGATGTTGTCACATTGACCCTGCAGAAAGCATGACTGCAGCTTTTCCTCCGAGTCCCTTCTCTAAGTGAAGCCTCTGGGACGGCTACTCAAACATACGGCAGCTCAAGGAATGGTGGCATGAAAACGTACCGGGGAAGTTTAGACTGGCTACACGTGAGCATTTTATTCTCATAACACGTTGTACCGGGTTTTCAATATTCATTGACTTAGCAGCTCTATTTTTCTACTCAAGTACCTTCCCTGCACAAGCCTGCCTAACGCTCCTGCCTGCGTAGAAGCTACATTGCCCAGGGGGCCGAGAAGGCCAGCAGCACCCTGGCTGGTAGCCGAAGCAGCGTGGGCAGCAGGGCCAGGGCAGCGCCCGTCCCCCTGCGCTGGGCACTGGCCAGGCCGCCCCTCGAAGCCGGGCTCAGCTCTGGGCCCCTCACTCCCAGACAGACCCTGGGGGGCCGCAGCGTGTCCAGAGCCGGGCAGGGGGCTGGGCAGGGGGCTGGGGCACAGGGCTGGTGGGCAGCGGCTGGGGGAGCTGGGGGGGCTCAGCCTGCAGAAAAGGGGGCTCGGGGGGCCCTGATGGCTCTCAGCTCCCTGGCAGGGGCTGTGGGCAGGGGGGGTCGGTCTCTGCTCCCAGGGAACCAGCCACAGGACAAGAGGGAACGGCCTCGAGTTGCGCCAGGGGAGGGTTAGGTTGGGTGGCAGGGAAAGTTCTTCTTCACCAAAAGGGTGGGCAAGCCCTGGCACAGGCTGCCCAGGGAGCTGGTGGGGTCACCAGCCCTGGAGATGTTCAACAAACACACAGATGGGGCTCTCAGTGACACGGGTCAGCGGTGGGCTCAGCAGTCCTGGGTTAACAGTTGGACTTTATGATCTTAAAGGTCTTTTCAAACCTAAATGATTCTACGATTGCATGAAATGGCGTTACCTGTTTTGTCACACTGTAGGAAAGATGCAGCGCTGCGATGGAAGCTGGGAAAGCACACACACTGCCAGCACCTTTGAAATGAGCCCATCAGCAGCTCCTCCCTCCCCTTCCACCTCTCACCCGTTCAGACCTTTGCTTTAAAGCTGTGACTTAGTTTTCAAAAGTTTTAAAGGAGGCAGCTCGGCGTGCCTGCCACAGCGGTGCAGGCTGCAGCCATGCCCCCCACCGCTGCGGCTGCGTTCCTGCCGCTGCATTTGTTCACCTGAGCTAAAATGTGGGGTTCTTAGGTAAAGTATTTCAACAATTTTAGCACAGCTGGTGAAGCCCACATTAATGCTGCTCCAGTATGAGTAACAGCCCCCAGCAGTCAAATCTCCGATGAGTTTCCCACTTCTCAGACAGTGGCAAGTCCCACGTGGAGCTCAGGTCAACCCCATGCACGAGGAGCTCTTAAAACCCGCTCCCAATGTTGTCCTGAACGCTTGTGATTTTGTGAGGCTTTACCACAGGCATCTTCTGTCCCACACTTGGAACGGAGTTTCATCAGGTTGTTTTGCTGGCAGCATTTCCACCAGATAAGGACTTCCTACCTCCCCCTGAGGAGCACACAGGGCATGGCACGGGGTGCACGCTGGGCTTCATGCAGTGCCTCGGGGGTGTGAAGTTAGCCTGGAAGGGAGCGCTGGTGCTTAACCATCCCAAAGGAATCCCCACTTGGAAAAAATTATTGCAAGGACAGAAACAAAGCTTTTCTCCTCAGTTTACATGTCCCTCCTTTTTGGGATAATTTTTGTCAGCACTGCTCCTAGGTGAGCTTCTCGTTCAGTCCTCTGAAGAATGGGCACATTTCAGGGATCATCTCATCTCTCTCCTGTCTACTCATCTACCTTTTCAAACTAATCTAGACAAGAATTGCAACAAAGTTCAATGAGGATCTCTTCAAAGGCATCTTTTGGAGAGGGTGTTGCAGTACCTCCTGGTGTTATCGCTGCAAAGCAGTACTGGGGAAGGGGGGAGCACCTTCCCAGAGGAGGGCCAGAAGGAAGGATCAGGTATGTGCACATTGCCTTAGCTGGGTAATAGGGACAGAGGCCTTTTCAAAAGGAGAACAGATCACTGTCAAAACTTAATTCAAAGAAAAGAAGTCTGCTTATAAAAGAGTCCAAAGAGGCAGTGAGAGAGACCTTCCTGCTCTCTGCAGCGTTCCCCCCTAGAGGCGCAGCTCCAACCAGAGCCCAGTGATTGAAAACACCTACAGCTCTTCTCCCCACACATTTTGCTAAGGCTAAAGCTTTACCCCATCCCGCCGAAGGGCAGAGAAGCTCTGGCTGTGGGCACAGAGTGGCAGGAGCTTCAACACTGCCAGGCAAACTGCTTACCGCCAAGGGCAATGGCTCTGCTCAGATGTGCAGGGTTGCACATGCATCTAGGCTCTTTGACAGATCACAGCCTGGTTGTCTTTTAGTTTAGTTTAGTGTGGGTTTTTTTTTAATAAAGCAGCAGCAAATGCTTGAACATTGAAGAGATGACTTTAAACTCATCTTTGTAGGCAACAGGATATAGGTGGTGCTGACAGGTATTTCTATAAGCAATCCCAATGCACCCAGTTATCTCAGGGCAATGAACTCCAGGAATTAAAGGGCTTCTGCTGCTGGAGCAGCAGTTACCTGCGGTCGTCAAGCCTCTTAGAAGAAAAGGAACTGGAAAAAAAAAAAAAAAAAAAAGGAAATCAAATCCCACAAAACAGAATCCTCTGCAATAATTCAGGACATTCAGAGTTACCCTTTCCTGCTCAGCCTATTCAGACAGCTGGGTTCTGCTCCTGTGCCTTGCAAAAGAATTTTGCTTAGAAAACAAGGGGGACGCTCAGCCGCTGTTAGCCACTTTGCTGCTGCCTGTTTGCCCGGGGAGCCATGAGAGGGCAGCAGCCGCCTTCCCAGGCTGCACCTAGGAAGGAAAAAACAATGGGTTTTCCTTTTCGGTTTTCCTTTGAAGGGGAGAGTGAAAAACAGAGGGAGAGAGAGAATTGTCTTCACTCTACATGCAAAGACAATACTATATTTCACCTCCTCCGAGGCACAAAACAAGCAAACAACCAAACAAAAACCTCCAAGAAAAAGCATTGCCCAAATGGCACGTTAATTTTAGGTGCTCTGATGGACACCCGAACTCTGTGGGCATCCTGGAAACCAGCACAAGTGGTACAGCACAGAGTGGTGGGTTGCTAATACAGACATTGGAAAAGGTTTCTTGGCTAGTTCCCAATATTAGAAGAGGTAAATTGCCAAAGCAACCACAAGAAGCCCCCCAAAAAACAGAAGCTTGCAAGGCTACAGGATGTTCAAAGCACTTAATCAGAACAGCCGGTGTGAATGCTAAAAACCTACCAAATCTATTGAGATTGATAATGGTTAGAAATACAGATTCAAAGAGAAAAGGGGATTTTCATACAGTCCTAGTCTTCAGGTTAAGGGTAGAAATACTGTGTTTTGCATAGGTTACCAAGACAACGTTCACTTATATTTGTTGATCAATAAAGTATGAACAAAAACATCATCCCAAATAAGAATAAAACAGTATAGTTCAAAATTATTTTGCAAACATGGTTAATTATCTCCTGGATATAGGAAAGAGAGAATACATCTGTGACCGTGGGAAAGGCAGCTTTTCTCCCATTCCTCACCCAAAACTTTAAAGAAAAGGATGCTCCCTCAGAAGCCAAATCCAGACAAGTCCTCCTTCCATGTCAAAGGCTGGTATGTTTAACCTGATCACCAACTCCATATGCAAGGAAAGCAGGTTTTTCAGCTTCAGATAGGCTTTGACAGAAACCTGTATTTTATAGAGGGTAAATAAATACTCCAGAATGAACACCAATATTTTCAGACTCCATATTTTTGTATGATGAAAGAAATAGATTAAGAATAAATCCTAGGAAAATACAGGGTGATTGCGGAGATTAATGGCCCTCTTTAAGAAGTATTTTTCATCTAGTTCTACATACTAAAGCCTCAGAATAAGCATAGACATTTTACAATGAATATTAGTACTTTCAGATTTAAGCTTCTAGGAAAAAGAGGAATTCTTAAAGTCAGCAGTGCAGAAGAAAGCTGTACATAATTAAAAGTGAACTTAATTCAACAACGTCAGTATAGGAAGATATAGATGTATAGTGGAGTTGTATTACTCTGCCATTGGTATGCACCTTCCAGTGCTAAAGCAATCTTTTCCAATGAAGAAATGACTGCTTTTCTTAGAAAGAGATTAGGAAAAAAAAATAATCAAAAGACGTTTAATTTCCAACATTATCTAAAACTACCCCAAACCAAGAGATTATTAGTCGGAAACATCACCACCCCTTGTCCCCGTTCTTTGTTTTGGTTTTGCATGTGGTCAAAAAGTTAAAAAAAAAAAAAAAAAAGGACAATTTTCCATGTTTCCAAAGTTTCTGCCCAGCTCTATGATTGTCTGATAGATTTTCCTTATGATTATCCATGCTGTATATATAGACTTCTGACGTCATACATTATGTCTTGAATAATATATTGAAAGGAACAATTTACCCTAGACCACATTATTTACTGGAGGAATATTTTCAGGACTGTTTTGCTATTTTTAAAGGAGGTGGTTTAAGCTCTCTTACATTTAATTTTTCAATATTTAATTAAACAAACAAACAAACCAAACAAACAAACAAAAAAAAACCCAAACAACCCAATACCTGGGAAGCCCTGAAGAGAAAATAATATTAAAAAAAAAAAAAAAAATCTTTCTGGGAAGCCTGCAGTTCCCCAGGTGCTCTCTGAGGATTAGAGTGTTCTCTGCAGACCATTGCTCCTGCAGCAAAGCACCCTGTGCTGTGACAGCTTCTCCTGAGGGACCTTCACTGTGCTGGACATCCTGCAGTGGTGACCCAGTTACCTCTGGGTTATTTAGACTGCTTGTTTTCACGTATGTTTTTACACATTAAGGATCAGATTCATCCCCCATTGCTCCCATCTGCTAAATGGGACTATTTGAGAAGACACAGACTTTTGCAGAATAGGGCACCAGATGAACACACTGGTGCTTGGCCTCAAGGAAGCTGTCAATGCTAATAAAGCCACCGAAAGATGGATAATATCCTGATTATAAGAAAATCACTAATTATAATAAAACTAGTTTACTTTCCTAAGGACTTTGGCATTCAGCCTAGACATTGTCTTCATCTGCCTGTGCTCTAAGTGTGTATGGTATTTCTGGTGTCTTTACTGAATCTGAGGATTTCATATAAGAGATCTAATGGCAAGGAGAAGGAAAAAAAAAAATAAAGGCATTTCATGTAAAGGGCCAAGATATTGTGGGTTCATATCCAGTCACACAAAGAAAATTAGCCAATCTAGTGAATTCCTTCACTGCACCATTGCCAAACGCTTCAACAGAAACTGTTTTAACAGTGGCTTTTGGCAGCAATTCCCCAGGTAGAATACACTGTTGCCGGGAAAAGTCCAACTTCAACGAGAAGAGGCAACAGGACAGTAGCATCACATGGCAGACGCAGAATTATGTGATTTACACTACAAAAGTGTTTCCTAAGATGGTACCTAGCTATCCATGAGTTTACATTTAGCCACTGCCTGCAGAGCCAGGACTTCTGTTAGCCGAAGGTTTCGCTGCACCGCACCACGAACCACACTGTGAGATGAAGCGGTGTCACAGGGCCGGCCCTAGAGTTTGGGAGAGGTCTGGAGCCGTCACGTGAGACAATCTGTGGAAGACATTTGACCATGCACACTAAATCTCTGTGACATATACACGCATGACAGACAATGCACACCATCTGCAGCGCAGCAGGGTAAGCCTCAAAGCTCGTTACATCTGCATTCAGACTAACAAAGATCAGGCTGTCCAGGTCACGCAGTCTTCTTGGATTTCCAAGGAGCTTTTTACAAAGTCCACCAGCTACGGCTTTTGAGGCAGCCACATAGCTGTGGCATAAGGGAGGGCCTGGCACTGGTAACGTATATGGGCACTGATAACACATATGAGGCAGGAACCTATGGTAGGAGTCAGTGGCTGGATCTTGCAGAGGATGGAGGTCATTGTTCCCGTTCCGTGGAGGTGTGCGTGGTTCAGTATGGTCACATACTGAAACAAGAAGTGATGCATACTGAAAAAATGACCCCGTTTCACATCTGAAATTATGTACACGGAGCTGACGCAGGCTGAGGCTTCAGGGTTTTCAGCTCAGTGCTCAACAGCTGTCAGAAAAGCTAACTAAATGTTGGGCAAATAAAAAATAATAATGGAAAAGAACAGAGATGACAGAATGTAATCCTGTGACATATAAATCCATGGCTTGCCTGTACAGGTTAGATATGCTCCATCTCAAAAAAAGAAAAAGGACATAGTACTGGAAAAGGTCCAGAGAAAGGCAACAAAGATGAACAGGAGTAGGAAAGAGCTCTGGCATGACCAGTAACTAACAGAGCAGGCAAGCAACTGGGCTGGCCAGACCTCCAATGCAACCCAACGCAGCTTATACCAGTGTAGGTGAACAAGCTGAGAACTGGGACTGGAAACAGACATCCACACCCACATTGAGACCCTACCTTTGTAAGCCTGTGGCACAGTGAAGGAAAGGATGTAAAATATAGGGCCAAATATTGAGAACCAGCGTACAATCCAGGACCAGAGTATTCAGGAGTTGTTGGGAAGACAGCTGATTGCACTGGGAAGCTTGTTGAATCCAGCAGAGCAGGAGGTTGAAGAAAGGCACATTAGAAATAAGTTATCCACATAGAGTCGGTGTTGTCTTACAGGACTCATAAAACTCTAAAGAATAATGTTCCATCACATACATATGTCTAATTAGCATCCATGCAGACAATAGTGTGGATATTTTTATTCTTCTTTTTGAATAAATAAATAATAATTCCTATTCAAGATAAATGCAAGTGGGTAATATACGCAAACTCTATCAGTCTCTGCACACCATTATCCTGTGCTAAAGACTTCAATCACCTGTGCTGGAGCAAATCAAGAAGAAAATTCCTTTTTACTGTCAACACATACATTAAATGTAATAAAAAGACAATTTAAACTTGGTTACTAAGGCAATACATGAACTTTTCAAAGATTCCATAATCCCACCTCTCAAAAAAAGAGAAAAGCTACTCTAGGAACTGAACAAATAGCAGAGCTAGCAAAGCACATGGAAGACACAGGGGATACACACGGAGTAGGTGCACATCTCTAAAGGTACGTGTCCCAGTGGGAACCTCCTACCATCACAGCAGTGAATCACTTGCCAGCATTTTAAACTGCCTTTTTAAGCCTCTTCCCAAACCTTAATATGACTTTTTATTCTTTCTGACAGAAGCACGTTACAGCAGTGACCAAAATCTTCCTTTCCTGGTGGGTGAGCTGCTGTGTCTTTCTGTGTTGGGAAAAGCTGCTCTGACGCCCTCACGCAAAGGAATTGGAAATAGGAAAGAACAGGAATGTTCATTGAGGTGAGTGGGCTTTGGATCGAGTTGTGAACAAATCAGCATGACAATAATGGGGATCTTTTCATGTTTAACCTGTAAGGGGAAACAGATGGGGATCAAAATATCCTCACTAATCTCAGCTTGCTTTCCCCATATTCATTTAAAGATAAGTTAACACAGATTGGATAGCACCAAGAGCAATTTTTGCTTCAAGCGTCAAGTTCTCCAGACACTTTTGCATCTTCTGGTGGAAGCAAACAAAATCAAAACCAACCCAAGAATACCTACATTGAACTAATGTAACCATACCGAGAATCAGGCACCTTTGCATACACGTCACACCGGGCTGTTACTGCAGTACTGAATAAAAAACTGCAAGTGCTTAAGGACAGCAATTATAGTCAGTTAAAATATATATATAGTGCCATCCTCAGAAAACCTGTAAGCCAAATTATAAACATTGCAAATTAACCACAGTCAAGATCTTCACTAATACTTTATATATATATATAACATTATTATCAGAGCTAGATCGCTGTTGAATTATAAGTGCATATTGGGACTACCCACAAAGACCTATTTCTTTAGAAGATCACAGCATAACCATGCTCGACAGAGTTGATATGTGTGAAGTTCGGATGTAGTCATCAGGCTCTCATAGAAAATTCTGTCTCTGCTCAGGAATATCTGGGCAGGAGACATCTGCAGGCACTATTACTGGGTAGTCATCCCTATCAGTTTCCCTCTGCTCAGGAAAAACAGAAACAATAAATGCCCTCTGCTCCCCCATTTCCCAACATGCTCATTTGTCCACAGCTCAATCACATTAATGCATCCAACGCAGGATGATGAAACTAATACATAAACAACATTTATCAGCCATTTTTTCTCTCTCTCTTGTAGAGGGTACGCTGTGGGTTTTTTTGACAGGACTGAAACACAAGCAATGCCACGGCCTTCATCACGTGACTGTAACAGAAATAAAAAAAAAAAAAAAAAAAAGACAACGTGTTGCCACAAACTATCAAATTATTGTAAGATGACCCATTATGGTTGTCATTCAGTGTGGAATGAGAAAGATTGAAACCTGCCTATCTTCTTCTAAGCACAGACAAGATGAGTCACAATTTAAAGAAATGTCCACTTCCTGGTAGGTGGCTAAATCGAGCCTCACAAATGCCCCTGAACTGGAGAAATTAAGACAAGGGCTTTAGTTTTCTTCCAATTTTGCACGTGTGTGATTTCGACCCTTTGGGATGCAATAGAGATGTCTCTACTTTTATGTTTAAATCAGCAACAAAGAGCTCGTGGTTCAGGCTGTGGCCAAGGCCTGGGGGACTCAAGAACCGCAGACGTGATCGCTGTTCTGCACGTGGCGCAAGCCTGCCAGGCCTCGGACTGCTTGAGACCACGGGCCCCAGTTTAACCACGTTACAGCCACAGGAATTCATCTGGATTTCCAAGCGAGCTGTTCAGGTGCTTGGTTTACAGGCCACAGTTTCTCTGGAGAACTGGAAGAGTTCTGCCAGTAGAACTTTGAACTCTGGAAAGCTGTAGGTCCTGTTCTCACCCATCCCTCATCATGTTGCACCCAGCTACCTTCCAGTATAGGTTAGACAACGCTTTAGGGTTTACAGTGTGAAATAGAAGACAGTGATATTTCTGTCATTCGGACACTGCTGCTCCCGTCCCCTGCGCAGGCAGGAGCAGAGACGCACAAGGGATGTGACGCTTGCCAGGGCCAGCTGGGCTGCAGCCTTCACACCAGTATTTCAAGGGGATCTTTTACCAGCAAGCTGGGAGTAAAAAACGAGCTTTTAAGAACAAACCTATGTATTTATCAGATTTAATGGTCTGTCTGCAGGGAGGAAACAGCAGCAAGAGAGGCTAAATGAAAGCGGTCATTCTATATACCATAGGTTACACGTTGCCTTTGATGCTACTGTCAAATCCGCAACCAGCAAAGGGAAAAAAAACCCCGAAACCACACTGAAGCATCCACAAGAATAAACCTGCTGCTGGTTATGGATGCCTGTAAAGTTAGAGCAGCTGGGCAACATGCACCTCTCAAGTAGCTGTTTCTAATGTATAAAGAAGGTTTCTCAGCCCATAAATCGCTATTTTCCAGGCATGGCATGTTACCTGCAGTATAGTTATAGAGCCTGACAAGAACTGACAAACCCATATTCATCCATCTTCATTTGTCTTTTGTGAATATGAAAGATAAGTAGGGCCCTCATTTCACAGAGCTGGCCTTTTCTCACTGATACCATCTTGGTAGTTACTTATCACCATCTCTCCCTTCACCCTGCTTCGCTCAGCCCTGGCCTTGTAAGCTGAGACATGCTCAAGTGACCACAGTTCCTACATTTTGAAATAAGGTTGGTTTATTTTTCCAACAGTTCACTGGAAATGAAACTTTGCACGGGAGAGAACACAATACAAAGGTATATCATTCAAAATAATATTTAAATGGACACATTAGTTTGGTTTTAAATAGTACTTGCAGTCACTTTGGTTACAAATATCACCATGTTCCCTGCAGATCAAACCTGTTGCACAGTATATTGGATTTTAATAGCACCTCTAGGTTTAATATGAGATAATGAATGAAATACGCCGACAGATGTCAAAGTATCCTACAAGCAAGTGTGCATTCAAATTATTTTGCTGCAGCCAGAGGGTGACTATTTCTAATCTAGAAATAATTTCCATTATTGAAACCAAAGAAAAAGAAGCTTGCTGAAAAGGATCTGTAGCTTCTGGTTAGTTCTGGGGTGACTTCAGACATATTTTTTTTACAAAACTCTATTTGAAAACACTTTTATACAGCTTATTGCTAAGCAGCACACCTAACAGTTAAGGCTGATAGGAAACTACAGGATGTAAGAGAGTATGAAAGTCCTTTAATCAGGGGTACAGCAGGTAAATGAAGTCAGGTATAAGAAAAGAGTTGGACAAGGCAGCATCTCCTGTTCTTCTTCAACATGTTTTTCAAAGGAGAGTCAGGGAACAGGGCGTTGATCTCTTCTGTGGATAATGCTCTTCATCCCTCTTTAGAGAAAAGAAGATGTCATCACTTATTCCAATAAATGTTCCCTGGCACGGACTTGCAAGAATAAACCCCAGAGTTTTATTTCATCATTTATATTGATTTATTACATGTGTCCAAAATAATTTAAAGAGCAAATTTTTCTCTAGAAAGCTAGCAAGTGCCATCCATGCACTTGCAAGGATGCAGAAACCCTCTTCTTTCACATATACGCTATTACCTGCTAATTCTGAAAAGCAAAGCCATCTTGTGTATAGACAATCTTACTTTGTGTATGAGGACTGTTGTCCATGATGAACTTCAAGACTAAATATGTTCAGCTGAAAGTCACAAAGCATCTTGAAGGATTTAGTCTGCGATATTTTCCTCTCCTATAAAGCCCTACAGCTACAAAAAGCTGTAGCTACTTGTTAGCATTCATTAAGACCAAGAGCACTCTTGTTCTCATCCGTGGAACAGCTTAAAGCCAGAGGATGGTTTTACCTCCCCAGGTTGAAAACAAAGAAGATCCATCTGATCAGATAGTATCGTGGAACTGATTTAATTATGGCTGAACACCCCCCATTTTCAACATGTTAGTTTTCATAGCACACCAAACTAAGACATGCATAAATAAATGTAGGACGTATCAACAAACGTACTTAAACATGCTTAGGTGGTGCAGTAAGGGCTGATTCTGTCCAGGGGCAGCGTGGCTGGGTCTCCTCCTCCCCCAGTGGCAGGTGCTTTGCTGATCAACAAAGGGGAATTTGCCTGCAGGGGTACTGCTTCCTCCAAATCCTTTTTAGAGGAAGATATTGAAGCCAGTACATTCCTTCATAGAAATGGCAGGGAAGTCTTATGTTGAAAGTCTAACAAATAAAAGGACTCAATTTGTCAGTGTCAGGATGGGGCAGTGATCTTTTTTCCTTCAAGCAGTAAAAACCTCCCAGTATCTAATAGTGCCTAGCACTTGATGGAAAGAGTTTCTCAATCAATTAAAAACAGATCTGCTTTAAAAAGGGGAAGAAAGTGGGTTTAGGTTGAGATATGGCAAATATATAATGAATAAAGTTATAGGCAGTATTAAATACTTCCAACAGACTTATGAACTACTAAGTGATGTACAACAAAATAGCATGCAACTCCAACAAAAATATTTGGGTTTAATTCTGGTTTTCCCACAATCCCAAGCTTAAGGCTTGTAAGCCTTACAAAATATTTATTCTGCCTAACACAATGTTTTCCATTTGATTTCCCACATATCTACCTCCTCTGCATATCTAAACACCTGGACTTCTATTCTGAAATTCTTAATTCTGACACCGTTCTTAGAAAAGCTGGAGGAGAGCATTAACCATAGCAAGCTAAGGGGATGATCAAGTGTCTAAAGGCTTTTCCTTCCCCAGTACAGCCGCGGTAATGCCGAGTGCTGATGTTCACCCATTGGCAGTTCTGAAGATTCCCCAGAAACCTGGGCTTGTCTTCATGAGATCCAGCCCCGTCCTCCATCTGAAGGAAATTCGGTTTAGCATCCCTTCTCCCTCACAGCTTTGTGCCCTGCCTTTCTCTAAGGAGGCTGGTGCACTCCCAGGAAGAACATGTGGAGGATTTCCCAGCCAGAAGCGGAGATGACACGGAGGTCCCTTTGCCACATGCCAGCCATGTGCCCCCGTGGCGCTCCCAGGCTTGGTGCTGCTGCGGTGGCTTTCCATCGCAGGCAAGCAGCGAGAGCGTCAATCCCTTCAGCCAGCAGCACAATTGAACCCAGCACGGGTCTGCCCCTTCGCAGCAAAGAGGCCAGCTTCTTGCCTCCGGAGAAGGGTGAGCTGATCCCTGCTGGTTTGGCCTCATTTCAAGCAGGGTGCAGAAGCGTCGCCAGGCTTCGATCCCACCTCCAGCTGGGAGCTCAACACGCCCGCCGGCACCATCCCTAGTTGCGCGCGATGCTCACCCCTGTCCTCAGGGCTTCGCTGCTGGGTTGTTTCAGAGCCCACCCCGAGCCCGCTCGTTGCGGGGGGAAGCCAGTGCTCGGCAGGGGTGTCCGTGCTCCCCTGGAGGTGGTCGTGCTTGGAGCCCTGCATGCCTCGAGGTCGGGCTGTATTTGATCAGATCGCAAGCCAGGTCTGCACAACCTGACTTTTATTTTACATTCCAGTGAACTGAAGAGCACTCTGGTTTCTCTTGTGAATCACAGAAACTGAACAGTTGGCTTTTACAAGCCCGTTGTTGCATTTTACACCACTTTTATGGTCTTCTGTATAGGCATGGAGAAATAAGGAGAACTCCAGCTGACTTTCCCATCCTGGGTGTCTTGTTAAGAGATCAAATCTACTTCAGCTTTATTATAAAATTGAGTGCATGGGTAAATGGTACAAATGTTTCGAACAAAAACCACATGCAATTTATGAGCTAAGGTATCAGCTGAAATGAAGAGCAAAACCCAAATGGTTCATATCAAACAACAGAATATTAAGAGGCGCTCAGAAGGACACCGGTACCCTTCGAAAAACCTCACTAAGTATCCAAGGCACCTTGGCCATAACCCACAGAGGAACCAAATGCCTCTAAAAACCACCCACATACTTTTAAGGGGATAAACGGGCTCTTGCATTGACCCAAAAGCCACAGTCTGCTTCAGAGCAGCTTCTCAGAGAGCAGGCTCATTTTAGGGCAGCATAATGAAGCAGTGTCACCTGGGTCAGTGTCCTCGTATGTTGAAAACTTCAGAATAGCTGTGACTCAATTTTCTAAAGACAGTCTCCGGTGTGTTGAAAATTATATAATAAAGAATTTACCAATGGGCATGTGATCCAGGTAAAAGCACTCTGAAACAAGAGGGCTCTTCCCCCGTGCCTACGGGAACCTCCGATGAACACAATAGTGTGAAACTAAGAATAAAGAAATAGCAAAGGTCACTGAGGTCTAGGGAAGGGGTGAAAGAGCACAGGAAATTATGAAAGGGAGGAGAAGCAAGGAGGAATGCCATAAGGTCAAGACTCGAGGATCACTGCAGCGAGCACTGCCCAGCAGAGCATCGCTTGCAAACCCGGATTAACTATTTTAACTATGCACTGCCAGAGGCTGTCACAAGGATTTGAAGTTTCATTAACCCACAGGCTGTATTTTCCTTTAGAAGTCTTTCTTGCTACACTACCCAAAACTCTCCAGTTGGCCTTAACTCAAAACAAAGAAGCCTACAACGAAGTCAAGTCTGATGGGAAACAAAAGCTTCTCTGCAAGTAACACAAAGTTGTATTTTGTCCAGGCAGCTGCAAGCTCTGGTTAAGGGGAGCCTGCACGCTGCACACACCTCAGCCCAGGGACTGCACCTGACATCTGCTGTCCATGTCTGCTAGTTGCAAAGGCCAGCACAGTGCTTACATGCGAAAAAAACCCCTTGCTTTTTCCACCATCGCAGGATACAGCCTCCGTTTGCATAACGCTCCAACTTGCCTCAAGTTGTTTTACATCAGAATGAGAAAAAAACCCATAAAAATATGAAATAAATCAAAGAATGTTATTGAAGATTTTGTCTCTCCCTAGGACCTTCTCATTCAAGGGATGCAATAACTGCTTGCTCTCGGAGAGCACTCCTGCCTTGCAAAGGGGTGTTCTTTGAGCCGCAGTTCTCCAGCCAACTGCATTATTCAAGTTCTTTCTGAAAGTATTCAGGCTTTACAGTTTTGATTGGGCTGTGGCCTTTCTTTAATTTCTCCGCTGTAAATAATTAAAGTGCACACCGTTTCAATGTCCTACCACAAGCTCTTGAATTGTCACTGGTAGAAACAGGCAAACCGAACTTCAAGCCCTGATCCAAAACCATGTTAGAAAACCAACCCAGAAGTCCAGGCTGCAGAGCTCCGCCCTGCTAATGGCTTCTTTTTAGAGGTCAAAAATCCTCTCAAGCTACAAACAGGTAGAAATATCACGACCTGGACATGCACATGTATATTTACTACTAAGCACGTTGTTTGTTTGAATTATCTATTATTGAGCCTCAGGCTTAGCCCTTTGTTTTGTTTATGCAGTTAACACACTGATTTGATTTTCTATACTTAGTACCCTTGCTTAGAGTTGGAGCCAAATGTCCGCAAGCATTAATGAAATGGTTTGAAACCCCCTACATATTGCTAAAGAGACCTGCTGAGTTCAGAAGCACTTCCCCCGACAAGCAGATTCAAATGACTTAATCCAGTACGTGAATGGCTCATTTCAAATCCAGAGATTTACACTGCATGTAAACCATGCATGGTGCCTGTCGTCCATAAATAAAGCTCAATGCAGAAAGTTTATGTCCTTATTTTGCTGTTTTCTCCAGGCAGGAGAGGAACTTGAGTCAAGACTTACTTTTTGTTAACCCCCAGGAGGGGTCTGCATGTTGATGCATTTAATTCCTACAAGAAAAGGGTGGTAGGGATACAGAGGGCTGTACAGAAGTCACTGGCAGATCTCTGCCGATTTTGTTCCCTACAGCAGGCAGGGATTTTGCTCGGTACTTGGAGGAGAAGTGCACGCTGATGTGCACTTGCAGTGTGGGGTAGCATCCATAGGCAGGCAGCTCCACAGGCTGCGGCTGCACCATAATTATTTGAAGCGATTTTGTATTTTACATTGTTCTGTCTTCATTTGGGCACATACAGTATGGCCTTTATCGGTGCTTCTGTCTTGACTGTTAGGTATCCAGCACTGCCAATTAAAATTTGCCATTTGTCCAATTAAAAGAGAATGGAAAACTTCCAAAAGCTGTTACTGAATGTCAGTCATTTGGAGTTTAGCATCAGAGTCATTGTAACTAGGATGCTTCTAGATGTTTTTTTTAATGGAAAGAAATAGTCCCACTGAAAACCCTTTGCAAAGCACTCAAATGATAGCCCTGTATGCTAAGTCTCTCCAGCTGCATTGATTTGAGGTACAACGACAAATAGTTGGTAGTTAGCAGAAGTAACAACAGTAAGTGCATATTGTATACAAAATAGGTGTGGGTCTGTTTTTTTTGTTTTACCAAACCAATGCTGAAGCTCTTGAGTATTTATTTCAAGGACTCAGAGTAATGCAGTACTTGCTGTGGAAGTTACCACAGCAAAAACCTGCTGAGGTTATGCACGAGTGATTAAGAGTGAAGAACAACCTGGCCACACACTCATCTGGCACTCAGGATCACAAGCCAAGCAAGAGGCAGGGCAGGTTGGAACTGTTTGGAAACTGAAAATGATGAAACATCTCATTTCTCCATAAAAAGTGATGTTCGAACAGGACTCACTAGCATTTGGTTAATAGCATCTCAATGAAAAGAAAGACTGAGCACATTAGGAGAGGGTGAGCTTCTTATCATCAGTTCAACAAGACCAAATAAGTCACAGCAATTTCAGGGAAAATTAATATATTCCATTCTATTATTCCAGCATTGCTGTTAATATTAGAAAACGGGAGCAAATAAAAAACAGTTGTGAAAAAGCAACACATGAAGAGAGCATGCAAGCTCAGCTGCATAAGGAATAGTGTTAAAAACAGTAGATTTCTAAAGAGATAAGGTAGTTCCTCTGACCTCTAGTGACCCTGGCGAGGTACTAATTACTGGGCTGCTAATACCCTTAAACCAAAAAAAGTGTTAATTCAGCCTGGCAAAGGATTATATAGTCAGGAAAAGGACTGGAAGTGCGGGGAGGAGGAGGAATAGGCCACTAGCCTTCCATTTACAATATTGATTCATTCGCAAACCAACTTGCTAATATTAAAGTTATAAAAACAGGTGTCAAGCAACTTTTCTTCGTGAGATTCACAACTTAAACCACAGCCCAGAACTAAGCCACCCCAGCTACTGAGTTACTGCACTGGTAGCAGACGGGGCTGCAAAGTCTATTTGTTCCCAGCCTCTAACGTGAAGCTTCCTCTCATACGTTGTACTGTCCTTCCAGGTAAGAACTTCCCAGCGCAACTGCAGGCCAAAACAAATGCTTTTTCATTAGCTACAAGACAGCAAGTCAATACATTTGTGCCACAAAAATGAAAAGATCATAAAAGACTTTACAGAGCAACAAACCAGCAGGTAGCTTCTAACTTGCACGTGCTGTAGGCCAGAGAGGAGCAGGTCTTAGACCCTCCTGCTGTTGACAGCATTAATTCCTCCCCTGGTAAGCAATCCGCTGAAATGCTTTGCAAGAGAACCATAGATCTGCAGAAACTGGAATTAAAGAGACGCAATTCTTTAGGCCACTATGACGAAAAAGACAATTTTCAGTTTTCTGGTCCAGCATGGAGGATGCTGCTTACCCAAGGCTGGAGATGGCTGGTTCTGGGTCAGAATCTGACCAGGAGGAGCAAAGCCCAACGGAGACGTGCCGAGGTGCCCGTACTGGCCCTAGAGAGAGGCACAGCTATTGCCACGGTGGGGGGAACTAGCAAAGTCTTTGATTTTGCCCAGTGACCCCAGCCTGCAAATGGGGAAGGAAGAGCTAGGGAAGAGGTGGTGAAGCTCCAGTGCAGCCAGTGTAAGATGAGCGTGCCATAAACCAAGCCAGGCAGCTCCTACTGCTGCTCTGATGGCCTGTTTGCACCCAGAAAGACAAGAGCATATCAAAGTATGACATTTCAAGAGCTAGGAATAATTATCTTTGGAAGTTTGGAGTGTAGATGTTCAAGTTGGGTGGGAAAATTGAGTCCTCCTTCTGTGAAGCAGGAAATAGGTCAGGCCCACAATAAAAAATTCAAGTGAAGGGCTACCACAGCTCATGGCATTAGAAATTATCAGGCAAAGATATTCTTCCAGTTATTACTCCACCAATACAACCTCTAGATACTGAACTGCAAGGACAGGGAGGATTTCAGGTCCTCAGCATGAGGGAGGGGACAGCAGCAAAGATAGATTTTGCTTAAAGAGAAAACAATTTATCCATAGCACCATCTTAGACTTATTCTCTTTGACTTTGTGGATGGGGGTTGTGCCTCTCCTCCGATGATCTCCACGTGACAGAAAAAAATAGAAATAAAAATGAGTTTCATTGGTTTCACTGTAGTAGAAGTTTGGCTGATAACCTGTTCTCTATGTTTCCGAGATTGGCACGTCCGTTTTGATGTTACCATAGCAAGAAAGAAATAACACTGCAAGCTGGAATAGCTACAATGGCACTTCAAAAAAGCCAAGGTAAAGAGGAAAACAAGTAAGTAAAGGTTCTTAAAATAGTGCTTACTGAAGCATGATGTCAGAA
The DNA here is from genome assembly GCF_023638135.1 of Falco biarmicus. Taxonomy (NCBI): domain Eukaryota; kingdom Metazoa; phylum Chordata; class Aves; order Falconiformes; family Falconidae; genus Falco; species Falco biarmicus. Next base: position 53,505,033 of record NC_079296.1, on the reverse strand, counting down.
AACTTTCTAAGCTAAGTCACCAAGATTTATAGAGCCCCTGACTCCAAGGTTAGCTTCCCTCCTCCTGCCCATTCCTGAGATATGTTTTACCCTCTGGTGCCAGGTATGAAATTATACCATCTGTGGAGAAACTAGTATTTCAGCCCATGTGGGAAACATTTGGACAAGTGTACTTTCTGAAAGCAAAGAAAACATTTTAAGACCCACAAGTATTTTGCCTCGGGAAATTTCCTCTTAATCTTCACGCTGACACCTCTCTCAGACACTTCTCAGCACTTCAAACCATACAGGAGGCCAGCAGCAACTATTCCCAAGGTATTTAGTTTCTCCCCACAGATTTTTGCAACGATTATGTGACTTCAGATCTGAAAGGCTGCTCTTCTCCTGGAATGACAGGTAATTGAATGGCTGTGCAGTAAGGGGCTGAACAAAGATGTTCCTTCCAAACCAGCTACTTTCCCCCCTCCCCACCAAAGACAAGAAGTGCTTCTTATGTGAAAATGGGGTACAATTCACAGCTTATCTTTTTAAAATCTTAAAAGAATACATTTCATAACGAAGTATAATGGCAGATTTGGATTAGATGCAATTAAGAAATACAGCAAAGATCACCTTGGGTATCTCGTGACAAAGCGTGTTAACAAAACGGAGCAATGCTGGGAGGAAAAGTGGCTTTGGGGATGACACCAGCCACAGCCCCTGGCACGGGGTTATACCCAGAGGCAAGGGGGCATCTCTGCAGGAACATGGGTGGGGGGGTGGCATCTCTGCGGGAACACGCATCTGCTGTTGCTGTTCAGCCCCTTCCCACCAGATAAACACTTTCAGGTGTTGCAGATGCTACATCTGCATGTTCCCCGAGACAAACTCCATTCTCTTCATATTGGCATCCAAAAGAAATGTCTACGTATGCACACAGAAGAAAGCAGAGTCCCTCAAAAACCTTTTAGTTAAGTAAATGACAAAGTCCCCAAACTTCTTTACCAAAATGTTACTATCTGCACTGTAGCATGAAATCAGTGCTGGGAGCAAGGAGCCAGGCCAGGGGGGTTACCCCACTCTCCAGCATCCCTGCCCTTCGTGCCCAGCCAGGCTCGGGTTTGGTTTGTCTGGTCCTCCCTCCTTGCAGGCAGGCGCTCCATTGCTGGAGCCAGTTCCAGATGTTGTGCCCCGCATGGGGAGGCAGCTCGGTGTGTCGGCAATCATTTCAGGACCATTACAGCAGCCTGCCAGAGGTGTGCAGGCTGCAGTTATGCAGGTGTACAGCTGTGCCAACAGCGTGGCATGTGCATTGCTCCAGCAGGGCTCTGGCCATCTTCTCCAGGCAGGCAGGGCTCACACACCCTGGAAATGCTTTGGCGCAAGGCAGTAACTTTATTTAGTGTGCTAAAACATCACTTGTATTGTTCCTGGCCCTTATTTCAGCTGTACTTTAAGTGTGCAATGTTTGTGTTTTCTCACATCTCTCTTTTGTGCACGTTCGGGTCTTGGGAAGGGAAGGTGGGATTTAGCATCCCAAGGCTGTGAAGTCCCTGCCGGGCTGCCTGCATTTCTGGACGGGTAGTAGAGAGTACTGGAGCTGGAAACACTGGCCCAGAACCATGCCTGATTAGCACTGGGCTTTTTATGAAGAACATTATTATAGCTGACAGCACAAGACAAATCACAGCACTTCTAAGAAATCAGCATATAAATTCATTGCAGTTATATAAGGTGGCAGATCTCTCATAACAGAATGGGAATGTATTGTGAATTTCAATTAATTTGTTTGAAACTCTGAGCCATTTAAACCCCTTTTCAAATTTTCATTCACCCTGGCTTTAACTAATTCCATGCAGCATTTTATGTCAAGATTAGCTACTTCCATGCTCCTCTCAGGTGGGGCATGGGAAGGACACTGCTGTCACAGCCCACAGACATCTGCAGACTGCTACTTGCTCTCAGCTTTCTACCTGTGAAATAAAACAAATTCTGGGGTCATGACAAATCTGGATTCACTTATAAGAGAATTACCCAGGAGTGGAAGCTTTATTGAAGTAACCATAAAAATATTTCCAAAATGGAAATTAAAAAGAAAAAAGAAAAAAACAATCTCATTTAAATCACTATCTGTAAGTGGGAATTGTTTCAAACAGGACTTTCCAGCCCTCTAAAACAGATTTAATTTCTAGATTGGTAAAGAATCATCTCCATCTATTCTGAAACTCACTTTAGCAGCTGAATTAAAAGATCAAACAAATTATTTTGGAGCATTGTAGTATTTTTTGATAGAATGAAGTAAGGTCCTGAACTCAGTATCAATGCATTACTTTCAGTAGGCAGACAATCAGAGAAATCTGTTATTTTTTTTTTTCTCATCAGTACCAAAATTCCTAATTTCTAAGGAAACTGGAAAACCAGAAGGTAGAGTAAGTCTCTGGGTAGAGGTAAATAAATGACAGTTGTTTATGACCACTTTCCAGCTCTTTCACCTTGGCTCTACCCATGTTATCAATAGTTTTAAGCATCAAGTGACTCCTGTCTCAGAAAAGAAATAAGGTAAGGAGCTGCAACAAGTGATCACATGCTAGTGCACATGTAGGAGCAAGAGAAGGCAGGGGCAGCTGCCTGCTTGCCGAGCTGGGCTGAGGTTGGTACCCATGTGTCAGGGTCAGCACCGAAGTCCTTGTGGCTGTACAGCCGGTTTGGCTTCTGAAAACAGCAAGTGTAAACCTGGACATGGGATAAGAAAACACTCAGAACACCTGCTATCAAAGAAACGGTGTAGCATGGAGATGGGGCTGTGAGCGAGGAGTGAAACCCACACACACGGTACACTTGCTCAGTAGTCGTCAGATCTCCAATTATTTTCCAGATCTCCCCTCACTTTCCTTCTTCGGTGCCTCATTAGAGGCACTTCAGAGGCTTTTCAGGCCATTCTGCTGTTCCATCTCATAACAGCATCTTAGTCACAGGCAGTGAAGGACAATGGGTTGACCTCAGTCCAGGAGAACCACAACTGATATACTGAAGCGTTGCTGGAGCTACTCAAGGGTTTCAATCCATTGCTGCTATTTCCATGCCCCACAAGTTACAAGGTATAGAGGAGTTATGTTTTGCTTGAACAGAGGTGGTTTTCCATTGCACTGGGAATGGGTGTGAGAGTTCAGAAAAGGATTTAGGAGAAGGCTTTCCTCCATCTCCTGCTGAGCTCCATGCCCAGCTGCATGGAATGGCCTCCGGGGCAGTCAGTACCTGAGACCATCTCTCCCCACTCGTTGTCTCTGGGAGCAGCAGCTGGTGGGCACGCCGCTCCTTTCTTCTACAAAGGACCCCACGGACAGGCAAGACCTGCCCAGCGCTGGGTGGCAACTGAGACAGACCTCTGGCTCTCAGCAGAATCCTCCTGCCCCCCTATCATCTCATACCTCCCTCAGGATCCGAGCCATCCCAGTCCTTTTCATGGTTACACAAAAATGTCTGGGGACTTCAGCGCTCACAGAGCTAACCCACCAACCTCTTTCCCAGATTTTTTTGTCTTGGCAGCAACTGCAACAATTCGTGCCGCAACAGGTAAGCCGAAGAGGTTCAGCAGCTTCAAATCCAAATCAGCGCTCGGCACTGTGGAAAAGCAGGTTTTCATTTTAGGACTGTGCTACCTGTTGAAGCTTCGTTAAGGTCAGTTCTGTTGACCAAATGTAGCTGTCTGATGCCATCTGATTTACTCTGGGTATCGGGCATCCACCCGGGGATAGCAGACGTGATGTAGGATGTAAAGGAAACCCACGGGTCCGGACCACGCTGGAGGTCACCACGGTGAAATGCTGCTGGGCATCCATGCTCAGCTGGGCGAGCTGAGCCCTGGGAGCCCACACACACATTGACAGCCCACCTGGGCTGAAGAAAAACAAACCAAATTCTCCCTCTCAGGTGCTGAGCCTCAGCCAGTGATCTCTTTTCCATGGAAAATCAGGACCCCAGAAGCAGAAAAAGGAAAGTAACATTTTGGTGGTGTGCACAGCACTGTGAACTCCCCTGCAGTTTGTGATGTTTCTACATTTTGATGCCTGGGCCATAGGTGAAATGGCAGCACCACACTGTTACTCTGGATGGATTCTATTGACAGCAAAGAGTCAGAAGCTGTTTCAGTTGTTACCTAGGGAGGGAACACAGGTGTCTGGATGGCTTTTACAGCTGTGGAAAATACCCGAACAAGAATTTTATGTCTCCATGTTTACAGCAAGTGATGCCTTTAGAGCATATGGAATGCTAGAACCCGTTCTTGCTTGGGGCTGGCAGGAGCACCTCAGAGACAGCAGTTGTGGTTCCTCCCACCAGCTTCCTGCTATGACCAGCCAGTCACAATAGAGGGTACAGGGCAAAACTTGTCAAGCTTAGAACTGATTTACAGAGTCCAGAAGTTAAAGCATGCGAGATACAACTCAATGCAAGCAGTGGTGGCACGAGAGAGAAGGCACGAGCAGATGCCAAAGCTGCACCGTGCCACTTGGCCACGGACATGCCGTGTGGACATGGCAGCTGGGCTGCACTCGAGCACAGTGAAACAAAAACAATCACAGAACCTTTTAGGTTGGAAGAGACCTTTAAGACCATAAAGTCCGACTGTTAAAATTTAAATATGGTGCTAAAATAATATATCTTATGCCTAATTTGCTTTTTGAGGATCTTTCAGAAAGGATACGTGTTACCTGAAGGGCCCTTTTATTAGCCTTTTTTGTTTATTAGGCTTTTTTTTGTCTTAAGCTATAAGAAATCAGTGTCAGTATTTCATTACCTTGGCGCAAGTACATTTAAATGCAGCATCTTATTTTGACAAGGAGGAAAAAAAAACCCAAACAACCGTTTACATCGCACTATCAATAAGGAAATAGTGCCACAGGACATTTTTAATCAAATACCAGTATACATCAGGCAAGACAGACTTCAAGCTTTAGATCATTCCAGAGAACCATGCAGTAAGACAAGATGACATGATTTTGCCAAAAAAAAATTCAGCTATGATATTTTTAGGGGAACCTGGACCTCACTAGAGGCTCTGCAATGGGCGGCACACAGTCTCTTAATAGGGCTTTCTTTTATTCCGCACAATCTGTGATAACGTATACCTTGACACATTGTTTTCATGGTGACAGTAAGTTGGCATTTGTTCAGTTGACAGTTTAAACGACTGAGGCGCAGATGCAGTCTAAGGTGACTCACAAATACCTTCTTTTAAAATCTGAAATATGAGGTGCTATTGACTGTCTCACTGAACAATTTTTAAAAGCTTGCTCAAGTTTAAAGAGAAATCCAAGAATGAGATGAACCAGTGGGAAAGCAAAGTGGTGGGTGGTGTTTGGGTTTTTTTGTTGGGTTTGGTTTTGGGTTGTTTGTTGTTTTTTTTCTTTGGGGGGGTGTGTGTGTGTTTGGTTTTTTGTTGGGATTTTAGTTGTTTTTTTTTATTTTTTGTAATTAACCTTCTCCCTACAGACAACTGGAGCAGGATCACTATGACTGAAGGCAAGCTGGAGTTTTTTGGAATGCAATTAAAGGAGCATCCTTTCCATGCAGGGAGGGAAGAGCAACAGCTTCTGCTCTGGTCCTCCTAAAAAGGCTCCTGTCCCCAGTAAAAGCACAGAAATAATACCAGTCCGTCATGTTGTTTGGGCAAAAGGTAGTATTGCCCGGTCATGACTGACCAATGGCAAGAAGTTTGGTGAAAACCACTTACAAAATCTTGAATTAGAAGATGTTTAGCTCATTGCAAAAGCAGCTCTTAGCACTGCCTTGCAAAGCAGAGAGCAATCTCTTCACATCCCTTCACCCCCACAAGCTGTTAAGTGATAGATGGGCTTCCCTGGCAGCCAGTGGAAATTAGAGTTCAACATTTTATAGCTAGTCCCTGACAGCCAGCGGGTCCTATTTTATATGTTATTTGACTATTCCGTACACACAATGCTCAGGTCTTTCCTCCCAGAAGTACTTTTTCAGAGAAAGACCACGATCCTGATTTATTCCTAGGGCAGTGGCAAACCACCCAGCAGAATTACTCACAGGGTAAGTTGCAGTATTATTAGAATTCATTAAAAGCCCAGCAAACAAATTTGGCTGCCCCTACAGAGCGGGGCAAACTCAGAGCCTGAATCAGGTCGCAGGCAGACGGGCAGGCAGCTGCCTGCAGTGTACCATCACAGTTCTCCAGCTGTGAGCTCCTGAGCTAACCAGTGGAAAAGAATATATTTCAACATCCTTCTGGAGACGGTATTATAAAGGTTTTATGATAAATAAAACATAGTAAATTAATTTTTTATGGCCCTGAGCCTCTGTAGCATTCTAGGCATTTCATAAGCAACATTAGAACCATAACACATACAGCAAAAAGCACAGGGAAACAGAGGAACACTAAATATTTAACATTTTATCTCTGGGTCTTGCCAAAAACATGTTCAAGTCTTATCAAGATGTCTTTGCACTTGGTTTTAGGCCAATTTATTACCTTGCAAGAGAAGACCAGGTATGCAAGGTGGAGAGGCTGCACCACACACGTACGTGCTCTTTCTTCAGACAAAACCTACACCCCAGAGAGGATGAGGATGCTCAGGAGGAAACCGGGGTGAAGGCATAACCCTCTGTGATCTTTATGTCTTACACACAAACATCACCTGTTATATGCAGAGAGCTATTCAGTTCCCCTCCAGCTCCCCATAAGAAATAAGCTTTTGTGAGTGGCCCACAAAACCTCACTTCGGGCTCTGGGTTACAGCTAAAACCTGTCAGTAAATATCAGGTTGGCAGAAGCTCAGGAAGGCAGAAGGCAACGTGCCCTGGTGGCACGCACAGTGAGGAACACGTGGGGGGCCCACGTGCTGGTGGCTGTTGAGAGCCCAGGAGCCCTGGACCCTTCCCCCAGGGGCAGGGGAAACTGCACAGGGCTGTGGGCACATCGGGGACCTTCTGGCTTTAGCAGAGCTTGGATCCAGATCCAGAGTGCATGTCTTTAAACCTTTTGTGAAGCAGAAACCAGGTTCAAATCGCCATTCTCCAGAACATCCCTTCCAGCTATTGAAGCAAGGCCAACAGAAATGCAGGAGTAATTACCCACATAAAACCCCAACAATGCATGTAATTTCATTAAGATTTTGGGAAGATTCAAGCACTGCACGAGAAGAGCATTTTCAAGTTGATAATACTTCCTACTCCTGCTTTCAAATTATTTACGAAATAAAGCTGGACAATCCTACAATTGCTGTTAAAACAACAAACATCTTTTAAAGCCTTTTGAAATATTCATAGCAAGTGAAATTCTTATGCTTGGAAGAATAATTTAAGTTAAGCCTTCATAAAAAGGGCTGGGCACTGCAGCAGCCAAGCAGCCTTGGTGGGTTTTCACCTCAGGAGTACAGGTCAAGAGAACACCAGATGGAAAAGCAGAAGGAGAAGGGGCAGTCAGAGGAATACATTTCTAAACCAGCCTCTACAGGGTTTCTAATCCAAAAGGCTTCACGAATTACAAGATTAGTTTATAGACAGTGGAAGGTTTTAATGAGAACTTCATAGCACTTTCCTTTTACTTATTCCTCATAGCAGCTTTCACTGACAACCCAAACATTTCCATAATATAAAAATGACTTGGAGAGACACAATCACATGACGCCCAAAGTCAAGGTTTAACGGAAATAAATAATTCACAATAAAATAGCGCGCTAGCAAGCCTACCTCTGATGCCACTATTTTAGATTCTTGGTCCTGGTTGGAAGGTTGAAATAAACATAACTCCCTGCTTATTCTGTGCTGAGAATTGTACATTGAATATTCAGAAAAGTGCATTGACTCACTTAACTGTTGTTTTGCTCATCACTCACTAATGAAAAGCTTTCCAAACAGGGAAAGAAAGACAATTTAAATACAATATGCATATACTTATCTTCCCTTTTCCAGCTCTGACTCCTGCAGCGAGGCTCTGCACTCTAAAATAAGCTGGTTTCTTTGCAAGACTGTTCCACCAGGACTGTAGGAGCAGAAAACCAGCCACGTGCCACAGCTGCCATTGCTCCGAGTGAGGAGCTGAGGGAGAAGCAGGAGGCACCATCTGACTATTTAGCAGCTCTTATTGCTTGATTGACAAAGTCAGATCTGGGAGGGGGGGAACGGCAATTAGAGCTGGTGTCCCAGCAGGTGGTGACAGGCTCAGGTAACTGTTGGTTAGACCAGGGCAAAGGACACCAAAACAGAATGAATCACAGCTGGCCCTGTGGCTAGGGCATACCCTTGTGCATAATTAGGTGAATCCTGTGGGCTCTACCAGCTAATAAATAAAAATAAATAAATAAAAATAAAATAATAAAAAAAAATCAAACCCAAGCCACTGTTGTTCTTGCCAAAAAAAGAAACATGAAGCACAAACTTCATGCCCCACCACCGGTGGGTGGACGGATTCACAGCCGGCAGATTTTTGAGAGGACTTTCTCAGCTGAAGTTTGACCTCAGACACCCTCTTTTTAGGACTTTTTCATTTTGAACATTTACTCCAGAATTCTGATAGTGCTGGAAACCTAAAAAATAAAATAAATGTGTCAGAAAGACAAGTGAGATGTACTAGACCAGATCTGAGGAGATTTTAACCTTTACCTGTAACGGGACTGGTGACCTGGTCAGTCCTCTTTAAACTCGCGGCATGCTGTGTACATGTCGAAGAGGTGTGGATGTAGTTACACATATGTAACGCTGGAGTTCAGTTGATTTAAGGATAAATCTTTGGCTGGGTGGTTGTTGCAAAACAATTTGTGCAGGCCCCTGCTCTAAAAGGATCAGGAATGGCTTTTGTTTCTATAAATACTTTGTACCACTCCACTTGAATTTGCTCAGAATCTGGCTTCTTGCTGATGCCTGCCAATTCCCACTTACTTTTAATTTTGAATTTGCTTGCTTCCCCCCCCCTCCGCCTTTTTTTTTTTTTTTTTCCTAACCAGTTGCTCTTATTACCTTCTGGTTATACAGTTTTGGAAGCAGCTTGGTGGATGGGGTTGGCTTTGCTGGACATAGCAAAGCGTTTACTGCCAAGAAAACTTCCAGCCGTCAGGAAGGCAAAGCTGAGAACAACCGGTGTCTGTCCCTGCTCACAGGTGCTGCTGGAGGGGACCGAGGTGTGATGGAGAGCAGCTGGAGCACAGTGACACGGGGCCCCGTCTCATTGTTTGGAAGGTTACAACCACAGGGTCTAGGGGCAAGATTTTATTAAGAGCATGAAGTTATTAAAAAGAAAAAAAAAAGTTTTACTAGTTAAGTGCTTTGGCATGTTTAAGGGTAGAGGACAAGGCATTTACTGAGCAAGGAAGAAGTAATGAGGTGTGATGTATGATATTTGTAATAAAAATTCCTACTTCAAAGTATACATTTTTCACTTGTGATCTGTAAAGTCCACTTCCTCCTATTTTACTTCTTTATTTTACACTCATTGCAAGCCCAAATTGTTCATCCCACAGATTCTTTGCAGGGAAATGGATACAACTTACCCCTTGGCTGTGACTCTGCTGTCTTTACACAAGGGATGACAGGCACTTCTTCACCCTCTCCCCCACCTGAATCCCCCTACACGTTCTTGCCATGAGATGATCTCTGGCGGAGGGAGCTGGGGGTCAGCAGTGCCCAGCTGCACAATGTGCCCGGGCTGCTGGCACGGGGCTTGATCCTCCTTCCTCCGCTGCTCTTCTGCACTGTAGTGTGCCAAGTCCAACCCAAAATTGTCAAAACGGGCTCCCTGAAGAGACCTCCCCTCCTGGAGCCTAAATAAAGGCAAGCAGACTGGGTCGTTGGGGTGGAAGACCCCTGAGATACCTTCAAGAGCGTAAAACATTGCACAGGCAGCTATATGTGCTGAGCCTGGAGAAATAAATATGCCCTGGTGCATAACGTTCTGTGAGAAGCAGTGAACTTGTGCAGGGGATGCCTGCTTTCCAAAACCTAGGCACAGTGAGCTGTGCTGAGCTCTGATTTATGCAGTATTCCAGCGTTCACTTAAGGTGAGTGCAACTTCAGATCTCTCCCAGCACAAGTAAACACAAACTAGATTGTGTCGCTATACCCAGAGTATGAAAATCCAACCTGAGGAGCCAGGCAGTAATTTATCCTTTGCGGACAGCATAGGCTATTAGAGAAAGCAGCGTATGTGGAAGGGTGGTGTTGGGTTTAATTAACGGTGCAAAGGCAAGAAGCTAATTTTACTCCCAAGTATGGTCATTAGAAGTCTTTGATGTATGTAATTTATCCACAGCAATTGCTGACATGTGCTTATGGAGATAACTCAATGAAGCATCATTTTATCAGTGCCAATGGGATGCTTTCAAGGACAATATTTGTTTTAAAATGAGAAGCTGCTGCCTTGATGGAAAATAATGATTCTGAAAGGCAAAAGCCAGCAAGCGATCTCCGAAAATAAGGTAAAAGCATGGTTGTCCTCCAGAAGGCCACAAGAAATTTTCCTTTAGCAGTCTGTCATCCTCAGCCAGACACCAGGAAAGTCTGAGATTTCAGCCTCTCTGACACTGCCCATCATGAAGATATATTAAACTGCAGGAACAAGACGCTTAGAGGGCAGAGGTAATCCCAAGCATCTCGTCTCAACCTCAACAACGAGCATAATTCTGCTGTTGAGATGAACCCTATTCAAAACACGGGCAGAGCAGGACTGTTTCTTAAAAATCCATGTCAAATACGTCATTTAAATACTTAAAAATATTTCCAACACAAAAGGAAATGTGAAACTGTGAATCCCTGTAACCACAAAGGCTCAGCCTTGAACACTCTTCTCACAAAGTTGTATTCCCAAAAGTTTGTTCCCCAAACAAGACTTTAGCATCAGTTAAAAACAAATTCAAAGTATTATAGCTGAGGAAAAGAAAAAGATAACATTAAGATGAACACAAGTCTTTTGCGTCACTAGACTTCTGTTCTGAATCACTGCATAATGCACAAGCTCCTTTGGCAGACACATCCCACCCCTGTGTTTGCACCAAGCAGAGTACAGCAGCATCGTGCATGGTACGAAACACTTACAAAATAATTATTTACTCCACATTAAAACAATTCCTAAAGGCACAGTAATTTTATATATATGTACTGCAAGGCATGCAGTTAAAAAAACAAAACAAAACAAAACAAACAAAAAAACCCCCTCAAAACCAACAACAGGTAAAGTTAATAACTTTATTTCTATTGCCAGAAATTCCCCGACAACCTACTTGTGCTGACATTACTGGAGACAAATCCTGGGTCTCACCCTCACCTCAGCTTTCCCACATGTGAAATCTTAACTCAGGAAAGAGAATTAAACCCAATTTTCTAGCTAGGTCTAAAAACAACCGGACGCTAACATCCTCTGGGGAAAGGGAAAGTTAATTGACAGTGTATTACCTTGAGAGTGTCTTTCCGAAGCCCTGGAGGTGCCAGCCAAAGCCACTAGTGCCTCATTTACACAGACAGTCCTCTCGACTCTGCTGTCCCCTGCCTTCATCTCCAGGGCAGGAGTCAGCTCCTCATTATATATTTGTATTTTTTCAGAGCTTTTTCATTCTGTTGCTTTCCAAACCCTTTCATTAAGAGTACTTAATGAAATACTTATTGCATTAAGAATTCCATCCTTGCTGCTGGATAATTTTTCTTCCACAAAAATACATCAAGATCAAAATGATGTTACACCCCTAATGGGACCACCCTTGTACCACAGCTACTAATCAGCCTTTGGCTGACTTTATATTTTTTAACAGCCAGATGAATTATTTTCAGTGCCTCCTCTCTACTCCCAGTGCTCTATTTTCCTTCTTTTTTCCTTTCTTTTTTTCTCTGCCCCCACCCCCACCCACCCCCTGCCTCCAAGTTTGAAGAAACCCATGTAACTCTCTGCTTCTAGGTTCCTGAATTTTGAGTTCACTGATACCTACCAGAAATATCTTCTGGGCAAGACATAGTCATTCACGTCTCTCGAAAGAAGGGCTTTGCCTTAAGAGACGTGACACAGAAGACCTAAATCTCAGTGGCAGTGGCTTGGCACTGCTGTGGGCACAGCAGCGAGGGACAGTCATCTGAGCAACTTGAGTCAGTGAAATATAAATGCAATGAAACGTATCTAGGATTTCAAGAGGCATTCCAGTCTCCTACATCACATCATCTAGCTGATCAGAAGGCAGAAGGAGCGAATATAATTTTTACCTGTATTTCTTTATGAGGTGAATTAACGAGTTTCTGGTGTCATTTGCAGTGAGAAATATGGAGAGTGCGTATTATTTTCAGGATCTCAAGAGTGTGAGAAAATTTCAGAAGCATGAAATATCTCACCCCTTTAGCAAACCCTTTTGTTCGGTTATTTTATAGGCAGCAAGAGAAAACTGTTGGAACTTACTCTGAAAATTGATGACTACTGGTAAAAGATATCGTAATGATTTGGGTCACTTTGAATTTATAAAAGTCCTCATTGTACTCTTGGCTATTAACTGTTTCCAGAATACAGCATTATAAGTGTCAAACCTGAATGATGTGTGATGCATTTAGCTAACCTCTGACTCAAAAAGTATCCGTCTGTAAGGTTACACGCCGGTGAGAAGTGCAGGTACCTGGTGGGGTGTCCTGGGCAGGAGGAGAGGCAGCGTTGCTGCTCCTGGCACCCCAGCATGGGGCCGAGGTTAAGGCTCTGCAGCCTTCCCCAGCACTTTGGATATTTGAAAATACAAAATCATTTTCAACTTTCCAAGACATAGGTGGGAAACTCTGGAGAAGCACATGATTTTTCCTACGCTTGGAAAAAAGGAAACCACGAATTACAGGGTCTGGGTCAAACTTCAATATGGAGTGAAAAATCTCATACTGATGGAAAGTCTCTCCCCTGCTCGGAGGAGCCCTCCAGCCTCCCGAGAGGCACCACCAGGGCTCCGAGGGCACCGCGTGGCTGATACTTGGTAGATTCCCAGCATGGAAATCAACTTTCCAGTCCGGACCAACTTGAAATGCCTGCTGTCTAGGGTCTGAAGACTGTTTGGCCCCTCTCAGGTGGACCACCACAAAACCCTCAAGAAGTCCTTAGTTCACGGCCCCTTTCAAGCTCCAGTCTGTGATTACAACCTGCACTTCCTCAGTGATGGTGTTGCTACTAAGCCCTTACACCACACCACCCCCAGCTCTGTGTGTTTTTCTGGAGTTACACACACTTCTGTCTCAGTCAGCAGTTTAATCTGAAATACTTCTGAGATGACTGCCCCACTCAGGGATCGCTGATGATAGGCAGGAGCTGCACCACCACCACCTATCCACCCCTCTCTGCTCTCCCAGCAGCCAGAAGTCCACCCTGGCTGGCAGGGGAATCCATGCAGGTCAGCGCCGAGCATCCCAAATCTGTTTCTCCTTTGTCGCCGAGATGACATGTTGATGATGAGGACAAAAGTGCTTTTAACACTAATTACAGTGGGTACAGTTTACTCTTTCCAGCACAAGAGATTCTGCCATCTCTAGAGAAGCACCCAGTTTGAAACGGAGCGATGTTAGAAATGATCTAATGCCTCATGAACTCAGCTGCTCGCAGCTTTTGGCACTTGGGCTACGACACCAATTAGTTTCATCACGATGAGCCCAAATTGTTAGCTGCACATAGAATACAACCCAGGTAAGCCATTGGCAGCCGTGTCTGGGTTCCATCCTGCCAGCTGGGAGGGCCCTGTGCAGTGCCTCTGCACCAGGGACTGCTCTGCCAAAGCACCAGTATAGACCAGTACCCTTCCCGTGTCTCTGGCTGTGCTCTGGCACTACTTAACTTTATAGACGTAGTCAATATGTGCTCCATGTTTTATCTGCTTTCATTTCCTCCATTATCTGGACTGTGCAAGTATTATTTTAAAGGCAAAAGAGTTATTACATGGAAGATGGTGAGTCGGAAGGGCAATGTGGATGGGAATATAACCAGTGCTCCAGTAAATATGCAAGGATAAATGGAAACTGGGATATAATACTAGATCAATTTATCTATCTTTGTTAAGGTAACTTGTTTCCTTCTCGAAAAATACAATAGATCTATCTATGCTTCATCACTCCGTTGTAACATGAAAAATGAATTGAGAAAATGGGAAATGAGTACAAGAATTAGAAAATATTTCAAGATGTTTCAGGCTGAAAGGGACACAAAGCGCACATCACGCTGGAGGGGAGGGGGAGGCACCCCAGGACCCCCCCAGCATGGCACTGCGTAGGGGCCAGCTATTGACATTTGCTGTTCCCATGTTATCTAGAAGGAGAAGGGCCAAACACCAAGCACAAAAATGGCGAAATGTAACTTTACAAAGCCAGTGTTTTCATATTCAGCACAGTGCAATTATTTTGGTAACCAAACCTGAAGGGAGGGGGGTATCAACTTGTACAGAAAATGCCAACTGCAGCACCTAGGAGAACAGCAAGCTTGTTTTAGGGGAAAAGACTTCCATTCTGATGAAAGCCAAAATACCAGAGGGGGAGAACTATCTAACCGAAGGAAAATTTTGTCCTAGCAGAAGAAAGAAATGTTCCAATACAGTTATAACTGAATTTACATCAGAAAATGGAGGAATGTTTATAACGATCAGAAGGACTGAAATAATGAAACTGGGTGTGAGAAAGGAAGGAACCAGTTTTAAGGTGGATGTTAGTGAGCTGGTGACCAGGAGTAGCTGTCTGCACGTCCCTGGGCAAGAGGTGCCATGCCAGAAGAACACTACAACTCTGAACCAAAAGGGTTTAAATGATTTAAATTTCTTGCAGTGCTTCACAGGGAAGAGTGAAGAAGGGATGAAGTGGATGTGATCTGGCCATCTAACTGGATTCATCAGAGTATTTTGTTTCATCTTCTATCTGTAACGCAGTCAGATTATACTTAATTAAAAATTCATCCATGGGAAGAGCAGCTGAGACTTAATCTCACCACTTGAAGGACCAGCTCCAGCTTTTATATTTTTCCTCACCTCAATTAAACTTTGCTTACTCATTATTTTTTAGAAAGCGCCCTCTCACTCCCAATTACATATCAGCTTAACGATTTCTGTGTCTTCCTGGCAAGATCTGACTAAACCCCAAAAGCACTGCCTCTCCTACAAAACAAACACATTCTGCCTCCGTAATTGGGGAAATAGGACCTTTCAAACACAAAGCCTGGGCTGCCAAGCGTTTTTGGAGGAAATCCTACAGGCAAACGCCGGGATGAAGCTTCTTCTCCTTGTCCGTGCACGGCTGGAGTGAGCTGAGAGGCTCCTGCTCCTGGCCGCATCCTGGCTTTGTTGTGTCCTAAGTGGCTTTGGACCTCTTCCTTCATCAAACGCATCAGTGGAATATAACTTTATTGTGACTTCATGTAGGACAGGCATAATAAGCCTAAACATCTTTGCAGGACTGGGCAAAGCAGGATGTGGCAGGAATCGAGATGCGAGGCAGGAATTATCCCCAGAGAACAGAAAATCTGCTGAGTTGCATCTCAAATGAGTACTGAAATTCAAGCATCATGGAAAAAAGCAGGGAAAAGTTCAGTTGAAAATGCATGTAGAGTGACTTGGCCAGTCTGGCCCAAGGTGTCCGGGTCTGCAGCTCCTCCACTGCCCCCCAGAAAATGACTGCTATTGCCTCCAAGGCTGGCAGCACCGTCCTCTGCTGCCACGCCGCCCCCCAGAGCCACAGCCTCCTGCGGCAGGGCTGGGGCAGTGCCAGGGATGCTGGTTAGGGTTGCAGAGAGCCATCGGGCGCAGCGGCCGGGTGATGCATGTCACCGGCTCTTAGCGGGGCGAGGACCGGCTTTTCCTCCCTGCAGCAGCGAGGCTTTGCCCTCGTGCCCAGCACACTGCCAGGGACCGTGCAAACAACAAGGGGCTCTCCCAGAGCCCGCTCAGCCTTTGCTTTCCTCCTCGAGGCTCCCAGACAAATTTTAAGTAACAGGTGTCTAAAAAAATCCTCCCGATTAACAAGCTAAGGGTCGTTTCTCTGTAGACCCCTCTCAAGGACTAAGCGGCAATGACAAAAGTCTTTTTTCAGCTCTATGCTTGTTGTCACAGGCTCGTGGCTGGGAGATGGGAGGAAGAAGGAATTTACTACGCGGGAAGCTAATTGTAGTAATTAGTTGTTGAAAAAGGGAATATTGCATTAAAGTATCAAAATTTGTGACTAATGTATCGTTATGAAACAAAGCTTTATACCGTACAAGCAGAAACTTGACTTGCAGTGTTAATGAGCCATACCTTAGCGCTACAGAAAAAAAGTCGCTTTTTTCTGTATCCTTAATACCGCTTTTTCTGAGAGCTAAAAAGAAATGTTAGCATCAGTCAGCCACTTATACCTTTCCATTTAAATTTAGATGGATAAAACCCACAACTGATGTAGTTTTTCAAGACGTGTAATTATTAAAAGTTACATACCTTATGAAAAGAGATTTGTGTGTTTAAAGCAAAGATTAAGGTTGCATCCGATTGTTTAAAATATCCTATTATTTGGAATAATTGCACTTTCTGTCCCGGCAATCTGACCACTTTTCCTCTGTACTCATGGCTTGGGCTCGACGTCTCGAAGAAACCCTTTGCACAGCTAAAGACAAAGCAGTACTTTAATGTATTACGTGCAGTCCCCACGAGGTGACATTAGTGCCGGGATATAGAAAAGTTAAGCGTGTGCTTGCCCTGTGCACAGGGACAGGGGCTGCAGTCTGCTGACATGGCAGGACTAGAATTAGCGCTCCACCGCGCCGTCATAAACTGGGAGCAAGCTGCACGGTGTGGGAAGCTGTCTTGTTTCAGACGCTAGCCTGGTGCAGTACTGGTGCTGTAAGGTACCAGGGTAAATTCTTGATTTTCCACTTGCTGCTGGGTAATTCTGCCATTTTAGAACTTGAAAACTCAGTATTGCCTCCTCACTCGAGCAACGGCTCCTGTGCTGAAGGGGAGGGATGCACCATGTCACCAAAGAAAAGAACCCAGTGGCAAGAAATGGTGTCAAATGGGCAAGTGGGCACTCGGACAGTTTGGGGTGATACTGGCGCGTTCCCAGGGTGGCTTAGCAGGGCAGGGCAGGGCAGCACAGCACTCAGTTCCCACGGCAAATACACATTAACACCGCTTCAGGCTGGGTCTAGGGCACAACCTTGTCAGTACCTTCGTTAACGACCTTGTCTCGCAAAGTGGAAGCACACTGCCTGACCGGTGTGCGGGGAGGTGCAGGGCAGCAGGGAGGCAGGAGGGAGCCCTCCTCTCCGAGGAAAGGGGCACACAGCGAGTTCCTTGACGGGATGTGGAGGATGTTGATGTGTGAGAGAGACCTGAGGTCCAGGGTCAACTGGATGGTGCCTGTGGACCAGGAGGAAAGGAAATCTCCAAACCTGTTTGCAAGGCCAATGGACATAGTAGTATTGACACCAGCCCTCACCTGGGATGTCCTTCATGGTGCAGGTATGGAGAGCTTTGGCCGGACCATGAGCAAAGGCACAGCTGTGGGTGAACAGATGAGTTTAGGTTATTAAGAGTTTAATAACCTAAAATCAGAAGAGTTTAGGCTATTAACCTTCATGGCAAAGAGTTTCTGCTGCCTTGCATGTGCCTTTCTATTAATGAATTTTGACAAATGAAGGGCAAGTTTTCTTTATCGTGATATAATTTAAGGAGACCTGGGCAAGCAGTTTGCTGGAGCCCACACTCATACTGGCCTTTTACTGTCAGCAGACTTTACTTCTGCCTGTATAGATTTTTCTTTAGAAGGGGAGATTACCTGACAATGTCTTCTCCTTTACTGCGGTCTTGCCAATGGCTAGTACTTGAGAGCTGAAGAAAAAAGGAAGCATTAATTGAGTAACAGCCACTACCCACAAGGAAAGCGCTGAGCGCTCTAGCAAGCCAGCAGAAATGGAGGTGACGCTGCTTGGGTCATGCCTTGTTAACCTGCTTGCATTGAAGGGGGTTGAAGCTTTCTTCTGTGAGTTTTTGTCATGGGTTCCAGTTTTTGTGATGAGTCCAATGCACCCACTCACAATATAAGCTCAGTCAGGGAAACACTTAAAGCAACTCCTTGACTTTAAATAATGAAATCTAACTGCTTCAGTGGGAATTAAATTAAGCGCATGCTATTCTTAATACATGTGATTTTCTGAACAATTTTTTCCTCTAAAAAATGGATCAAACCTCTCCTGTAAGGTTGTATGTAGCAGGTAGTAAGAAACTGTGATTACCTGGCTTCCCATCGTAAATCAACAGCTTTAAAACCCTTTTTTTCATGTATTGTATCTTAACAAACCATGAGGTGCTTAATTATAGAAACCAAAGTGGGAAAAAGAAATGTAAGGGAATGCCATCAGCCCCAGCAAGTTTACAAGGGGAACCTGGAGGGCCAGGCTATGTAATTAAAAAAAAAAAAAAGAAAAAAAGAAAAAAAAAGCAAGCCTGTAGTTTAAAATTGCTCATATGAATCTGAAACCTTCCATTAAAGTATTAAAACTCTTCCTTCTTAAGGCTGTTTCCCTCTTCATTGCAAGCCCAACCGATGTGCCCCAAGGCTTATCAGGGCAAAAGGGTTCCCAGCCAGCAGCCCGGGGTAATTCCCGGCGGCCGGAGCGGCTCTGGGGCAGGTGTGCAGTTAATGGGTGCCTTGGGCAGCCCCGGCCACTTGAGCAGAGAGCAGGCAGAAGTCAAACATGACATGATAAATGGCTTTGTCCAAAAACTGAGTGCAAGCCAAAACCTACAGGGTCTAAGAAAAAAGCAAACACAGGCTGAACTGAGGAATCAATTTATCGAGAATTCTCCCTGAAAGTAAGCCTCCTCCTCGGTAATAGTCTGTGAACCTCAGCACGGATACATACATTTTTGTCCAAACACAGCTATTACAGTGCCAGAAAAGACACTTACAGGAAGGATATTTTTGCCCCAAACAGCTTTCCTGAGTATATTTTTGTTTGCTTTTTGGATGGTGCTTTTCTTTCAGAAACTATGAAGGAAAAAGTGAGTGAAGCTGAGCTGTCCATTATTCTTGCTCCTATTTTACATGTTACAAGATAGCAACTGAGCAAATCCCTTTGCAGAATGCTCGCCTACACACTTGGGCACCGTAAAGAACTTTAAATAGATATTAATTACATTCAGTCCTTAGAAAATGGTCTTAATGTAAATGAGAAGCTCCAGGGTAGAGTTTTAAGACAATTTATAAAATTCCTGATCAGTTAAAAGTTACTGATCAGTTAAAAGTTACACAAAACATTTTAAGGAAAAAGAAAAACCAAACCAACCAGCATCTAGACATGAACAGCAAACAACTAACTTTATTTTACAAAGTCATGACTAACACAGCATAGAGTCTATGCTGATCATCTGTGGTGAAGTGATTGGATAGCCATGGTAGTGACCAACTGTCCAGCAGCTGAAATGGTTTTGTGCATTGGCTTTTCTTAGTCTGAAGAAAAATTAATGAGTTCATCTTAACAAAATGATAGAAAACTCATAAGCCTAAAATGTCTTTGGACTCAGCATGAGCAGCAACACCTTGCAAGCTGAGGTCATAATGAAAATAAAATAAATCGTATCAGTTCTATCAAACCCTGATAGTCATAAATGAACTAAGCTGTTAACAAAGAAAATAGTATGAAATCTTACAGCAAACTCAGCAGTAATTACCCTAACACAAAACAATTAAAAAAAATAATTCTTCTGCCTGGTTATACAGGTAATAAAGAAGCATTTTCCTTAAAAAAAAAAATATTAAAAAATCATAGCTAAGTTGTCAGTTTGAAAGAAAAAAAGTCAGTTTGATCTTGTGAAAAGAACAGACTAATCCTTTTCAGTAGGTATGAGTAGGGCACTGTAAATGCTGCTGCTGCAGGCAGGATGAGTCTGTAGCCCCTATTACAGCCATACGATCTTAAAGCCAATACCAGTCAGCGCTCTTATTATAATTCAGTTTTTCCACTACTTCATTACAGCATTTCCCCTCTGCCACCCCCACTTTTGCAACACCTAATGCAGCACTTACTGGAACTGGTGCCCTCCAAAACTTGTGTCTCTCTTTTTGAGTCAGCACATGGTATTATTCAGAGCAACTCAGCATCTCCAGTATCCCCTGCCTAACGGTGGGACAGACAGCTGGCCTTGGCAAATTTGGGTGCCCACACGAAATCCCATCCCTGAGTGTCCAGAGCAGGGACAAGCACCCCGCGTTCACACAGGGGGTTGTTCCCTTGCACTGTTTAAGAGGCATTTCTTGCTGTCCCTGCAGAGCGTTACTCCCCCTGCAAAAGCGGTACAATCCAGGCTCATCATCGGGGAGATGCTCGGGGCTGGGATGCAGTTGCTGCACTGGATGTCTCCTGGGAGCGCAGGGAGAGGGGCTGGTGGTGTGCAAATCTGTACGTGCAGAAGCAGAAGCAGCGTCTGGTCCCTGGGTCCTCCCAGGACACGGAGTCAGCATGAGCCCGGGGAAGCAGAGTCAGTGGACAGAGATGAATTGCTACAGGTTACAAGATGATGTTCACATCTAACCTGCTTTCACTATATATTTGCCCACGTAATTTTTCTCTGGTGCTACCAGAAGTAGAAGCACCATCTCCTGCAGTGTGAATTTCTATACCACCAGCTGAAAAGGATGAGTCTCCTGTTATTTTTACATAATGAGTACACAAGCCTTGCTTTCCCTTCAGCCCTTGCCTTATTGACTCCAAGGCAGTGACTAGAATGTGGAAACTTGGCTTACGTATTGATTTTACCCATACAGTATAGCTATATAAAATTTGATAATCCCTGCTCTATACTGCCAATAAAACCCCTGGGAAGCAACGCTGTAATAGAGTAAAGCAGGGGGAAATCATAATGCTTAGCAAGGATGAACTGCACGCAAGTATCAGAGCTGATGGAAAATTGAATAAAAAATAGAAAGAAGTTTGATTTATCACATCCTGTTTGCATTTATTATGGACTCCTCCAATGTAATAATCACTCTAAAAATCGATAATTATTGCTTTTGCAATTAGATTAAAATATCACTAGGACTAAAACATACGGAATTAAACCTAGTAAAATAATTCACAGACTAATTTCTTAAGAAATGAAAACTCCATCTCTCCTTTCCAGCTACTGTCTGTCTTCCCCTGCTTAGCCAGCGAGACTCGCAGGGACAGACGGCATGTGTTTTTGGGAACTCGCCATCAGACCTTTCCATTCCTCCAAGTTAATTCAGCAGACACCCCACAGGCACTGTTTGCACGCAACTAAAATCCCCTGCACCCTTATGAGCCAGAGGTCATTATGCACTCCACAAGCTTTGTCCAACCCTTTTCGTGAGGAAAAACTGCCAGGGATGATAAGCAAGCGATGCATGGTTGTTCTTTGTGAAGCCAACTATTGTCTGCTAAGAGTAGAGGCGAGCCCTCCAAACTCGCTTGGCTTCAGACCTGAAGCTGAGCTCAAACCGCAGTCCAACAATTAAATATTCAGCACATTAACTGCTAACCCACCAGCCATGGCGTAACCTTGCAAGCAGTACATCACTGCCTGGACCCAAAAAAATGATTTACGATTATATGACAGTCCCTTCTCTTTCTTATATGGACCAACACATTGCTCTAGGGAGAAGGAATCACGGCTTTTTTTATCTTTTTGAACTCTCAGTGGATAAAGAAACAGTCTATTTCCTTAATTCCATAGGTTTATCCTTGAATAATGAACCAAGGCTGTTGTTATTTGTTGCCAGTGCTACAACAGCCCGTGTAAAAAGCACAGTGTAGAAAGTGGAGGTACCATATTTCCCAAACTCTTCCATAATGTATTACCCTAAGTCCAATTCTCCAGTGTGTCCTGGCTGAAATGAACCATGAACACAATTTCTTGCTCTGTCTGGGTACTCCCTCAACTAGTGAAACCTTTTCCATCCTACCTCCAGTTTGTTGTGGGGAAAATGGAGAAAAGATGCTGTTGCCTTGATGTGACACCTATCCCTGAAGAATTAACACTGCAGTGGGCACCAAGTTGCTCTAAACTTCAGCAAGGGGTAGATTTCTAACATTCCCAAGATCAGGAGATATCAGAAATTGCATCTAACTGCAAGAGCATCCTGTATGCTTACTCATGTTAGACTTCTCACCACTTATGCACAAACTTTATGCCATTCCACACTTCGACCACCCTCACCACGTAGCTGAGGCTATCGGCTAAGGTGCACCTTGAGCTTTTTTGTCTGCAGAGATGGGTCACTGGGCATGCATTGGCCTCTATTTGCATTTAGCAGTCCCTTGCTCTCATTTCACCATTTCCTGGGCTGGCATTCCTCCTTCCGCACTGAAGCAGGCTCCCACCACCAGGTCCAGACCCACTGTGCCCACATTTGCGCTTATTTTCTTTCCCAGACCCAGAGGAACTCCTGTGGTGGGTTTGTTTTTTTTTTCAGACCAAGTCTGGTCATTTGGCTATTGCATAGGATCACTTGGATTATACAATGAGTTTGAGAAGATGGGGAGAATAAGAAAATGGTGTCAGAAGCTTTAGCTCACACAAACGTGTGGTAGGAAGTCATCCAGCCTGTGTGTCACGGCAGGGAGTGTGTCAGGCTGCTGTGGCACCACACACCTCGGGACACTCCAGCTGTGTTAACTTTCCAAGTGAAAAAGCTCAGCTCCTCAGCCCTTCTGCATTGCCAACGTGGACAGGTTCCTTAGGAGCCTCGTCCAAGTTCCTGAGTCGGCTCCTTGCCCGCGGGCCCCCAGAGAAGAGCCCACCTTACCTCACAGCTTAGGGCAGGAGCTTGGGGAAACTGCTCTCAGCTTACATGCAAACACTTGAAGTATCTTCTGCCACACTCAGATCTGCTGCAGTCACAACGCGGCTGCAAGGAGAAATAACTCGGGGAGATGCACGCAGAGGTGACCTGCCATATTCAGCAGCGGGGCCTGGGAAAGGCAGCTGTGGGGCCACCAGTCTCCATCAGTTCAGTTTATAGAAAGCCAGTGAAACCCGAGGAGCCCTGGGATCCCCTTCAGGATGCCCTGCAGCCAGTCCCTCCTGGCAGCAGTAAGGACAGGGCGTGACTGGAAAGCAGCAGCCAGGTCATTTGCTCAGTGGTCTCTGATTCCCTACGTCGTGACTCACCCCAAACCCCCAGGAACAACCCGTCTCACCTTCCCGCAGCCATGCCCAGCGGGGACGAGCGTGGAGCTTGGGGCAGCGCAACGGCAAGGCTGCAGCCCGGCGTGTCCCCACACTGCTCAGGGCTGAGGCTGGCATGGCTCAGCAAGGCAGCCACGGGTTGCCAGTCTCCAGAGTTTGCGCTCTGAGGACTAGACGAGACCGTTTCTGGGCTTCCATTGGAGTCTGGCCCAAGCAAGGCTGGACCACATCCCATCCCAGCATCCCACCCCCCTTTTTCACTGAAGTCTGCAGCTGTCCAGTTAGCCCAAAGACTTGTTACCTGATGCAGTTCTTCCATCAAGGGCGTTTTTGCTTAGAGGGATTGCAACTTCTCTGCTCCAATTAGACCAATTTATTTTAAAAAATGCTCCTTTCCGATACACAAAAATAGAATTACAACAGAAGCACAAGGAAATACAAATCATGTCCTCCAAGTACACATTGAATCACCACCTGAAATGGTCCCTGAAGAAAAGTACTGGCAATGCAGTGTGGTCCTTTCGCTGAGCTATCCATGGCCTTCCCCAATTCAGGACCCAGCTGAGCTGCTAAGACCATGCCGGGAAAGCCTGAAGCACCTGCAGCCATGGGTAGTTTCTCCTTTTTGCATTTTCAGGGTCCTACAATGGCATACTGCCCCAGGGCAAAGTCTCAAGGTGAAAATACAGAGCGCAGCCCATATGGTTGGATCCAGAACTTTGTATCCTGAAGCAAAAGAAAATGTGGGTTGAGTGAAATAATTTCTTTCCCAGCCCTGAGGTCAAGGTCTTCACCGTGTCTTGGGAAGTGTCCTCCAGATCCACCAGGGCGAGTTTCTCCATCCTTCCTATTTAAGAGTGTGTGCCCAGTCCTGGGCAAATGAATTTAACAGTCCAAAGGCAGCTTTTAAAAATTTGAATGCCAACTGAAACATGCGGTTATTTTCACCAAGAAATTAATCAACAAGCCCCTTTTTTTTTTTTTTGCTAACGATACAAGGCTATCCGCCCTCTTCACTCTCTACGTGCCCTGCTCACCCCAACCTTCAGCCACCTGGAAAAAAAGCAGCTTAAAACACAACTCATTGCAAAAATAACTTCCCCTGCACCCTTTAATGTTGTAGCTAACAGTTGCCCTGCTGAAACAAGAGCTTGAAACCTTGAACAGGTTTCTATGCACTTTAAGAAGGAAACGGGTTGCAATTTAAAAGTCTTCTTGCTCGATAGCCCTGGATAATAACAATACAAAGAGATTCTGTCTGAAATATTTTTAAAAGCCACTTCAGAACAGTGATTTTTCTCGTATAAAAAATGATTTTTTCTTGTATGAAGCTTTTTCTGAAATAGGAGATTAATAAAAAAAAGACATTTGTCTAAATAAACCTACACAGGTTATTGGCTGACAAGTTCACTTGGCTTTTTCCTTCACTCCAGGTCTACTGAAATGGGATATTTGTAGAACAGATACTTTATAATACTATCTATTACATTTTGGGCAAGGAAAACTTTGCTTGTGCAGCTGATTCTTCCCCTCCATCGGGGACTTGCACCTCTGACACATTTTACATTCTTAATTTGTTTTATGTGGGTTTTTTTTCAACCTTGCTTTATAGTTCCATTATAATGCACAAAACTCTGTTCGGAGTTGTTTTCTTGTAAACACCACTTTCAGGTTTTTATTTAAGAAAGCTGTATTTTTGTCGTAAGTGAGGAAGAGCTGGCTGGAGACAGCCCAAAAGGAGAGGCAACAGATTATATAGTTCACAATTCCATTTTCTTCAAACTCACGGACCTTCAGAAAACGACTGGAAAGCAAAAAGCAGGGAATGGGCACCAGGCATTACTAAGCAAGCAGGGGTGGCCCAAACCCCTTTCATTTAAAAAAATTAATAAAATGCCCAAACATATCTGCCATGGCTGCAGCCCACTGGTGCCACGCTGCGCTTTTCCAAAGCTTCACAAAACAGGTAGAACCCACACACGTGTGCGGCTGCCGTGGTTCAGCCGGCAAAGTTCTTACCAAGGGAGAAGCAGCAGGTGCCCCGGGAAGCCGGCAGGTGCCTGGATGGAGCACCCCGGGCTGCAGCGGGACACCCGCTCCACGGGCCACCCGCTCCCCACCGGCGATCGCCAAGGCGGTGAGCAATTAAAGAGCTCCTCAGCGGGGATCCGGCTTAATTTTGGACGCTCGATTAAATCTGAAATTCTTCGTACAAATTATCATCAGCTTTGCAGGCTGACACAAAGATGATCTTGTGTGTTTGGACAAAATGAAGGGGGTTTATTTAGAGACGCTGCAGAGGATGGCGGGGCTGGGTGCCCCGCATGCCAGCGCGGTACCCCCTGGGAGCGGGTCCTGGGGGGTGAGGGGACATCCCTCTGTCCCTCCCTGCATCCCGGGCTCCTGGCACCTCTGGGGGGTGCGGGCTGCGGACCCGGCCCCCGCCAGCCCCGACCCAGCCGGCAGGGCCGCGGGGGGGGGGGGACCCGCACCCGGCCCGGGCCCGCTGGGTGCTGCGGGGCGCTCTGCCGGGCCGTCGCGGGGCGGGGGACCAGGCCGCCCACCGGCCCGGCTGGCGGTGAGGGCCTTTCCGAGGTTTCGGTGGGAAGCGGCGGCGGAGGGGGGAGGGAGTGCAGCACCCGCGGGCGGCCCCGACGGCCTCGCCCGGCCCCCCGCGCCCCCCCCTCGGTCCCGCCAGGCGCTGTACCAGCACGTACACGTCGGCGCTGCGAAGGGGCTCCACTCCGGTGAGGCCGGTGCAGCGCGGCGGGGCCGGGGCCGCGCTCACGCCTGGGCCCCGGCGCGACCGTAGAGGGGGGCGGCAGCGGCGGGGCAGGGCGGCCGCGGGCCCCCGCCGCTCCCCCCGGCGCCCTCGGCCGCGCCGGCCTCGGCCCGTCGCTTCCTCCGCCGCCTGAAGTTGCCGTTATCGAACATCTTCTCGCAGTTGGGGTCCAGCGTCCAGTAGCTGCCTTTGCCTGCGGAGACAGCGACCGCCCGCGCGTTGGCCTCCGCGCCCCGCGGGACCTCCGCGCCCCCCCCCCCCCCCCCCAGCCCCTTACCCGGGTCGTCCTCGCCCCGCGGGACCTTCTTGAAGCAGTCGTTGAGGGAGAGGTTGTGGCGGATGGAGTTCTGCCAGCCCGCCTTGCTGCGCCTGTAGAAGGGGAAGTTCTCGGCCACGTACTGGTAGATCTGGCTGAGCGTGCGGCGCCGGCCCGGCGCGCTGTGGATGGCCATGGCGATCAGCGCCGAGTACGAGTAGGGCGGCCGGGCCGGGCGCGGGCACTCCTGCGGCGGGGGCAGCGCCGGCCAGCGCCGCTCCGCGCCCGCGGAGCCCGGCGGGCAGGGGGCTGCGGGCAGGCAGGGCGCGGCGGGGCCGCCGAGCCACAGGTAGGGGTTGGCGGCGGGCGGCGGCCGGGGCCGGCCCGGCGGGTAGATGCCGGGGCACGCCGCCGCGTCCAGCAGCTCCCGGGCGTGGGCCGGCGGCTGGGCGGGCGGCCCGAAGGCGTGCATGCTCCGGCGGCCAGCCCCGGCGGCAGCGCGCCGCTACGCGCCCGCCCGCTTAAATAGCGCCCGCGGCCCCGCGGCCCCGCGCCCGCCGCCGGCGGAGGAGCGGGGCGGGACCCCCCGGCCGGCCGGGCCGCCCCCGCCCCACGCGTGTCCGCGCCCCGCCGCGGGCAGCGCCCCCCGGAGCCAGCCCGCCCCGAGCCCCGCGGGGGGCACGGCCGCGCCCCCGCCTTCCCACCCAGCCCCCCCCCCCCCCCCGCCCCGGAAAAGTCTCCGGGACAAACCGTGAGAATTCGGGAACGGCGGGGCGGCGAGAGGCACCGGCGGTACCTCCTGCTCCGGCCCCCAGCCCGAGCGCGGGATCCCAGCGGCCGCGGGAGCCGTGTCCTGGCGCAGGGAACCCACCCGCTGGTCGGGAAAAGTGGAAAAAGGTGCCGGCATCCTCCCTCCAGCCCCTGCGGGCTGGGGCAAAGAGGGCGTTTCCAGCTGTGCCCAGATGTTGTTGCGTGTGCGCAGGCTAAGGGTGCCCTGATCCCAGTGCCAGGGAGATGCCAGAGCTTCAGCGGTAAAGCTGGAACTCCCGGGTTGGTACCTCACCGAACAATTTCTGAGCGTTGATGGACACGAGCGATCCTTGCCCTGACGCGGGGCCCTGCTCAGGATGCATAGTGCTGTGGTAAGGCAGCCCAGCAGGCCCCACTGTCCCTTCCTTCAGCAAGCTTTGATTTCCAGCAGTTAAATGCCTGGACAGTGCATCATTGATACGCTCTCCCACATTTCCCTTAACTACAAAAAAAAAATAATTAAAAAATTATCATTTGGAAATAAGAATATATTTTATAAATAACTCCTAAAGGCACGTGTCATCCTACATGCACGTATAAACCCCTAATACTGAACTCCTGAACTCGAACCACACGCTCCCAGCACTTACAGAAAGCCGTGGTGCTGCCCCGTGCCCCGCCGGTGCTCAGCGCCTTGCTGCCCCCATGCCACACGGAATAAAGCAGCGAGGGAGCTGGGCTTTCCTCAGCCCCCTGCCCACACGCTGGGCTGCAAGGGAAGGAAAGGATTTGCTGCTTCTGCTACTGCTGACACTGACTTTAAACTAAAATTCGCACTCTGCTTTGGTCCATGGCAAACCATGCACCTACACAGCTTTGGTGGAATATTGCAGCTGCAAAAAAAAAAAAAAAAAAAAAACCAAACCAAAAAAAACCCAACCCATGGGCATGACTTGATTTTCACTTTTTTGACCTAAGTGTGACGTCCTATAAAATCTTCTGCATTTCTTACTCTCCTGTAAAATCAGAGTCTTGGGTTATGTTTTCTTCCATTGGCATTAAAATAGAAGAAAACAATCTAAAATTTTTCACTTTTCAGAGAAGACACCTCATGATTTGATGGAGAATTGATCTTAAACTGATTTTCTGTATATTCTTGTACTACAGACTATGCCTGTCCTTTGGAAATTTCAGACCATTCCTCAGAAATACAGATAAAAGACATGGCTTCATGAGTAGCTATAGCTATATATAGGCAAATATCAATGGGACACTGGTCTGTGGTGGAGAACGAAAATGCTTCAGGTGGCATCTCACACAAACAAAACAATCTCCAATTCTTGATCTGTATTTTGGGTCTGTGACTGCAGGGGTGAAAGTACATCTGTATCACCAGGCCTTTGCCTTTCCAATACCATTCTTACGGCCCAACCATTTCTTTCTAAACTGTGTTATTTGTGGGTTGGCATCAGCATTCCCATGGCAGGTCTGATGCAGTATGCTGGGAGAGGCTCGGAGCAGATGCTGCAGAGATGTGAGAAGCACTGAGGAGGCTGGGTTTGTGCCTAGTGGAGGGCAGGCAGTGGGATAGCTTCTGCCCTGGACCATCAACGTTATGACCCATTTTGCACACACACACACACACACATATATATGTATATATGTATATAAATACATATGTATACACAAGCATAGAGGCTTATGCTGAGGATTTGTCTTTAGCCACCATCTCGGGGCCGCCCCAGAAGCTGCTCCCGGGCTGTACCCAGCAGCAGGGCAGCGCGGCGGCAGCACGGCTTTGCCAGCAGCCCCTGCCCTGGCCCTTCACCGTGCCACGATACCATGCTAGGGAAGGTTTAGTAACCCGCTGAACTTCAGGCCGTGCAGCGAGGTGCACTTGTTTGTCCGAGCTTTTGGAAAATGCTCAAGAAAAGCAAACCAGTTGCCAGGAATCACAGGCATTTGCATCTTCACTGTGTGGGAAAAAAAGGAATTGAAAAGCATTGTCTTACTTATGTCACATGTGCAGTGAGTGTTCCTATATGCACATTGCAAAATTAGAAATAGCTGATTCATACCACTGACAGGGTATTAATCTGAATACCAGTTACTTTAGGCATGTTTTTAGCAGATCTGTCTTCAAATTTCAGAAGCGTGAGTGACGATATTCTTTCCATTTCAGTGAAATGAGTGCAGGAAACAACCCCAAACATTAAACTGACAAGTTATTTCTTTGCACTTGTTAATTACCCAGAGACATCCAGCAGCAAACCGACCTCCAGGTATCTCCGGCGGGGCTGCCCGTGGAGGCTGCTGTTCCTCAGGAAGGCTGGTTTGTTTTCCGTGGCACTGCTCGTCTGCTCACTGCCTGCCTGTGTGCCAGCTACAGCTGCAACCCCAGGGAAAGGCGGAACGTGTGTTTGCATCCATCAGGCTGAAGCAGACCTGCAGAGTGATGGTGTTTGTACTAGCCTAGTGCCTTGTGGCAAACTTCAGTGTGGGCTGGCTAAGTTTTCCTGTAAGTTTTAGACATCTACCACATAAACAAGAGAATTTATTTCATGTATTTTCTAAATGTACAAATTTACAAGTCTACAGAGAGCTCATTAAATTCTCCCCTTCTCAGCTGAGCTGACGCCCGAGAACATGAAATTAAGCATAATATATTTGTAATGCCGACTTCTTTTTGCTTCTCAGAAGCCCTTTTACTAGGAAGCCCCAATCCCTGGTAAACACCCAAACCTAACAACTCCTTTATGACATCCTAACCCGCAGGAAAAATACTTCTTGTTAGAGAGCGGAGCTTTTTACAACTTTCTATTCCACCTGAACTCACACGTGAGGAACGTGTTGCGATGGCATGACCAAGGGGCAGCCATGCAGCGTTGTTGGGTCCCAGATAGATGTTTAAAATGCTGCGGTCCTCGCCAGGACCCGTGCCAGCCTCTTTTCTTACCATCGTGCGCTCCATCGCCCACCGCCCATCACCCGGGCATCACCGAGTGGTTCATCACCCAACGCCGTGTTCCCGGGGGATGACAAACAGGGCGAGTTATCCGCCAAAAACGGGTTTCGGCTCAAAGCGGCAGCCGCGCAGCCCCGGCTAACTGCGGGGCGGCAGCGCCACCTAGCGGCACCCGCCCGCGCTGCTGCCTGCCCTGCCCGCACCGCGCTGCGGCTGGAGGCTGCCCACATCCCCCCGGCCGCTGCCGCTCTGACCCCTCAGCTACGTGCCTTACAGCCCAGAAACGAGCTGCCCTGGCAGGCGAGCACCAAAGACAGAAGTGTTTCTTCCTGTCATTGCTCTCTGCCGCTTCCCGAGGAGGGGACGCGGGAAGGGAGATGCTGAGCTCTTCTCCCTGGGATCCAGGGACAGGATGTGTGGGAATGGTTCAAAGTTGTGCCAGGAGAGGTTCAGACTGGACATTAAGAAGCGTTGCTTTACCGAGAGGGTGGTCAAACACTGGAAAAGGCCTCCTGGAAAGGTGGCTGGTGCCCCAAGTCTGCCAATGTTTAAGAAGCATTTGGAAAATGCCCTTAATAACATGCGTTAGCTTGGTCAACCATGAAGTGGTCAGGCAGTTGGACTAGATGACCACTGTAGATCCCTTCCAAATGAAATGTTCTATTGTGCTGTATTCTATTCTGTTCTATTCTAGTGTATGCTATGCTATTGTCAGTGATGTTTGCAAGTTGGATAGTGAATTCCCACCAAATTACAGCGTTTAATCAGCTACTAAAGGCAATGCACACAGCAGCATACGCATTGCCAGGCCTGGCCTGCTCCTAGGTGTCAGTGTACACGATGGTGGGGTGGGTAAAAAACTGTTCAAGTCCAGTCTGCTCATCCTCGCCATTGAACCACTGCTTCAATTTCTCTTCCAAGACGATATCACTTGGGCCTGGCTTCCTTTCCCATTTCTTGCTATGTGTGGTTTGCTGTATCTTCCTGAAGTGGTTCATGCAAAGTGTTTTTCAACTATCATGTTTTATTTATTTTTAAAAATGCAGTGGCGTGCCTGTATGTCTATGTGGCAATACATGGGAACTGATCTGGGAGAAGTCTAAGCAGAAACCCATGCTTGGTCATCGTTAGGATACTGCCTAAAGGTGTACCGACTGTCCCTTGGTATCATTTGGTTCACTGGTTTTTGCATTTAAATTGTAGGCAGTAGGCTGTGGATGTCTTCTAGCTGCAGTGGGTATGATGCCTGTTTAACATTGCATATGATTGGCATTTTGGTGCCTTGTTCCATGCACAAGGTGAAATAAAAGGTCACAGTAGGCGCAACCGTGCAAAGGCAGAGCCAGAAATAGACATCTCAAGACCAGCAGGTTACAGCAACCATTTCAAACAAAGAGGGTAGAAAGCAGAAGAGGAGCAGCACTCTTTCTGAAATCAGGATCAATGAAAAACAAACTGCTTGAGAACTCAGGACAGACTGTGCCAGTGCCAGGACTTTTCCAAGTTTATTGGAAAATTAGTATCTTGAAATTAGTATCTTGAAACCCACTTAAAATTAGTATCTTGAAAACCACTCCACGCTCTAAAACAACAGCGGAAGAGAAGGCAACTCCCAAAATACATTAGGTCCTAGATTATATTTTACTACCAGGCAATGCTGAGCCCTTACATTTTCTGAAACTGTGACAGTGAAGACCCCCCAGTTTCCAGCGGTAGAGCTTGCCGCTGACAACCTGGATGTCAGGAATTTGGGGCAGCGCGATTCCTCCTTGTAGCACCAGCTGTTATCCCATGGCTTTTGGTGATGGCAATGGGAATCACTTCTCTGCATCAAGTGGGAATAAAGTCCCTGTTTATTCTTCTACTCAGAATAGTTAAAGTAAGCCTGAAGGTTGGGCGCTTAAACACAGTAATTCACTCCAACAAAGGATTCGATACTTTTCTGGCAAAGCTGATTGACATGTGGGTTGTTTGCACCAAAAACATCAGTCTGTGATTCCTCCTAAAACACCAGATGTTAGAATAAACTCCCCTCATTTAAAATAAATAAATAAAAAAATCAAGTGGTAGAAAGTGAAATCTAAACACATGGTGAGAAATTACAAACAGCAAGTGACCTAAGAAGTATCCAGAGTTCAGCAAAACAAAGGAATCCAGCAAATATCACGAATAGTAATCCAAATATTATTTTGAATTCAACACACCTACGCTCATTTGGCATGACAGTTATTACCTAGCAAATGGACATTTTTCAGGTCAATCAAACTTGAGGCAATTAGTCTGTGGCAATTAACTAAATTAACTCTAAAATTAGAATTCAAATAATCACAGCAATTACGGTTTAATCCTGAAAAAAGTCTCCTCAAAAGCAGCCAATAAGACAGACAAAACCACTGGAGTTTGCCATATTTAAATTACACACTATATTCTAATTTATTTTAATATCTAACTTCTGACATATCAGCCAATCCTTTTGCATGACCATGTGTGTAAGAATGACTTCACACAAGAAATGTCACATGCATTCTTCTCTCTTTTGTGTCTCAAAATAACAGAATTTGCATACACCAAAGGTTCTGGCATCAAATCCAGCTCCTTAGGTGTCATATCCTGATTACTTGAAATTACACACATTACCTGGCTAAATCATTTCATTTATATGCACTTCTGATTGTTCATGAAAATTTATTGGTTGGATTTCATCCATTATTTTTTCTACCTTTATCAGAGTTTGCCTTTCAATATTTAATACAATCAGTTGCTTTTCTGCCTGCCCACCTATCAACAAAAATTGTAAGAACAATTCTTATCTCATGACAAGGTTTTTAAGTCCAGAATGTTCTTTTAGAAACTTCTGCAGTTTAAAAAAAAAA
This sequence comes from Falco biarmicus, assembly GCF_023638135.1. NCBI lineage: Eukaryota > Metazoa > Chordata > Aves > Falconiformes > Falconidae > Falco > Falco biarmicus. The sequence goes on along the minus strand of NC_079296.1, from coordinate 53,472,308 downwards.
TAAATGAAGACTAAGATTTTCTCTTTCATTTAAAAAAAAAAAAACCCTCCAAGTGATTTGAAATTCATATGCACCTGCATACCCCAGATAGAGAAGAGACACTACGGTGTGCAAAGTGAGGTCTCTGCTGTGGAAAGAGGCTCAGCATCTCCAGACCACTTCAGACACTGGTGTAATGACATGCAGGTGTGTAGTTATATTTGTATTTAACTATTCATACTTTATGAAAATGGGACTACAATTTGCTGAACCCACTGGCAAAGAGCTGATGGGAGGATGTGGGATGTTAGCTGAGGGTGTATGAGCAGATCCTGCAAGGGGCCATGAGGATGATGGTACCACAGAATGGTTTATGTTGGAAGGGACCTCAAAGCCCACCCAGTCCCACCCCGTGCCCCGGGCAGGGCCCCCTCCCCCCAGCCCAGGCTGCTCCCAGCCCCATCCAGCCTGGCCTTGAGCACTGCCAGGGATGGGGCACCCACAGCTGCTCTGGGCAGCCTGGGCCAGCGCCTCGCCGCCCTCACGGGGAACAATTTCTGCCTCACAGCTCATCTGCATCTCCCCTCTCCCAGCTTAAGGCCACTCCCCCTTCTCCTATCACTACAGGTCCTTGTTAAAAGCCCCTCTCCAGCTTTCTTGTTGGCCCCTTCAGCTGCTGGGAGCTGCTATAATACTTCCCAATAAGAGGGTAGGTTTGTAGCACTGCTCCACGCTCTGCAATTAACTTGAAGTCAAGGTGAGCCAGGTGATGAGCCTCTCCCCTGGCCTCTCACAGCCTTTCTCCCCCAAGGCTTCTCAAATACAGAAGGTTTTGGCATCAGCAGCTGCAAATGGTAGAGCCCAGCAAAGTAGCTTAGTTATTTAACACGTGTGAATGACTGAAGTTCCTGCCTGAAGCAATCGTCATAAGCAGATCATCTGGCCCACTGCCAGGCTTCTCCAGTGCCGGGGGTCCTACTACCCCAGCGCTGAGCAGCAAACAGCACTGGCTTCCTTGGGCAGCTGCTCAGCACCGCCGGCCATGCGAGACCCCACGGGCAAGGGGACACAAGCTCTGGGGCAGAGCGGTTGCGAGTGCTCTGCATGGTTCAGACACAGACCTGTTCTGCGATGCTGGTACCTCCTGGCAGGGCACAGATTTCTGTCACCTTCTGGGCTACCAGGCACTTCTTTTCTGCTGCTCCTGGATGGAGATGCAAAATCCAGAGGCGGTGTGAAGCCCCCAAAGTGGGATGGACGTATAACTTTCCCAGCAAGTCAACCCACTGCTCACGACCTGTCTGCAGGGCATTTCTCACATTTAAGCTCATATTTAATACCTATAAAACTCTTCAAAGATTTATCTTAAACTAGCAGAAGTGAAATTAATTTTGAAAACAAAGCGGTAGCTGCAACTACAGAAAACTGTGGGCATGTGGAGGGTGCTGTAGGGAAAAGACATGGCCTGTAGCAACAAACACCGCACATAACATGCTCACATCTGTCTTCGCCAGTGTTTTTAAATTCCTCAGTAGGCAGCTCCTTCTTTTCTAAGCTGAGAAAGGATTAATCTTTCCTTTTTAAGGAAAAAAGAAAGAAAGAGGCACGAGTAATATTTTGGTTTAGCATTTCTGGAGTTTACCAAAGGCATATAGAAACTATCCCTTATAAATTTATGTATTGCATATATAAATTTTTGCTTTTATATATAAAAGAGTGCAGTTTTTCTCCTTTCTGAGTAAAAGATTCTAGCCTGACAAGCTTAAGCCCAAAGTAGTACTGATATCCTCGCAGCATGGTAAAGATGGTACATTTCTTCATTAAGTTTTCCTTCTGCATCACTACTCAGACTTAGGTAATTTTTTTTAAAAAAATTCCCCGCTCCCATTAAAATGGCCTGCAATCAAGACCTGAAATTCAGAAGAGAGTGTAGTGAAAAACAAATTCCCTGCAGCATCATTAAGGAGCAAACATAACCAAAAGCACTCACCAGCGGTTTGAACACGAGAAAGGCTCCAGGAGGCAGCTCTCCGTACGCTCCAGCCTTCCCCTGTGACTGGTGTATGAACTGCCTGCCAGACAAACCTATCTAAGAAAAAGAAGTGGAAAATATGTTAAATTATTTGTCTTCTTTTGCCTGTTAAATACTTTTTCTTCCATCCTAGATAGCTGGGGTTTTTATTAAAATGTGTTGTGGTCAGGTATTCTTTCTGTGCAGTATATTTTTCAGATCACCCATTCTAGACTGCTTTGACATGTTACTGGTACTATGTTCTACCTATTTCCACCTATAACTCCAGCCAGCATAAATACTATGACCTAAAAAAAAAAATAAATAATTTATGCCTTTCAGAAATATCTAAAGTGACCTAAGATAACTTTTTCAGACACAACAGGATGTTATTTTTCAACTCTCATATTTCCTCACCTGCCAGACTTAGAAAACATGTGGTGTAAAAAGGAAAGGTTATATAAAAAAAGACATACGAATATTTTAAAGTTCTGAATATTGTATTTCTATTTCCTATTTTACTGCAGCTCATCAAGGCTCTGGTATAAGAGGCCCTTCCGATTTGCTGGTGTTCTTGCCTGTTGATATTAACTGGTTTTGGTTTGTTGAATTCTGGCAGCTTAACCTCTGCTTTTTACTGAGGAAAAAAAATGTAGAGAAATAACATTTTAAGAATTTTATGGGAATAAATTCATTAATTATACGTAAAGAAGCTGCTTGTTTATGAATATGTGGCCCAAATAACAGCACAAATCTTTCACACATTAGCATCTAAATGCAAAACTGATTTCAGCGGTAGGTTTTGCGGGGCTGCAGCAACAGGACGCTTGATGTGTTTGTGAGTGCAAGAACAGAGAAGCTGAAGGGTTTCTTTTCCACATTTAGTAAACACCACCCCACCCCACCCCCCATTTTTCACAAAACGTCCAACCCTGTCTTCTGGTGTCACTGTGCCCATCTCTTGGTGGCTTTGCCCAAAGGAAAATACTGCAGACCACGCAGAACAGTGAGCATCATGCTTGTGATGCTTATAGAAGGGTACGCTCATATATATATATATGTATGATATATAGCTACATATCTATGTCTATATATACACTTCTATAAAACCTTGTTTAAACACTGTAAAGCGAAATGGTTACGGGTATTTTTTCAGGAAGTGGTCTACACAGATTACCAAGTGAATTACTCCCTTTCCCGAGGAGCATCTCCTTTCGCACTGCTCACCTGGACTGCACGGAGCGGCACCAAACACTGGGTGGCTGCAGCGGTGTCAGGGGGGCAGTGCTGGTGGAGCATCATGTGACGCTGCAACAGAACACAAGGGAACCTACTATCGATCATTGAGGGCTGTTTTTTTCCATTCCTTATTAAGTAGGCTATTCATTACTGCGAAATGCACGTTTAATGGAAAGACATTGCAGAGAGTGTCTCCTTGAAAACTTGCTTTGCTTTTCAAAGTCTTTATGAGCGTTTGCATCATGCTCTGTGCTTTATTTTCAGATTGGCTGAGCTTGCTATGCTGGACGAAGGAGAAAACCCATTTGTTTCCCTGGCCAAGAAGCCCATCTATCAAAGAGTAGAAGAAGGAGGCGGGTTGCTAGCTGGGAGCTGGGCAATGCCGAGAGCTGGACGTCTGCTCAGCCAGGGATGCCAGCTTGTCCGCCTTTCTGATTTCTACCCAAATATCAGCAAAATAAAAGAAAAATTCTTTCTGGTGATTTTATATATACAATACCAATCTCCTTCCTGCAGCTGGTGCTCAGGGAGTATGTGGAGGAAAAGGTTATGGTTACCCTTGTCTACCCCACTAGACAAGCCTTGAGCATCCTTGGTGCTCCATCTTTTCCTGCTGATCCCTTCACCATCTAGGGGCAGGATCTGCCCAGAAGTGTGCGTGATCTGATGAAGGACAATATGGAGAAACTCAGAGCAGAGCTGTCTTTACCGCCACTCCTTGGGCTGTTACCTGTCCTTTGGGAACACTTCTCGGGTCTCTTGGAGGAAAAGGTGTTAACAGCTGAGCGTTGGCTTCCTTCTTGGGCAGCTTGAGCTATAAGACAGGAGAGACAGTTTCATTTTCTACTGATTATTTATGGTTCTTTGAAGTCCACTTTCATTAGTATCATGAATTGCATTTGAATTTACTACCTCTGGCAGTTGTTTCAAGCCCAGACTAACCTGTTTTGCCCAGACTGGGTCAAATTTCATAAGGATTTTGCTGGTCACCTGAGATCTTACAAAAAAACAGCTATAAAGTGTTTGTACTTTCAACTACTCACCTTTAACCCTTCATTTTTCAACTGCTATAAAAACAAATCAACAGCTGAAAGAAGATCCAACCTCATTTCATTGATAGAGTATTGTTAATATTGATGCTCATGACCTTCCTCCTAGTGGCTGCTTTGTATTTGATACAGTGTAAGTGGGATTCGTTTTCCTGCAAAACTGGCTTTGCTACTCTGCAAAGGTGTTTGATGCTGAACCAAGCCTAAATGAAAGGAGAATTTTGGCATAATACGTTGCACTTGTTTTACACACTGTAAACAGCTATAACCGCCTAAGGAATGCACAGGGTAAAAATCCAAAAGTAGAAAAATTATAACAAGCAACTGATACAACTGACAGTCTAGAAGCACTTACAGGACGTGTCACTGCGCTCTCCAAACTATCAAGCTGCAACAAGGTCTTTTACCATCTCATACCACCACACTCTTCATACAGTCCCTCTGCTGCCTTCTCCTTGTCTCACCTCATCCAGGCCGTGTGTTCTCTCTTCTCTTGCTTCTTCCTCGGCTGCTCCCCCTTCACTGGCTCCCAACCACTTAACTTAACCAGCCACACCGGCACCTCATCTACATCAGCCAACCCACCGCCCCTGAAGCCACCCCACAGCTGTATATCATCAATGCTAATTAGCCCAGCTTCATTCCTCTACAAGTACAGAGATGTATCATACTCACAGAAAATTGGTCTAGAAAAGAGAAGCCTTGCAGCCAACATTAGTTTCCTGTGCTGTCGGTGTGTTCCTCGTATACTGGCATTATAAAGCATGCTCTAGGTTCAGCACCTTAACCACAACGACCAAACCGACAGTCTTTGTACTGTTCATTACAGTATATCCTAACTCTGAATTTGCTAATAATGCCAAAACCCCCAGTCTTTTCTCTCTCCAGCCTTTTTTTTCTAGACACCTTATTATACACTGCAGTGCAAAACCACAAATAAAAATAATAAAGACCAATCCAGAGGGAAGAGCATGTTGATTTGATGCATATTGTAATTACCGCAATTCCTGCAAAGAATCCAGTGGGAAAAAGTCAACTTGAAATCATATTCATGGCTCAACAAGTCTGTGATTTCCCTTTGAAAAGGAAGACTGTATCTGTGCTTTATGGCATATCAGATTTATTTATTTTAGATCATGTTTTGCTCTATACAGTATAACTGGTAGGAAACTGCAAGATGAATTGTTCACCAAAGCATTTTTCACAGAAAAGGAGTCAAGGACATTACCTCTGAGAAAAATGTTTGTGCATCAGGTGCAATATGTTCCTGATGTTACACAAAGCTCAAGTTCTCACTCCCAAGCTCCCCAAAGGCTATTTTTTTCCTTCAGAACACCACCTGCCCTTCCCCACAGTGACAAATCTACACTCTTCCCATCTTTGTACGAGCGATTTGTTGTGCTGCGCCAGAGCCCAACAGAAAGGTGGGCTGGGGGAAGGGCTGGGCACTTCAGAGAGGGGCGTCGCAGGGCGGTGGGCTGGGGACCTGCCTTCTGCTGGCCACCTTTTGCTCCGTGATCTTGCACGAGCCACTGAAACCCAACTCAAAGTCACAGATCCCACGTCCCATTTCCTTTAAGGGGTTTGCATCAGCCAATTAGGCCCTTTTTCCTTTGGATCTCATCTGTGTAAAGGATGGCACTAACACTTAGAACCTCAGCAGATTAATTGCCTGTAAAGTCACTTTGAGACCTTGACTAGAAGCACTAGTGGTATTATTTATTGTTATAGACGCTATAATGTTAAACACACGTTCATACATTTATTTGGAAAAAACTTTAAGAATCAAAAGAACAAACCCACCCCCAGGCTTTTTAAGTATGTTGTTGCCCTTCAACAGAGAAGTGATGCCCCAGCTCTATTTTTCTCCTCACACTGCTGTATGTGAACCCCTATAAGCCCATGTCTGTGTCAGAAATGTGGTTCACTGACTCACAGAAGTCAGAGATAAAAAGAAGCATTGTTCACTTGATAATTTCTATTTCTAAATTTTCTACAACCTATATTTTTTCTTTATTTGAATGCTTTAATTTTGTTCTCAGGAGTTACGGTTAATTTGCGGCTATAAAACGTCAAGACGAGTAAAGATTCAGAAAGTTGGGATTTACCAGGGCAAACTGTACAAGTATAGTGCTCGTTATAAATATGAAATATATGGCAAGAAGTTTTCTTCCCATCATGAGAAGACTTCTAACCAATGAAAAATGCAGAGAACAAAATTACTCTCTGCCCCTATTTACTGACTCGAATGACATTGCGCCAGGAGGGTACCAAAGTGCCACCAACCAGCACGAAAGCAGAACAAATGAAGGTTGTTTCTGAGGATGGGTTACAGGTAATATTCACCATCGTTGTAATGTAAATTAGAAAACTGAGGAACTACATGTAGAAAATAGCAGAAATAGGACCACAGCCCTAAAAAGGAATTGCTCTGAGGTACTAATGACTGTCCCCACAGGAACTGATAGCTGGATTTTTCTACCAACTGACCAGGATGAATTAAAAACTGGCCACGACGGCTAAGGAAGAGTGAACATTTACTGCTAGGCTAAAAGAAACCCTATTTCAGTCCTGGCATGTCCAACCCAAGCTAGGGAAACGGCTCCCATCACGCGCTGGGTACATTGGCCGACTTTCTTGCCAGTAAAAGTCAGCCAGAAGCCTGTAATTATACTGAATATCTTCCTGGAACCTTGCTTCCATAAATGGTGCCATCTTTTGAGTAATATATCATTGGTCTGCCTTGCTCAGATTATTACACTAATACATCATTAGAGCAACAGCTTGCTTTGGTGATGGATTGGTGTAATGCAGTGTGAGAGCTACAGCTCACTCGGGTAATGTATGATGCTCTTGGGCTGATGTATGGGGTGGTGTATCACAGAGAGGAGCCTCTCGGGTGATGCGTTCCCCCTGAGACAGTGCAGGCCTACGATGAACAATCCTGAGATGATGTTTATTTGCTCTGAAAGCTTATGGGCTGCTTTACACTCCCGATGAGGGAGGCGTGCGGGGTCCTTGGCCAGCCCCCAGCGCCTCTGAGCTTTGGCTGGTGCAGCATCCCCAGATCTACCAGGTCTACCAGGGAGGGGAGACGTGGCTGGTGCTGCGTGCCTGCAGAAAATGAAGTCAAGGGGAAAAAACTTCCTGTCTTTGGTTACCTTCATCATCATGCTATCATGCCATTTTAAAGCACCAAGATACTCAGAGACAATCTGCTATGCACACATACAACCTATGCAAATACATACAATCACTACCCATAGCCAAAAAAACCACCAACAACCCCCCCTCTCATTTTATGGGAGTTACGGAACTAAAGCAAAACCTTCAAATACTTATTTTACAATCTCTCACTGTGCATATTCTGGACATTCAAACCATGGTGCAAACCCACTCACTCCAAGGATTAGTCAAATGTGTTATTGAATATTACCAACATCAAACTTTTATATTAGTAACCATTAACTAGTTTACATTTTTTGTTAAAAGGTCCATGGTGGTATTCCCTATTCTTTGGTTTTCCTAGTTGTGTCAGAATACATCAGGGTGAGAAATTTGACAGCTACCTCTTGAACTGGGAAAAGTACATCTTTAGATCTAAAAACCTAAAAATGCCTTAATTGATTTCTTCCCCAAACTTTGCAAAACAAAAAACAACTCCTAAAACACCAAAAAGAACCAAACGCAGCCCATCCTGGATTCTCTTATGCTTTCTTTCTCACACACACAAAACCAAACCATCACCACCATAACAAAAACATACAAACTAGATTTCTGGCAGAGCCCAAACTCAGCCTAGCTCAAGCCCCAAAAGGAAAATATTTGCACGATATGACTCAGTGCAAATGATTTACCTGCAGTTCTTTTCTCAGTTTTAATTACTCTGCTTATCACCAATTAAACATTGAAATCGGCAAGGACACACAGGGGTTATGGCTGTCTTCTATCATGACACCTGCTCTGTCACTCCAAAAATGTGAAAAGATGCGAAATCGTCAACAATCACTTCAAAAGTTACTCCTTCTACAAACAAGATGATAAAACCTGTAATAAAGCAATCAGTGTTCTCTGTAATTTGTTTTGTTTTTCAGACATTCACCTGACCTCTACCTGGTCTTTCTGCTAGCCTCCAGCATGATGAGGCTGTATTCCAGTCATTATACGCACGGAAATTAAATTAAGTAGTGGGTGGAAAAGTGAATTAGATTTAGTAAGTTAAACAATGCATGGAAATTGAACTATACGTATTATGCATAACCTTTCCTGTGCTGATCTCTTCAGCTGCTACTAAATGCATTTCAGGGCAGCAGCATGAAGTGACATGACTAGCGTCTACCACGTACTTTTCTTTCCATAAACTGAATAATATGATTGTTTTGTAATCTTTGCTGACCCTCCTTAGTTATCCTTAAATCCAGGCTGATTTGTCAGCCAGCACAAAGCAGCCAGAGCCTTCATTACCCAGTACCAAAGGCTACGGAGCGTTACCCCTGCGCACACAACCCCCAGCCTTTGCTAACAAGGGAATGATTTTTCCTGCCGAGGCTTTGCACAGTTACCAGAAAATCCTGTTGTTTCTCCCTCCCTCTGCCCCTGGTGAAGGTGCCCACCGGCTTTGGCCCCCCGCCCGGCGGTTCCAGCTCTGCCTCCCTGCGCAGCCCAGTTGGCACTGCCGCTGCTGCCTGCCCTCTGGGGTTTGGGCTCCTCTGCCACGTCCTTCTCCTGCTCCAGCCCTGCAGCCTGGGCCAGGCTTGCTGCGGCACATGCCTGCTGCCTGCCTACAGCACCGCTCGCCTCCCCTTCCCCTGGGCTGCCAGGGAGCCAACACCAACCTCACGGCGGCAGGTGGTGAGCAGATTGCTGCAGCCCTGAGGCTGGCTGCTGCTTAACCCCTTACCCTGCACTGCCTGGGAGAGAAGGAGCTGTGCCTGGGGCAGAAAGAGCCCCAGACTCATAGGGCTGTGAGGGGAAAGAGGGACAGACCTGCTGCCCTTGGTGGCCAGGCAGCAGACCCATTCCCGCTGCGGCTCCCTGCCTCCCTGCCCTAACCCCCCAGCGCAGCTCCTGCAGCAGTGATGCTGGGGAGGGGGTGGCTGGTGCATCCAGCACCTGAGCTACAGCTTGAGGGAGGGGAGGAAGGATGTGAAGAAATGTATAGGCTGTATAAAAGGAGAGAAAACTGCCAGATATCCCTAGATTAACTAATAACTTAAGCCACTGTACCTTAAGGCAATAATCAGGAGTTAATAAGCTGTGTGAAGCGTAAAGGAACAAAAAGAGCAGTTCGGTAACATATAACCTGGCTCTCCAGCTTTTGACTGCCTGCCCAGGGTTTTCGGTCTATTTAACGGTGCAGTTCCCACACGCTTCCTACCATACGTGCTGGAAATGCACGGACAGGTAAAGGTCGATCAGTGCCTGTGGGCGATGCGTTCCAAAGCACCTACAGAATTTACAGCGGCCCAAATGGAATTATGTACGTGGTTGTTGTGGGTGTCTATGTGTTGCAGTTTGGCATATTTTCCTAAATTGTCCCACTTTACACCCCCACCCCCCCCCCCCCCCATCTAACATATGGAACAGGAGTTCTCTAGGACAGTTATTATTGGCAGTAGCAGTGTTTGTCTTGCAGCTGGCTGAAGGGCTCTAACCACACACACAAGTGACTTCTAACCCCCTCAAAATACATAACCTAAGAACAGCAGAAGAGAAAACAGAGGTACCAAGGAAAGAATGCAATTATATTGGTCAGCATGGAAAAGCAGGAATTATTTGTTGGCATCCCAGAAGATAAAAAGAAGGGGAGAGAGAGGACACAGCAAGGTGACTTTGCAGCAGAGAACAAAGCTTGTTTAGGTATATTAAGCTTCAGCAGCCACTATCAGCACCACTCACTGGATGAGTGCCAGTGCTATGGCTCTGCATTGTGGAAGAGACGATAGGTAGATGGATGGATTAGGCTAGAAATGCCTTAAAATGAATATATATCATCCAAGTTTGCTATGTATACAAGAGGAAAAGAGTTAACATATTCAGAGTGGTGAGATATAGGCTATCCAGCAAAATAAGAAGAGGGCAGTAGCAGCTTAAATGGTTGAAATTAAGACTAGATTGGAGTGGAACAGCCAAGGACAACATGCAAAAATCTCCCTGACGTGTTAGCATCCCATTACTTCTGTAACGTTAGCTCTGAAAAGAAGCACACTGACATTTTCTAGATGAAGGTGCTAAGACGAGCTGAGTTAAGAGACTTAAGGTGCAGGAGTGAGGAGAAACAGTAGAATTGTAAGTGGCTCACTGCTTAAGCAAATAATGTGATACTATTTGTTAATTAAATGTTATAATGCTAAGAGTTCACACCAGTTAAGAATTGCAAAAACAGTCAGCAGCACCACCAGGTTACAGATATTTGAAACAGCTGGGAAGGGTGAAAATATGAAGTTGCAGAATGTCCTACAGAATGGCTGGTTTATGATTGTGGATATAATCTGCCTCCACAAAACAGCATCCAAGTGTATCAAATCAGCTGAAACGTGACCCAGAATCTTTGGGTCATGTTAGTCCAGCTGACTGGGGGTACAAAGACGACTGTTGGATACTTACCCCAAGAAAGCTATCCACACGATTTGGCTGGGAGTGCAAAAGCTGCCTGTTTACGTTTTATTTTGTTGCAGTTTTTTGTTTCATTCACCTGGAGACAGAAAAGGAGAGCCTCAGACGAGCTGAAAATCTGGCTTCATAAAATAAAGAGGATTGACTGAAAGCATTCACCTGAGAGAGGGAGTAACTCTGGAGGGAAAGTTTTATAGAGTTTAACAGGAGTTACAGCTGTAATTAGTTCCATGTAATTATCCTAGAAATCCCAGTAAGGTAATGAAGTCCTACCTATGTTGGGATTCTCTAAGTCGTCCTGTGGAAGCGTATAGTAAAGGTTTAGTTTTCTCTGAAATTCCGTGAGTACTTAAATCATGCTCTGAATTTATAGGCAGAGCTGGGAATATTACACAAAGTCTTCCGAGTCCCATTTAGTGTATTTAGGAACTGTGCTGTAGCTCTTTTTTTTTTTTTTTTTTTTTTTCCTCCAAAATCCTTCTGGGCTTTCAAAACAAATTTGTGGTTAATACAATTTGCAGAGGATAACATCTGAACTTTGGTACTTAAAGCCTTCCATCCCTTCAACATCTGTTCCAAGGCAGAGTGGCCTCTACTTGAGAACAATATCTATGACACTGGAAACCTGAAGGTGAAAACACACTGTCTCAAGGTTGTAGTTTGTCTGAATTTGTCCCTTTTAGTCACTCATAAAAATTTCCCTCGAAGTTATTAGGTGTTTGCTTATGCAGGGTAATTATGTTGCAGAAAGCATCTTCCTATTATGTAGCTAATAAAAACAACGGCAATGTATATCTTGGCCCAAAGAGGTTGGGAGTATATTAAAGTTGTAAATTATGGATTCTGCTAATGCAGGGTAATAAGATCAAGCAGCACAGTATGAGCAGTGATCATTCTCCTATTTTTGTCTAATATTGTGTAGTTATTAGACATTTTGTCTCTTATTAATCTTCTTTGACCTTCTTCCACACATTCTCCTTCCTATAAAAATTAATAACTGCTGAGAATCGTAATGTGCCCACCAATGCCCATAAGGATAATAGGGCCCAGCGTGTTACAAATGCAACAAAAATGCCCTGGTGAGACTACACTGACCCCCTCTGCTCCTCTGACCTGGGACGTGACCTGTTGGGCTCACAGCTAAGGAGGTGGGCTGATGTAGACATTTAAAATTTACTTCAGCAGAATATCTAGATGTAATTTCTTAATGTCAAGTAAGAGGTTTGAATAGCAACGATTTGAGTAACGACTTACTGTTTTCTGAGCATCATGGGAGAAGAACAGAGAAGAACCCTTCGGTGCAAGGGGCAACCCAGGTGGGACATGAGAAACCAAATGCAAAAATTTCTTTCCAAAGTTTTGTTTGTAAAATCAGCGCAAAACCTCCCACACTGGAAGACAGCCGGTGTGTTTCCGCAGCATTCCCTTCTGTGTCCTGGAAGGCTGAAGGGCCAGAAGTAGGGCCACCCACAGCACAGAGGTGACATGGAGGAGTGCTCAGCACTTTGCTCGCTTCTTGTCGTACAAACTACAGTCCCAGACCCTGTTTCACTGGGAATCCATACCGTAGCAGCATGCAGTAATTTAACGAAATCATTCCCTTTGCTTACGACTGTGTCATTAAAAAAAAAAAGTGAATATTTATACTTAAATTTTATAACTTTATACCTGATTTGCGTCAATCACAACATTGCAATTAGAGTGAGACAGGTATGAAGTCTCTTCCAAGAAGCTATTTGCCCCAAAAACTTTAATACTTGTCTCTTGATTGGTTCTTTTTCCCATTATGTATGGGATAACAAAAAGGAAAACCCAAGTTGGGAGTTGATCATTCTAGTCTGCTTCTCTGAACAAACATTAAATAAAATCTTACAAGCCACAGACAGAGTTTTAAATAAAGTGCATAGGGCATTTGAACAAATAAATAGCTAAGATATTACAATTTTAAAATCAGCAGCTCTTCATACAAAGCAAATTTGTTTCAAAATGCATTTGCTTGCTCAGTCCTCCCTCTGTGAAGCCTGCGACAATAAGCCAGCGCTGACGTGCTGCAGCAGAGACCATCGTACTTACAGCCCCCCGGGAAAGGTCGGGCTCTGTGCCACCCGGGGCACCAGGATCTTCGTGAGCTCAGAGCGGATTAAACCCAGCCCACTCCATTAAATTTTTACATACATAAATAAATACATTAAAGCCCACTCCAAAACCTTCTGTTATGGCTGAATTTCCTAAGGGCTTACAGTGGCACCTCCTGCCAGGTGCCAGAGCTGCTCTGTGCCCGGGGCTGTCCCACCCGCCAACCTCAGGGCTCACAGCCTGTGGGAGCCCAGCAGCTTCCAGCTGCAAGGAGGGACACGGGTGCCCGAGGGCAGGTACCCACGGAGGGTCAGCAGGAGGATGAACGCAGTGCTCCAGCTGCACAGCCCAAACCCACCAAGCAGCGAGGGTTGCTGCTCTTAAAGAAAATGTTGTCTTTGAAACATGCTTTTTACAGCAGGTGGCTAAAGAGTGTTTTCCCAGCATGGGGAATAACAGCTTTTAAAGACTATTACGGTTATTTTATGTGTAAGCAAAAAGAAAATGAACCCCAAACCACCAAAATCCTAAATCCACCATTTTCCTTTAATGGGCACTGTGTGAATGCTGAACAGGAGGAAGTCACGGAAAGAAAAGCGTATGAAACGGAGGCACTTCAAGCAGCAGCGAACCGTTCTCCCTCCGTGGTGTATGCAGCGGCTCAGTGGGCAGCACGTGGACTATCGCAGCCCAGAAGTGAGGGATTTTTTGCAGCCTGCGAGTTTTCCTATTCCATATTTAGTGCAGGTGTCTCTGTACATCTCAGGGGGTCGCAGGGGGCTGGAAGCCTCAGGCGTGTGTCCACCTACGGCGACTTGAAACATCACTGCTCATGCTGCTAGGCTGCAGTACAGAGCAGGAGCTTCCCCGCTTCGTGCTCGGCTAAAAGGCTCGTATCTCACATGTTTGGTTTTAATTTAACACCCTCTGTGAGGTTTTATTTAGTTTGGATGTGCCCTGCGAAGCTTCTGCATTTCTATTTGGTGCATGTTAAAAACTGCTGGAAGAAACCTGTTTTGTGCGTGACGAGGTGACAGGAGGCCACGAAGGCAAGTGGCAACGAAGGTGACCCCACCACTGAACACACCCCGCACCGCTTGTAGCTTCACTTCTGGCTGCTATTCCCTGTCATTCGCTTCTTGTTTGCTCATTTGGGGCCTATTTGCCTTTCCCTCGCTTTCAATGTAATGTATTTTATGCCACCAAACCAAAAGTCCCTCTCATGAGTTGGGGGTTATTTAGGAAGCCCAACCAAGGCCATTCCCCTGGCTCTGAAACCGCCGTCTGGCCTCAGCTACACTGGAGGGGTCTGGCAAGAGCAGGGTGCCCATGGGTGCACAGGTGACACCACCACCACCATCACGGCGTGCCGGTGCACAGGTTGGCCTGGGGATCTCCTCGCCATCTCAGGGGGAACAGCTCTGTTAAACAACTCCGCTCAGGAGAGAAGGGCTGGCTTTTCTCGTGAGTGAACAGGAGCATGCCAGTGTTGCAGAAGTTGTTCTTAATTAATTAGAGAGATGGAAATATCTCAAAAATTGGGTTTGGCACTTGGGATCTGATAGAGGCAGCTTGGCACCGCCAGAAAAAGAGAAACAGCGAGGTGGCTGATGTAAGGATGGAGCTGCCTTGGCTGCTGCTGTGGGCTGGATCTGGCTGTGCTGCTCCTCGGGTGACCCTGCGGGGGGGTGGAGGGGCACAAGCCACCGCCAGCGTGGGACGCGGTGCCCCTTGCTCAGGTGGGGTATGGTGCAATGCAGAGTTAGAGGTCAGAGCTGCTGAAACAAGTGATAAACAGTTTATACACATTTTTAATACACTGGAAAAGGTGTACTGCCCTGCTCTGTTGTCTTAACCCACATTAAGGACACAGCCTCCTCCTGTCCCACCAGTACATCTCTTCACTAAAACGGGGAGGTTCATGGCCAAGAAGTGAACGCTCAGGACAACCGGCACCGGGTTTTCACCAGTTTGTTTTATGTGCCTCTGACAGACAGCAAAACCGAGAGGGACATTAGCCTCTGTCCCCTGCCCTGTGCCCTCACGACATCTGGGGGAAGCTGAGCAGGCGCTGCAGCCAGCACACAGGAGGAACCGAAGAGCAGTGGCTGAAGGAGCCACGTCCGTCTGTATGGCATGGTCTGCACAAGGGCTGGCATTGAGGGTGGGGATGCGTGAGAGCCCCAAGGACATGGTGGCTTGAATCAAGAGCTACGTTTAGACCCAGTATAAGCCAGCTCTCTCCTGTTTCCCTCTTGCATACCAAAATGCACACAGAAACTATTTAAAATTTTGTCTCGGATTATCCTGTAAAGCTTGTTTACTCCCATCTAGTCAAATACTTATTTACTTTACTTATTAGCAGTGTTTACTCATCAGCTTTACTTTCTGAGCAACCTCAGGATTTTTCTGTCTTTACAGAAGCAACATCTGTCACAAGCTGCTTCCTCGCTCTGCCCTTTTTATACTCCTCAGCTGGCATTTTCCACCATGCAAAGTCGTTTTTACTCATACAAAAGCAGAGTCAAATGAGCTTTCCTTTTCCTGTTAGTGTGAAACTCCCCCCACCCACCCCCAGCTGGCCAAAGCGTGACCAAAACAGAAAATATCTATTGGGAAAAAACCCCACCACCCAGACACAGGCTTCACTCCAAGGGTACCCCGGGGTGAACTGAAATGCTAATGTCTGTGCAACCAAATGAAAATGAACCTTAGCATCTTCAACCACAACACGAGGCCTCTGCGGCTGCTTTTAAAGAGGTCCCAGTGGTTGGTTGTAGAGACAGGATACGGTCCAGTAAGCCAACCTGTCCGTCTCCAAAGTGCTGCTTTGGCCAACGTCAGTGAATCTGAAATAAAATTAAAAAGAAATCTATAGTTTTGTGGGGTTTTTTTCAATAATATTGCTGATGTCTCTGTGACCTTCCACCCCAACTACTGCAAAGTGTTTGGTAAGTGTAGAAAGTGCAGAGGAGCAGTCTGCTGCTGCGACACGCTGCTGCTTGATGCACATCGTTAAGTGCTTGAAATTCCCAGGTTCTGCTCAGCAGCGCTGGTCGGGTTCAGACAGGGATGTAGTCTGTTCAAACACCCCTTCTGCTGGGAAAGCGAGAGGTTGAAGTATGTCATTTTCCAAAAAAATCCTTTCATCCCTGCTATTCAATTCCTCTGCTTTATCTATAAGGACCAAGTCAAAATGCAAATTAAGTGCTTCGAAGTATGAAGAACATTAATTTCTATACATCTGCAATTATTCCATAGGAGAATACCTACGAATGACAGCTATGAATGCTAACATAAAGATTTTCTCTTAATGCAGGACTAACTTATTAAAAACTTTCAATTAATACAAACTAATTAGAAATAAGCAAGTTTCCTTTAAGCTGGTATATAACGCATGAAGTTTCTCATGGGCTTCAATGACGTTTTCTACAGGACAACAGTATACTCATAATCATATCTAATTAAAAGGCTTTAAAGGCATTCTTATCATAATTTTCCATATGTTGCATATGATTGCTATTGAGTATTGTTTTCACAGTGACAATGCCCCAGTCCAGAGCAGGTCTCACCATGCTGGATGCTGTCCAAATACATATCCCTGCTCTAAAGAGTTTATGATAATCTCAGGCCAGCGAAGCCTGTAACAAAAAAGGGAGCAAGACAATAATGATGGAGGGATAAGCAGTTTATGTTCATGAATGATGTTCAGAAAACATAACTCATGCTATGAAATTAATGAGATAAACATATGCAATGAATTTGCAGCACATCTTTGTCTATAGAATACATTTCAGTCCATTTACATAATTGTAAAAGCTTGTCAGTTTGTTAACAACCAGCACAAACAACTTTTTGGTGTTCACCTTTCCCAGCCTGACTTGTAAGTTTTATGCAGGCCAAGACCCACAGATGTTAGCAGGCTTCTTGATGGGCACGGTGCTGTCCTGCGTGCCGCCATCAATTCCAAGCTAGCAGGGCAATGCGCTATCATTTTTGCAGTGCTGTGTTGTCCAGGTTTCAGATGTCCGAGTTCAGCTGCACAAACAAGGAAAAAGGACAGGAAAAGGTTTATCTTTGTCCTGGAGTCATTCAACAGGCAAGGGTGGTGCCAATAAAAATTGGTTATCCTGATCCGCTCTGGACAAGGCACGACACGAACGATCCTCTGGGCTGGCTTGGCCCTGTCCTGTGGCATACACAGACATCGACACACACAACATGCATCCCTTTGTTTAAGGCCAACCTTTCTAAATGGATGTTATTCACAGTACCATATATACAGTCGTGTCTTTTCATCTTCAGCTTGCCTATTTTATAGTCCTTTCTTCTGTCGTTAGTACTTGCTATAGTTTTAGACACTCAATGCAAAATTTAAGCTGTTTTTCGTTTTAAACCCTCCAGAAAAAGAAAAAAAAAAAAAAAAAAAAAAGGACAGAGAAAAATCCTCTTCCCATCCCTCCCTAAATATTTTTCTAATCAATTCCCAGTTTATCACCAAAGTCACCTGGCAGATTTTGGATTGCAGAGGGTAAGCTCAGCTTTCAGCCTGTTTATGAAAAGCAACTCCTAGTGAACACCAGCTTTTCAATGGTATTTATGTTACAGCAAGGCTCCCTTGTTCAAAATCAACAGCAAATGAAGAGCATTTTTTGGTAAGATCAAGCATAGAAAGATTCAAGACTGAAGAAGATTGTTCTGGGAAGTTATTTGAGTTTATTAGAGTAATTCTGTGACTTGAATTACACTGCTCATTACCAATTGCGACAATAAGTAGATACACATTTTGGATAGGAACTCAGGATAGAAATTGATGCAAGGATTTGTTAAAATGTCAGTGCATTTCAGTTTTATCTCTTTTCAGTTTTCAGGTTTGTTGGTTGACTTTTTAAAATTTATTTCTCTTCTATTTTTACATATTACTCAGATGGTAAATGGAAGTGCATGTGCAGAGTTACCAGCAGCAAACACACTAGCCAAAAAGTCTTTAAGCAAAGGTTCTTTATTTGAGTTTCAATAGGCTGATGTGACTTTATTGAAAAAGAAGATTGAAAACTTTGTGATGTGAGACACTATTAAATGGAAATATGTTAAATTATTTACTGTGGTAAAATAAGTATTTAATGGAGAAGCATTTAAAATTTAATTGACTGCTGAGATTATCGGTTGAGTTATGCGAGGCACCCGTGTGATGTACAGGTTTGTCTTGTAATTGAAAACACTAAGAAAAACATTTTTATAAATCCATTTTGATTCAAAAAAGATAATGAAAGATTTGTTGTAAGATGTACTACCACGTTATTACTTCAGCCACTGGAGAAAACTAAAACTGCATAATCTTGGGGGGAAGAGTAGAGCAGCGCTTATTAGAGGACTATGACTGAACGTTCTGTCTAGAATTTTAGATGGATAATTAAATAATTTAACAAAGTTACTTAATCTGGTATATAATCCAAGTTTAACTGCCTGACTTAATACTTTCACTGAAACTATAGTCGCTCTTTTGATATTGTACTGTCTTTTCCCACCCGATGTTGCCTACCATGGCGTTTTTGAACAATAAAACGGATTCAAGAGACCGCTGACCCACCACGGAGAGGTCCTGCTGGTGCACACCACACTCCCTGGAGCGACTGGGCCTTTGTGGAGCCCTGAGACATGAGGTCAGAGAAGGAACTCAGCTCCTGTCCCACCAGTTCCGGGCTGCCCTGTGTCTCCATGTACATTACTCAGCCACACTCTATGCAGATCCGCTTTTACTTTGTGCTCTCTTCTTCACATGAGCATGTGAAGGTGATGATGGGAAGATTTTGACAAACGCAGGATGCATAGTCAAGAGTTGTCACAGCACAAGCAAAGCTATCAAGCTACAACAAGGCTTTTACTGCCCCATAGCAGCCCTCTCATGCCTCAGCACCACCATCAGTCTCACACAAGGTTTCAAAGGTTCATCCACTGTCCGTGCTGTTTCTTCACCCTCTTCAGGCCAGACCACATTGCTTCTTGCACCTGCTGCATCCAGAGTCTTCCTTCTCCTGGCTCCTCTTCCAGCCAGCCTTCTCCTCCTCTTCTGCACCCAGTGCTCCCTTCTCCTCTCTGCTTCCTTCACCCCTTCCACGTCTCTCTCTCTCATACCCCTTAGGGCTATTTAATTACTTAGCAGAACCAGCCACAGCTGCACATTATCCCCGTCAGCCAGCCCACCGCCCCTGAAGCCAGCCCACAGCTGTATATTATCAGTGTTAATTAACCCAGCTTCATTCCTCTACAATCCCTCTCAGAGAGTAAGTTCAGTGGCCGGGTCTGAAGGACATGCCCAAGTCCTACAGCCAGGCAAAGTGAACCAAGGGCACCAGGTCTCCTGCCCCATGGACCCCCCTCCCACCCAGGCCCATACCCTGCGGTGCTGCACGTCTGCAACCCTGGGGATGGGCCGCTCCTCAGCTGTGTAACTGACTGTGCATTACCCTTTTATAACCGCTGTCTCTAATGGGAGGCGTTGTTGACTCAGAGCATTCCCTGCACATCTGGATTTTCCTTTGGCTGAGATCAACAATGATGTTGTTGATCGTTCTTATGTGAAATGACTCCCACGGGGCCAACATCACAGTGCTTTAAAAGTGGAAGCCCTCCACTTTTCAAGGATTAAGTCCTTCACAAAATCATAAGGAGTTACAGCAAGTTGTTTTAAAAACGACTATGTAGTCATGTCCCAGTGAAAAATTTTCTGGGAAGCACCAGTTGAGTCAGCCATTAAACAATCCCTCCAGACAATTTCTAGATTATTTCTAACACTTGACAAAATATTACTAATATTAGACATTGCCAAACAATGTGTCAAATTGCAACTCTAATTACTCCACCAGCAACACACATCCTTTTGCAGCCGATCACATTTGGATATGTTTATAAAAACCCAATAACTTCTTTGTGTTATTTTTAAATTGTTGTAATTTTATTTTAGATTTGCTGCCAGCTGTAGAACTAGCAGAGGGCAATAACCATTCTTTTCATCGCAGCACACATTTAACTGACATTTCCATCTCTCTAGGGACTTTTCAAAATCGTTTTTCTTAAACCAGACTGCTTAATACATTCATATTTTTTAAAAAAAGTAATTTTGGCTCACAGTTTAACTTGTGATCTGTGCTTAGGATGCACAGCATGAAAACAATACTTTATTCTAGAAATTTCCTTTTCTTTCTTTTACACCTTTGTGGGAGACAGCAAAAGTAAACCTCATTCTGAGCAATTAAAGGCTTTAATATTTTTAAATTGCTATCACTGTGCATAACCCAGCAACACGTACCACAAACAAAATAATTTCTAAGGACCCAGAGAAGCGTTGTGCTGTTACCCTCAAAGCAACAAAATTGTAACGAGTATGTATCGGAGCCATTTGCCAGCTTTGGTGGAAACTTAAGAGTTGTAGTAAGTTATTGATTCTCGCTGCACAACACGGCGCATCAGGCAGACGAGAAAGGCACTGTTTGAACTAACTCCTGCGCTACAGCAGCTGCTGGCGGTTCTGCACCACCTCCGTCAGACACCAAGGCTCACTTTCCGGTTGGAATATCCGATGGTGATTCGTATGCCCACCTGAGGGCAGCTGACTTTGGGCGAGAACAGAGGGCTGTCCCTGCCCACCCTTCCCCCCAGCCTCTCGGGGACCTCCAGGGTCCCTGGTCTTTATCAGCGAGAAAACCCTGGAGCAGTTTGTCATAAACCAAACCCCCTTGCACCCCTCTCTTGAGCCGCGCCTGCCTACACTCAGCCATATTCACCGATCTAGGCTGCTCTCCGCACCTCAGGCTTTACAAGTCTTCCCCTCTATGCAAAAAGAAAAGGTATTGGAAAACGTTACCTCCCTTAATGTTAAAACCTCCACACTCCAGCTGTATAACCCATCCACACTGATCTTTTCTTTTAAATTTAGTAATTAAGTTTAGTCTCAGCTGAGAATCAGTATGCCAGATTTCAGCCTGGAGTGAAAATAAATGGTTGAATTATAAAACCCTAAAAATAGAAATTCAGAATGCAATCACTGACACAACCTTCATTCAGGCCCCTGTAGTATTATAAAAGACATTTAGTAAACAACAAGGTAGCTAATGATGCAGTAAGCATTTTCATACAGCACTTAGAGACAACTCACTACACATAATTAGAGCATTACTAGAGTCATCAGCTGTCTAGTACATCTGATAAAGAAATGTCACCTGCCTCAAAATATGGTAGTGATTCCAGTTGCTTTATGTGCAAAGCTTTAAAAATCAGAGGGAGGATGACAACAACAAAGCTAATGACATAGTTCACGTCTTGTTGTTTTGAAGCAGCACAGAAATTGGGAAGTGAATTTTTTTTTTTTTTTTATTCTGTGTCATTTGCTGAACTTTGTAATAAGTTCTTGCTGGGGTTAATAAACAAACCAAACAAAAATGTTGTGTCCAGCCATAAGCAAATGTGCTGGATTATTTAATGTCCAGGCTAAAAGCCTGTCTTGCAAGGGCTGCATGGGATTGAAGAGTAAGAGATGACACTTGGGTTCATCTCGCCCCGGGGCTGACTATCCACATGCTTTTCTTAGATAGTATGTTGATAGATGTGACTCAGGAGGATGATTCATCCTCTTGAGGTGTTGACTCAGATGGGGTTGAACTGCCTTTGGGCACGTCAGTCTAGAGAGGGAACGAGATTATTTGTTTAATCAGACATCCAGGTCTTAAATGACTGGAGTTAAACGAGATGGATTCCACCCTGATTTCACAGTTCCTACAGGTGATCTGTCTCATCCTTTTCCTAATGGAGTGTCAGAGCAATTCAAGTGATTTCTACCTTCGTAAACGCTACTTGTGCATGAGTCGGGAAGCCTGGAGCTTCTACCACCGATCAGTTATAATACAGCTGAAAAATTCTGTGTTAGCCTCTTGTCCTGGGCTGCACTCACCTGCTAACTGGAGTGTGGCATTTATGGAGCTCTTTACAAAGACAGATGTGTCCGAGTGCTGAGATCAGCACAGCACTGCTTCCACGTATTTTCAAACATTCATGAAGGCAACAGGAACTGGGCAAGTGGATTAGCGTCGGTGATGTGGAACTAGAACGTACACATAAATAACACACTGAGTGAATAGCGTATAACTCCAGCTCTACAGGATCTTTGGCAGTAAAGGCAGGATTTCAACTATTTGGATGGTTGTAAAAAACCAGCACTTTCTACCCTCAGAAAGTAACTCATCAATTGCTTTTAAACTTGGGGATAATTCAATGTGCATCCACAGAAATATCTTCTTGGGCTAATTCTACTCATCATTTTCATTTATTACTTGGATACAGCAACAGAGAGTAGTCTGTATAAATTAAAATGCCACAAAATAGAAAAGAACCAAACAACCAGGACTCAAGATTCCTGTAGTAAAGTGAGGAAATGGTACACATTCAGAAAGATGAAATTCAGGTGGGGAGTAGCTTTCCATGCAGCCATACTTCAACACGTACTGGGAGCCGGAGGGTGATACATCGAATATGAGCTGGTATTGTGACAGCTGCAAGAGATGACATGATTTAAGAAAGGTAGGAGATGAACTGCAGAGGCTGAGGGACAGCAGGGAGACTTAACAGGCTTTCAAAAAAACATGACTTTCCTGAAAAAAGCTGAAAGGTCTGATTTTGTTTATTATAAGAAAGAGAAGACGAAGGGAGGCTGTTTCAGGGGGGAAAGCCAGCAGCCAGTTGTTCTTGTCCACTGAAAATGAGGTAAATTTAGACCAGCTCGATGGTAATGAGACGTTTTAAGAATTCCTAACCAATGTTCCAGGAGCAGTCTAGACAGACAAGACTTCCTCATTTTCAGTGGCTCGAGTGTTGCTTTTTACTGTTGTTACAGCAGGACAGTTGCCTAACTTGGTATTTAGAAGAATGGGGGTTTGCTTGGAGGCAACACAAGATCTGGGGCTGAACCATCTCTCGAGTCTCTTTCAGCTTTTCTTTTGTCAGGGTTTTATTCTTTGGACTCATAACATCAACCCTCCCATATCTGTTCATTTCATACTGTTGCATGTTGGGCAAGAGTCACTCCTGGGAGAAGAAGAAACCTTTTCTTAAGCACAACGTCGATGGTGACATGGAAGACTGCAGCCCTCCCCTTGCCAGCAGTGGCCTGGATTAGAAAGAAATAATGAAAATACACACTCTCTGTTTAGTCATTGGGAAACAAGTGGGTTCATAAGCCTGTATTTTCCATTCTTCTTGTTATGTTCGCTCCTCGGGGTAGTTCTTTCCCTCTTTTCTAAAGGCTCATGTTACCATGGGAAACATGACAGAAACCAGCAGGCGTTGTTAGCCTGGGAGATCTTGAATAATTTCTTATGTGAAAACATTTTCATTCCTAAAGTATAATTTTAAGGTGCTGATCCAAAGCCCATTGTAGGCTATGAAAGGCTTTTCATCAGAGTTAAATGCGTAAGAGTTAACTGATTACTCCTGTCTTAACAATTTCCTGCAATGAGAACACAAAGTATACACTGAAGAAGACAGAAATAGCTCTTTTGAAGACTGAAAAAGCTGAGTTTATTAACGACATAGAAAACCTTTGACTGAGTCAACACAAAGCGTTTTTTAAAGTGTTTGGCTCACACAATTCAGAAGTTGATTCACTGTCAGAATATTTGTTCTGGACTTGTCAGGAAGCAGAAGTAACAGCTGTGTTCGCAGAAGCCTTTGCTAAACACTTCCACTGCTTCTACTGCCTGATCAGATGTGCTTCTAGCCCATCATTTTTTTCTAAACGTGGAGATATTCTCTTGTTCCACTTTTAAAATCGACCAGGCGTCCATAAGGAGGGCTTGGGAAAATCTCAGTTTAACAGCCCAATCTTAGCTGTGGTAATCTGCTAAAATACAACACTAAACTTTGGTGAACATTACTTTTGTTTTCCAACGAGTAGCCTTCAGAAGGCTTCAGAACTGTATAATGCATGCAAACATTTTTAAGAGGGACTGTTCCATCTTTTATTCTATTA
Organism: Falco biarmicus; assembly: GCF_023638135.1. Classification (NCBI taxonomy): domain Eukaryota; kingdom Metazoa; phylum Chordata; class Aves; order Falconiformes; family Falconidae; genus Falco; species Falco biarmicus. The sequence continues at coordinate 53,448,319 of NC_079296.1, read as the reverse complement.
ATTCCTTTATCAAGGGGAATAGGAGACTATGGGTTTATTTACATCTTATCAGCAAGCAAAACACTGCAATCTAAAATAATCCCAAGCAAAAATCTGCCAAGAACATTGGGAAAACAGCTTTTCTTGCAGGTGTTAATGTGCTGAATCAGAAGTCAAGCCTCAGGAACAGAGGGAAAAATAAAGATATTTGTAATGCCTGACACACTACAATTTTCATTTTTCCAAGATGAGCTTTCTAAATCTTACCCTAAAGTATCTGTTTGAATTTGACTGAAGGTCAACATATTCTATTTGTAAAATGAAAAATATCCAATTACTCTGTACGTCGAGGAGCTAATGTCAGGACAGTTAATGAGTTCTGTACAGAAACATGAATAATAAACAGCTAATATTGCATAACTCACGTTGCTGTCCCAGGGTCCCATCCGCAGCCCGCTGGGACCGACCGAAGGATGAGCTCGCTTGGTTCAGCCCTGTCCATGCGTGTGCTTCCTAGGCAGGCCCGTGGTTCACGCGGGGGGTTGCAGATGGCTGCACCAGCCCTGAGCACCAGTCCTGAGCACCAGTCCCACCCAGGTGAGCCTGCTCCAGCCACCATGTCCTCCTGGGACACACCAACTTTGCTGTAACACCAAAGCTGGCTCTCGTCACCAGTTACCTGTGCTTGCTGAACTGCAACCCATCCCTCAAACACTCGGTTTCTTCTGTCTGACTTTACGATAATGTTAAGCGCAATTACTATTACTGTGTGGCTCATAATAAACTATGTTATAACAGAGTTCTCCAATGTGCCGGGCAACCTGTAGTTTACAAGATATAGATACCCAGAATGTCAGAGACACGCACAAGCATGCATTTAAAAGCGCAATTACCCTGAGACACTACACAAGCTACCAGGTAACTCAGACCAGCCCGGCCACCAGTGTCCAGCAAAACACAGCACTCCCAGTAGCAACATCCACATACCTGCTCCAAAATAAAGCTGGTTACGCACATGCACGGTTTCAGTTTAGATGTGGCCATTTCCTAGCCTGAGTTGGACTTCTCCTGATTAACTGACTTCAAATATACAATTACCTTTCGTTGATAAGAAACCCTTTAAATGAGTACTAACATCAGAACCCAGAATGACCTCTCTGGATATTGGGAAGAGACAGGTGTCTAAGCATCTCCCTGGAATGAGCTTTGCAGTACAAATACTTTTTGTTTGTTTGTTTGTTTAATTATGGAATAACTTTTCATTTCGGAATCAGGTCTGGATCTGGACGCTTATTTCCTGCAGGCAGTATATATCCACTTAGGAAACAGACCTCAACAAGAGAACGCGTGAATGACATTTTAGAGTAAAACAGGCAAAATCTTTCTGTTTTGGTTTTCAGTAAAACCACCATTCCTCCTCACCCATGCCCCTTCACAGGTTACTGTATTTGCACCTGCAGCTCTACTAAATCTCTGTGTGAAGTCTGTCGTTTGGGAATAGAGTGACCTTGGTTCACTGTAGCTTAATCCTCCTCTAATCCTCCTCTCCCAGGTAGGATTACAGTACAGTGAACTAAGGAATTTCTCCTCCTGGATGAGAGCTTCCATACGTGAGTTTAACAGGTTTCAGCTCTCTCGCACTCATCCTGCACCGTGCAGCCCAGCTGCCCACCCTGGCAAGGCGTGGGGCTGCCTCGTCTCTTCTCCCCATGGGCGCTACCTTATTTTTCAAGAAGCCTATTGAAATTAATGGGACTACTGGGAGGACATGTCATAATCTGGATCAATGCTGTGAAATGTCGTACGTCTTGAATTTCATCCCAGAAGAAAATTTTTGCAGCCAACTATACCAATGGACTTGAATGTGTTTGTTTTGCCGTTATTGATGAACAGCAATATTCCACTGAGGCATTTTAATAGATACGAAGTATAGTGCACGCTTAGCGCGTGGGAAGTGCACAGACAAAATAGTTCCAGTTTTCTAGTGTTTCATGATACTATGCCTGCTGTCAGCTCACGACAAACCAGGTGCCAAGGAGGTCCTCCCTGGGCAAACCACTCTTTACCGAAACCAGTTATTTTAGTGTTGTTCAATGAGATATTGGATCATTAGAGAAATGTTAGCTTCCAAGGAACAACAGGAGCAATTAATTTGGTCTTGCATGATGGAAGGTTGCAGCACACGCTTGTTTGGGGAGAATAATATATCACAAAGAGCCCCAAGCAGTTCTTGAAGGCTGCTGGTTTGAAACTGTAATGCTTGTAGAAGAATTGGAGTCATTTAAAATTTGATCACTACCTCTTGTTAAAACCAATGATGTGAATTATTTTAGGTCTTGGTAGTATTAAGGTAGGAGGAAAAACTTGGCAGAAACTTGTAGTCTATGAAAAAAAATGCAGTATGTTGATTTCCCCGCAGTAATGGCTCGTGTATCTAATTAATTTTAAAAGTTTTGAGTTTTAAATTGGTTTATTGTCTTGGTTCTTACCTTTACTAATGGCAGATTTTACCTAAAATAATAAAATACATAAAAGTAGAACATAAAGATCCCAGTCTATGAGTACTAGCAGTAAATATTTTTAATGCAAAGTTGGAGTCACTTTTAAGTTAAGGAGATAGCTGCAACCTATATAAATCTGATATAAAGTTGATATAAATCTGGTATAACTTTAGTGAAGGTACTTACATGCTGTGAAGACCTGAGCCAGTCCTTAGCTAATTCAGATTTCTGCTGACTACAAGTGGTATTAGATTACAGCTAATGAGCTCTCAAGACAATCATGCACATCTCCTATGTTAAGAACAAACCCAAACTCCGCTATAAACCAACATGTTTATCGCCAGCTTGTTTTTAGACATCACAGTCAGAGATCTGCTCCTCATTAAGGCTACCCTTGTGGGGTAACAATTAACCACATTGTAATGACTGATAAATGGACTCTGGGAGATTTTAAGATGTTATCTTAAAGGAGTGTAGCAATGCCTGAACCCTGGGTGTTCTGGATGTTTGGCTTTTTGCTTCAAATGTTAGGACAGAGCTCACTTCCAGGTGAGCTTTCATCCACGGATGGCAAGTTTAATTTACATACAGGAGGATCTGCAGATTTGGATCACCTTTCTGTGTTGAGTACAAACTTCTGAAAGTTTTATTTCAGAATAGGAGGTTTGAGGTTTTATTTTAAATTTTTCTACGCTTGCACGCATGTTAAGGAAATAAGTGAGTTGTTTCTAGTGCACTGTTTCTACTGTTATATTGACATTCAGAAGAAATCAATGAAAGACTCTTCCACTGTTGGCTGAACAAAAGAAAGGGATGCTGCTACTTCCAGTAATTGAATTTTTGTTTCATTTGTGAAGGTGACACAGCAGCTTAAAGAGCATCCCCCCAGCGCACAACGTACATGCTACCCCTTTGGTCTGCTGATCTGTAAGGGAAAGGGGAGTCCACCAAGCACAAAGGACCATCGCCACGGCTGGGCATCCCGCAGCAATCCTCTGTGGATGTGCCGGCACCCTACACGGGGGTGGAGGAGAGCGTGCCCACCCCATGCACCAAGCCCCAGACAAGACTACGCTGAGGAAAGTACTAAACGCTTATTTGAAGATTTACAAATTAAAATCAGCTGTCCTTTAAATATTCCCTGTGCTAAAGCTGGAAGTGGAATCCACTGCTGAAACGTGAGATGCGGGGACTTCAGGCTGGCTTTGGTGGGCATATTAATTCAGCCTTATTTATGGATAAGGTTATGCAGTGTGACAGCGCTGCAACACATAGGAGGAAATTAAAGGGTTAACTGAATTTAAGCTGGGAAATTAACCTAAAGAAACTGTTCCATGCTATGAAAAATATCAGCTTTTACATAGGAGTGATGCAAGCACTTGCCTGTCGGTGGGTCTGTAGCAGTTTTCCCCACTATATTTTGGAAAGCCAAGAAAGCAGTGGGGGAAACTGTTGCATCGGAGGGCCGCGTGCGGCGCAGGAGGCTGTGCCGGCTGTGGTCCCCGATTCTCCACTCAAGCACCTGGGAGGAGGAGGATTGGACAGCAGTAATATTTTGTGACCTGCAGAACCCATGGAACCCATACAGCTTTCCGTGGCGTGTCTATTGCAAATCAGAGAGGCTTACATGGATATATTTATAGCTCAGTTAATGCTCTGGCATATAAAAAGTGTCATTTTTCTTCTTAATTTTGAAGTAAAAAATTGATACTTCCTATTACAAATTAAAAGTCATTGTGATTTAGTGCTAATTAAGTAAAAAATGCTTGAAATGTAACAAAACTGACTGGAAGCAGCTAGCCAATTTGGAGGTCTGGGGAAGGGACAAGCCATGCAGGTGCAGGAGATGGGGTGGCTGCCGCTGTTACTCTTGCGGAAGGGCTCATACATTGCACAGCGGATGGCAGAAAATCCCTTGCAGCTTTAAGCTCTTCAGCTGCAGGCGATGGTGACATTCACATCACCTGCATGTTAGCCCTCCTTTGAGGTTTAGATTTGCCCTGGACTAAGTATTGTGGCAAAAGCCCAGGAGCATCCTTTGCTCATGGTGCAGAAGAGAAGCTGCACATAACCATAACACAGATGCAAGTTTTGGGGGTATCAAACATTCTGTTTGGGTCAAAGCCTGGTGGAGGGCTGGGGGCCCTGAAATTCCTCATGGCTTCAACTTGCTGAAAGAGCTTAAAAACCCCCACAAAACGCCACCACCACCTGCTGCCAAAGTCACTGCCTGGGTCTGGGGCCAAAGGAGGAGGTTGGTTGTAGGGGAAATGGGGTACTGCGATACGAAACAGATCTGCTGTTGGACTGGTGCCTTCTGAGCCGGCAACATATCCACCTTCTCTCAGACACAAGATCAGTTGTGAATCCCTCCTAAGCACAGAATTATGCCTCAGAGCCTCAACCTCCATTTACAAGATTTCTTTTCCCTGTGATTGTTTATGGCAACTTTAAAAAGCTGAACTGCATTTTTCTTCGGTCTGCAGAAAACCCCAAACGATCATTTCAAACACCTGAATTGTCCCAAGCGCAGGAGTAAAAGCCAACATGGCAATTGAAATGTCAACACTGCCGGAGTGTCTTAGCCACTCCTGATGCTTTAGCAAAATCACGAGTAAAGACCTGATGATGTTTCTGGCACCACCCCAAAGTCTCAGCACCAAGACCCATAACTGTGCTGTGTGCAGCTGCCGTCACACTGCAGCCCAGCCCCTATCAGCAGTGACTTGACAAAATGCTGCACATCAATAAAAGACCCGCAAATTTGAAAAGACAAATTAATTTCCATATATTTCAAATGCCTTGACTCAAATAATTTTACTGTTGATTTAAAAACAATCAGTTACAAAACCTGGAGTTGCCTGAACCGCGGTGGAGCCTGTGATGGTCACACCAGCTCATGAAGGTGGAAGATGGTCAAAGTACCTCGTGTTGTGGCCACCTCCCTCTGGTGGCCTCTGTCCTGAAGGTTTGCTTAACAACATGTTTAAAGTAAAAAGAATTAATTGCCTTATCATCATGTAGGTATATCTGAAAAAGTAATGGAGGGTACAGATAATCAGCGCGCTCTGTTCTGAAAATATACTGACCTACAAAATCATGTCCAGGTTAGCTGTGGGTTTAAAAAAAAATCCCTGTAATTCTCTCTGTGGAACACCCCAGTCAGAACCACTCATTAACCAGCTGGTGGCAGTGTTTTCATTAGGAAAAGATAAAAGGTATCACTCTCATTTTCCATAAAATTCACTCTTCCAGCTATTAAAGTGAAAGAATCTTACTTGTTACTTGGTTTCCCCCATTAAAACTCTAAGAAAATCCATACAGGAATAAACTCCCTCAGTCACTGCTGCAGAATACTCTTCATTTAACGGGTTATATTGTGTCAGGAGAGCACAGATATGTTTTTATTTCCTTTTTGAGCTTAGCTGTTGTTTATGCTGCCAGAATGCTTCTTTGTTAGAGGGATCTGTGCTTTTCTGTGCAAGTTAGTTTAGATTTTGAACAGAGATGTTAAGAATGAAATAAAAACATGACAGATTTAATATTGGTTTCTACCCACTACTGGGCATTGTGTTTTGAAAGAGAGCGTTAGAAATTGTTTCTGGAAAGCAGAAAGCACTGCAATATTTCCTCGCTCTCCCCACACATTCAGCAACAGCATGTTCCCATCACTCTCCTGAATCTTAATTTAAACCAGACCATAGCTGTGTGTGGAGGAGAGCTTCATCTCTCCTTATGGTATTTATTAAAAAAAAAATAACAAATAGTCAGCATTTATCAGAAATAACTCGCAGAATACAGGCTGCCTTATCTGGAAATACCTCTCACATGCCCGCCCCTCCCAAGCTTCCAGCAATGAGCCTTGACATGTGATATTTACAGATATTTCTGTCCTGAAATAACAGGTACCAAGAATACTAAGTGCTAAGTGTAAGCTATTCTGACCTCTCTGATTGAGAATAACATCGCACTCCTACTCCGAGGAATCAAACACTCCTCCCCATATGTGATAGCCATGCCATCTGCACTACCTCCATCTGCTAACAGGCATCTTAAGCCTACACATATGTACCCAGAACTGATGCCAATACGTGTCGGAACACCTCCTTTATGTCTGGGAATCACAGCATGCTATAGCTAAGATGTAAAAAAAAGAAATGCTTATTATAATGCATAAACACCTCCAGCAGCTTGGGTGCAGAGCTAGCAGGGCCATTAACCACGGATCCCAACCGTTGTACCCCACGCTCATGCTCTCCCTCTACACCCCCCCATTGCACCTAAATTACTGCAGGTGCAGTAGCTGCAGGGCTAATGCCTCCATGTAGGATGTAATGAGGTTTAGGAAAGACTCACAACCCACCCAAAATACCTACACTGCAGTTTGAGTATGGCCAATTTAGCTGGCCACTCTCCAAGGCTGGGCACTCCTCTCTCTTTTTAGCACTGTGAGTGCTCAGCATGCTTTGGGTTATCTGAGAATGGTTGAAAAACAAAGAATAAACACTTACTAACTTCAATAAATGTGCTAATCTCTTAAGAGGCAGACACTTACGTGCTTTGCTAGACTGGGAGATCTTTTCTATAGGTTGGCATTAGCTTTCAGCTCCGGTTTGGTTCTCCCTTCTTGTACAGTAGCCCAGAAGCTCCAGTGCAAGGAACCCTGAGATTAAAAAAATACCTTACTAAATGGGAAAAACCAAACGCACATGTGCATATGTCACTTCAAAAGAGGAAATCTGTCATTCAGTTTAACAGAATGGTCAAAGTGACACTTGACTTCTGTAGGTCTGAAGCTCCTCACCACTTCCAGGGCTTGGAAGGACGCGGGACACCAGCAGCAGCAGGTGCCTGGCCGCCTGTCCAGGTGCTCAGGTGGGCGAGCATCATCAGTCTGACACCCGGAGGAGAGTGGGCTGGGGGGCCTGGCAGGCAAGCTGGCAGGAAATCTTCCTCGCTGCGACTTTGTCAGGATTGATTGATTTTCACAGATCACTTCATTTTTTATGATCTGGCATTTTCCAATGGAAAACTGTTTGGAGGAGATTTCTGGCCAGCCTAATTTCAGTCCCTTTGGGGTTTTGTTTCATTCCTGGCCTTTTTCAGTACTTGACGAGTGAAAAATTTCTGTGTAGATTGCAACTGTTTGGAATAAAATTTGCCCATAAAAGCCCCTAGGATGCACGTTTCATTATTCCTTTCTCAAGTTAGAAAATATTGTAAATAATTCTCAGTGAGTGATTGATGTTTCAATCAAGTCTAAATTTGCATCCACCTTGGTGTTCTTTCCCTGTGCATACTCCTATGAGCTGGCTGAATGATCATAAAATTGAGCATTACAGCCAGGAGTGTCTGTGGAAGCGCATTTCACGTTTATTCCCCAAATAGTTCTCTGTGGTTAAGTAGCCATGATCCCAGGGTGAGAGAGATGCCAGCGTGTGAACTGGGAGTCACACCATAAACGACCCAGCATGAAATCCACAGAAATCTGCTGTCAGTCAACGATGGAAAACAAACTCCAGAAATACGGTGGCGTACAAATCTCAGCAAGGCAGAAAAGATGGGGGGGGTGTGTGTGTCAACAGAGTGGGAGCTCACACTGGGACTCATGCCTTGCATTCATTAATCTTTGTTATTAATTCTCTAGCATATATCAATGCAAATTCATTTTTTTCTTCTTTTTTGGGGGGGTATCTTCAATATTTTTACAGTACACTTGTTGCAATAGGAAGCTGTAACAGATGCAATACCTGTTTAATTTGTACTTGATCTGTGTGTTTTGACAATTGGCATCATAATATAAAATATTTTATATTTAGAGTCTACCTTTTCATGGTGAACAGCTTTTCAGACAACCACAATTAGCACTTTGGTTTTTTTCTTGTTGCTAGTAGTACTGCTTTGTTTTCATCTCCCAAAGTATCTTGTGTAAGAACAGAATTAGCTAGAGGAGCTGAGAGCAATGGGATGGTGTAACTTCACACACCTGTTGTAAATATCTGCTGTAAATATCAGAAACCTTCTGTAAAGTCCTTGCTGGACCCTGGTTAGTCTGAGTGATGATTCTCTCCTGTAAATGTGAGGCTATGATGTCGCTGAGATAACTGTACTCTCATGTTCCTCAAGGACCTGCATCAATCTCATAGGTTTCCTCCTGTGTTCAACACCAGAAAACCTTGGGACCTCTCATATAAACTATTCACAACAGTGATGATGATACAGAGCAGTTCAGCTGTTGCTCCATGCCATTCAATGCCAGCTGACTTTTGCTGCTAAAACAAACCTGCAGACCCACTTGCCCGCAAGCCCTCCCCTTGCTCAGACTCGATCCCTACTACGTATGCGTACCGCCAAAAGACAGGGAGAGAATGGCTGAATCCTTATCTGGGGGAGGATTTTCAAAACCAATAGAATCTGAGGCTCAGATTCGGCTTTTACTGGGTCCTGGCATCTCAACTCCATTTGATGCTTTTGAAATCCCCAAATTTTCAAATATTCCTCTGTCTCCTTTTCTACTCAAAATGCTGTTCATCCAGAGAAGTTATGGGCAACCCTTACTCGCCCCCCACAGCCTTTCGCTGCCTTTTCAGTCCCCTTTGGTTGGCTTTGTTGACATTAGAGGGCAGTCTTCCATTTTGCTGCCTTTTTTTTTTTCCCCAAACATTTTTTAAATAGCGCTTATTGCAATGTGCAGAACTGCCAGCGCTTTGGCAGGCTAGGGGTGAGGGGAGAAACACGTTCAAAACAAAATGATGCTATTTTCATTTTAAAAACTACTACAATTCTGCCAATATATTCTCTCAAATATCACATTTGCATGATCTTTGTATAGCTAGGAGGGTGTACAATTTAGAAAATGTAACAGACATTAACTGTTTCACATTGCAACAGCTATCTATGAAGGCTCGGTGATTTCCCAGCAGGGATTGGAGTGAATTAATGCGATGCAGCCGTTCCTTGACATTGCGGGGTATTAAACTAGAGGTGGCTAAAGGTGACTACTCTGCATCTAAGTTTTGTGATGAATATCGGTAAAATCCTATGATCTCTTAAATTCACTTCAAGAAGCATTTATAAATCAAAGATGAGCCCCCCCCCCCAAAAAAAAAAAAAAAATCAGACCAAAAAGTTGCTTTAAAATGTATTGGAAATGTATTTCTGAATCAGACTTGAAGAAATGTCTCATAGTCATAAAACCATAAACCATCTATAATGCCATTCCAGCATTCAAAGTGGTAATATTCATATATCAAAGCTGAAGTGCTGTTAGCTTCCAACTTTTTTAGGATGGCATTCATCTTTATGACAAAAATAATTACGGAATGCTAACCTGCAGAGACTTCAGGTTTGTTGAGAAAAAAAGTACCACGTCTCCCATCTCCAGCCCCACCAAATTTGAAAAGCTAAGCTTGTGATCATGAAAATGAAGAAAGAACAAAATATTTACATGTCATAGGCTTTTATCTCTCTGGGAACTTTTTTCTTGTGCAAGTACACATGACAAAAAAAAACCCAAAAACAAACAAAAACCAAAACACCAAAACACAACAAACCACCCACCCAAATACAGAAATTGCTCAGAGATCCAGCTTTAGCCTGCCCTTTCTCCTCTGCAAATCTTCTCCTTCATGCCACCACATGCTGGTTATCCATCATTCCCACAATCAGTTATGGTTTGCACCACAGCAGTGCTGACATGCCACATTAATTTGCACCGGCTAGACACCGCGCCATCCCAACTAGTGAGCGCGTACCAGACTCAGCAGCAGAAAATCACATCGATGTAGCAGAGGAAGGAAAAAAGGACAAGTTTGTATTTGTTGGATGTAAGACTCAAGTGCAGAGATAGTAACTAACCTGCCCATGGTGACATAAGTAGTGCAGGGAAGCTTCCTATAGGGACAGGAGAAATGGACATTTTTTGTTTTTTTAATTTTTTGCAGGGCTCCGTACCAGTCAGGCGTACTGCATCCCTACCTGGACTTGACCATCCTGGGTTTGTGCCTCTGTAACTCCACAGCATAAAAATATTGACAGAACCAGAAGACTCTCTTCACTCTCCCTCGCTGGCATGTGAAAGCCATTGTTTGGTTATGGTAAAATCGAACCATTTCTTGAAGGTCAAGAATTTTAAAAGTAACTCTCGGAAATAAGAGTTTTCATACATTCCAAGACAGGATTCCCCAGGAGAGCGTTTGCATTTGCTTTTACTTCCCAGTTTTGTTCAGTTAGTCATGAACAAGTACTTACCTCGCTGCTGTTACTGACCATTGCTGTATTTAACAAGGCACTGAGAGAAACACACCACTGTATTAGGGGTCACTAAAAAAATATAGATATCTACTGAAACCTCATTTGTTATGACCATCGGTTACCATTTTAATGGTAACCATTGTCTTATGGAGATCTAACGAGGAAGACTAATTTTTTTCCATGATTTGCTCAAAGTAAAATTGCTGCATTTGTTGGAAATGCATTAAAAAAAATAATAATACTGCCATCAAGTAGAAAGCTACTGGCATCAGCTGAAAAGGCAGCTGCTGATACTGTCACAGACATATCAGCATCAAGCTGGGTCGGATGGGAAAGGACACGCGGCTGTGAAGTCAAACTGAGAGCGCAGTTGCGCCCGCAGCAGCGGAGGTGGAGGAGGCCAGGACCATCCCTGCCCTATTTTCTACACCGCAGGGGGGGAAGCTGTCCTGAACTCATGCAAGGGGGGGCGGCGGGAGGATGGTGATGAATGACTGTGTCGTATTGCCCCACTAACTCTGCAAGCACTGAAACAAACCCTTGGCAATCGATGGGTCAAACTATCCTCAGCCATGAGACCCTAAAAAACACTGGGGTTCAGTGTGGTATGACTGCAGCCATCTAAACTACAAGGTGTTTTACGTAAGTAAAAAGTGAAATAATTGAATGTGGCTTAGCAAAAGATCCACATCAGGCCAGTGACCAGAACACCTGGTTTTCATTGTAAGGCTGTGATGTCCATGGTATCGTTAATCAAGCGGTGTGACAGGCAGGCAGCACGGGCAGCCAGAGCTCGCACTGTGCCAAAGGACCTGCCTTCATCCCCAGAACGTAGCGAAGAGAAATGCAACTCGTTTTCTTAATGCAAGCACGTAAATGACACCTTATTTGTTGATCATAAGGAGTAATTTGCAAAGTTCAAGTACCCAAATATGCAAATTGACACGATGGTTTACATGCAAAAAGAGCAAACTATCTGAACTAACTGCCACAGAGCAGACCTGCACCTGCTGTACACCCTTTTCCTACACTGGAAAAATGCACTGTGCAAAGACAACAGTGCATCACAAAGCACTTGGGCATCAAAACCTATAGTTTAGTTGCAGAAATTAAAAAAAAAAAAAAGCCAGCTTGATACAAAGAGAGAGAAGAAACTGGCTGGGCTTTCTGAAGTGCTTTAGTGGCCTGGTGCTTGAGTTGCATCAATTTGCAATGGAGATTGTGCTCTGACACAGCGGCTTGCCCAGCTGCTGGCAGTTAGAAGCATCCATGAGGAAACCAGTTACACTATTGTACATATTTGCAGATAGGCAAAGAAAATATTAAATAATAAGCCATGTTTGCAAGTGGGAAAAGAGCAACTGAACAATTTTTTTTTTTTAGTTTTTTGTTGTTGTTGTTTATAAGTATCTTTTCATAGACCAATTACATCAGTTCCACCCACATGGGTCGTTTGTCTTCTTTCATTTAAGCGTGTTTAAAGTTATCAACAGGATGTCCATGCATCAGTTAGCATACTTCATTATTTTCAGCAGTCAGGATTTGGCCTTAAATCGCTCTGTAAGCTCCTCCAGTCAATTTTCCTACGTTGCCTCAAGTGACCGTAAGGAACCTCATTAACAAACAGACATTATTAGATCACATAACCAAAAGTTACCAAAGATAAGAGAGAATATAAATAGTGTATTAAGCAAAGTTTGCTTTCTTCCAATTGTGCTATTTTATTAAAAGATGTAGAAACACAGCACCTGCAATTCTCCTGCACATCTAGGAGGCAGACAACAGGACAGCAGCCAGAGTCCAGCCCTCCGGGCTCGCCCACACTGGGCGCAACTTCTGGAGCTAAACTGTGAACCTGAGTCAATAATGAGCAGCTGAATACTTTGTCCCTCTGACTTACACATTGCTCCTTCACATTCTGGTGCACTCCAGCCAGCACCAATTGCTGTCCAATTAAGTGAATGAACTTAGCATCCTTCCTGACGTGCCACGGTGTCTTGCGCAACAATGATTTTGGCATATTTTGAATGTGGAAAATGACTTTAAAACTGAGAAACATGAAATGATGTGGCATTTCACAGGATGCGCTTTGCCAGGCATCGCTGAGCAGCAGAAAATATGCTCGTGACTGTGATGCTCCCGTCATCCAGGAAGCTAACAAGATACACATTGCCAGCAGGAAGGAATAATTTGCAAACCTGGCTAAAACTAAAAAGCAAAAAGACCAGCAGAGTCAAACACATCCCTTATCACAACATGGGGAAACCAAAAGGCATGTCTGTCCAAGAAGCCATGGTCTTTTGTTCGAAATATGTAGCAGCATAGCAAAAGCCCTTACAACTTCAAACTGAGAACATGAGAGCAGATGTTTTAGTAAGGCCTGTAATGATAGGACAAGGGGGAACGGTTTTAAAGTAAAAGAGGGGAGTTGTAGATGAGCTGTGAGGCAGAAATTGTTCCCCGTGAGGGCGGCGAGGCGCTGGCCCAGGCTGCCCAGAGCAGCTGTGGGTGCCCCATCCCTGGCAGTGCTCAAGGCCAGGCTGGATGGGGCTGGGAGCAGCCTGGGCTGGGGGGAGGGGGCCCTGCCCGGGGCACAGGGTGGGACTGGGTGGGCTTTAAGGTCCCTTCTAACCCAAACCATTCTGTGATGCTATGATCTCCCTGATACATTTCCAGATAGTGGGGAAGTTTACTATAACTGCCATTTAGTGGCTTCAAGAAAATACTTACAGAAAGAGTGGGACCCGCTTCCAAACTAAGACAGCTAAATTTATGGCCTGAAAGGAGATGTCTGTATGCAAATTGTATGTCTAACCTCCCCCGGCAGTCACCTGAGCCCCCTCTGGTATGCCTGATGTATCAGCAGGTTTGCCAAACCCGGGCAGAGATGCACCGCACGGGGTGACCCTGTGGCTCTCCATGGCAGACCCTGCTGAGAAACACCCATGGAACAGCACAGGCGTGCGAGAGCATGTAGACCCCGGCTTGGAAAAGGAGCTCTGTCAAGCAGGCTCCTACCAAAATATATCATGACTCCAGGCCTTTGTTTACTGTAAAAATATTCTAAAACAGCATTGTAGAGGATTATCAATGAAATAGTGAAGAAGAGCAAATACCACTAAATGGCAAGGATCCCCCCTCCACTCCCCAATGGCCATTTTTACTTGTAAATATTCTCCCTTTCCCCCTGGGTTTTGAATCAAGTTGAGATCCATTTGTTCTTTTCATTTACATTATGATTTTTACTTAAAAACAAAGTAAAAATCGGCAACATCTATAGACATCATCTACTTGCTAGTGTAATTTTCATTAGAAAAAAATTAAAAATAAAAGTGTGGGGGGGACTGAAAATACTCTAGATTAATGCTTACTCCTGCATTTACGTCTGTGTTTAACAATCAGTTTACACACACATCCTTGTAGACCTTTTGTTCACCCAAGTGTCATGCTACTAATTAGAACGCAGTGGCTGCTAATGAAGACACAGCGCCAACTACAGGGGCTGGGCACCTCGTGGAGCTCCCAGCTCCAGCATTTGGCTGTGGTTTTGAAATGCCAACGATGCCCTGATCCCCAGATTAAGATACAGTGGGCTAAAGAGGCAGTAGGCACAAACCACAAAAAACAATGGGGATGCTTTCTGGGAAGAAAAATCTATTAGTGCACATAGCTGCTGTGAGGTGCTCAAGGGTTGCCATAGAGATTCCCTGGATTCATTCGACCGACGGTAAGAAGCGAACACAAAATACTCTTACCGTTAATACGCTGAACGTCTGATCCAAAGCCCATTGAAGACGCTCAGTAGCTTTCTGTTGACTTCAATGAGTTGTGGATGATGTTTCAGGAGCAGCACTTGATAGTCATTTCTTATCGCATTGAGCCCTTTTATGTCCTCTGAAAGGTTCATACCGAAGACTTTGAGAAGATAGGTCTCAGTTGATCAAGCTTTTAAGATATGCTTAATTTTAAGCATAATCAACCCAATGACTTCAAATCCAGTAGGGTATTAGAAGAAAAAATCTTTCTATCACCGCAAAGGCAGAAAAATTCCCCCTGGCTGTAAAACCAAATAGCGAAGTGAAGCCTGATGTGCAGCTGTATCATTTTTTCAGTCAACAAGCTACATTCTCGCTTTGGTTATGCTCACTAACCATCGCATGTTAGAGTAGGACAATGAGCTCAGCTTGTTTCCTTAAAAAAATGGAATGCCAAACTGTTTCACTACTAAAAATAAATTTAAATATAATGAAACATTCTTTCAGACTAATAAAAAGCATATCTTTGACATTTTTTTATCTTTTTCCAAACTCTTGAACCGTTTAAGCAGACAGCTCATCAATGACATATTGCATAAATGCTTCACCGTTAGAAGTAATTTTTCATGATGAATCTTTAAAGTGCCAGAATATCTGATAAGTTAAATTTTGATTTTCTTTATATGACAAATGCTTAATGGTTGTCTTAGAGTCTTTCTGCACTATGATTTTTATCTGTATTTTATTACGGTAATAATAACATCTAATATACTCTCTCATATCTGTCTCGTTCTTTCTTAAGGTCAAAATTCTATCCAGAGCTAAAACCAGCAAGAGACTTCTTCCTTTCTTCCTCTCAGTATTTTAAGGTAATAAATTACCATTTACAGGCAAATAATGGCAAATTAGGAAATCTAAACATGATGTATATATACTTTAATATACGCTTGGTAATCAGAAAACCAAGTATTGGTGTTTCATTACAACAACTAATTTTCAGTCTTGCAAGCAAATTAGATGCTATTACATCAGGCTATTTAATTGCCTTTCTTGCCAATAATCTGTGAAGAAGAAAAAAAATGTTATTTCCTCCTTCAGGCAGATTTCACTCGTTCGTATTTTATTGGATTTGTTCTTTTCATTTTCACCTAGTGGTAACCTTAGCTGCCTTCTTCAAAGGCACAGATCATTTTTAAGGAGCAGAAGGAGTGATAACGGGAGCAGCCCTTTGCCAAGGGCCCTTCCAGGGGTGGGGATGGGGATGCAACACCAGCTTCTGTAGCTGCAAGGCAGCCCAACCCCGGGGCTCAGGACAGGCTGGCTGCTAAAAATAGTGACTGCTATGCTTGGAGAAGGCTCTCACACCCCAAAGACGGGGGCTTATTAATGGAAACATGCCCAGAGCCTTCAAAGGTAGATACAAGTTAGAGCAAAGTAGGGTGAAAAAAAATATTGCTATAGATTCAGAGACTCTGCATGTCCTTTAAATGCATTTTAATGTGCTTTACCAAAGGATGTATGATCAAAAAAGAAGAAAATACATAGTATCACTAGCTCAAGACAGAATGAACAAGAGCAGTTGCACTTTGAAAGTGCTGGTTATAGAGGATGCCTCTCAGTCAGCCTTGCTGGGGACTGAGCGTCTCACCCATGTGTTTGGCTGGAGTGATGGACAATGCAGCTGAAAGAAGCTTGTAGACCTGGGAATTGGCTTGGCTATGCAATCCACAGGGCTCCCTGCAGGGTAGAAAACAAGCACGGGCCTTAGGATGCTTGGTCCCATGCTGAAGGTGACACGGGAGGTCACACTAACCAGGCAGCAGAGCTCACACCTTTCTCCCAGCCCTGGGATGCTGCATTGGCCGCAGAGACCTCCCTTCTGTGCCCCAGCACCTCCAAAACACTTCCCATATCCATCGGTCATGACACTGCTTATGCGAGACAGCTTGATGAAGATAGCTTCTTATTTTTCAGATGGAGAACTGGGTATATCTAAGGTCACAGACTGAATTACTATCAAAGGCCAAGACTGGTCAAGGCATTCCCAGCTTCCAAACTCACTCCTCAATCTCTAGACAAAGCATCACTCTTCCCACTGTCTAAACTTGTTTATGCTTTCTCTTTCTCTGAGCTTAACCAAGAAAAATAGTAAAGTCAACAAAACATCTTTTCACAGACTAATGAATCCCTGGTCTCCAGAAAGGAATATAATTCATTGCAGCGCATTAATTATACTCTAGGCTAGCAGTCATTCCTATTGTCCTCTTTGCACTGAAAAAAGACATCTTATGTCATGTTGGCAGTTTCTTTCAGCATAAACATTAACGTGCTCAGCCATGGCACCCTTAGATCCTTATTTTCTGACAGAGATCACTAAGGTTACTCTCTGTTCTTTCCAAAATAAATCTACCTTTAAAGTTCAGAAAAGAGTTTAGCATTTCATGTCAAAGGCAGCATAAGTGCTGTGAGTTTTCGGTGGGTGGTGATGGTGAGATTAAGCCGCCAGTGGTAGGACCACTTCTGTAAGTCAGCTGGGTAATCTACATTTTCCAGGCTGGCTTGCTGTGATTTAGGTGAGTGCGAGACTTACAGCTCTTGGTGGCCTCCTCGTACCATCTTTTTTGTATATGCAGATCCCTCAAGGTGAAGTGGCTTGTTAGAGAATGACTGGATCATAAATAAAGTGTTTTTTTTACTGTAGCCAAGAAGGTATTTTTCTTGCAGGCCATACTAAAAAAACCAACAACAAAAAAACGGATGAAGGTCTGCATGAGCAGGGTATGGGCTCTCAATTCCTCCTGGACATACCCTGCTCCAAAAGACTAAAAAAGTTAGTCATACACCTGCACAATAAATGAAAAGAAAGAGGCTAATTTTCAAAGCTACACTCACAGCTCTGTTGGCTTACAGACAACCTTGTTTATCATAGGTTACCAAGGCAGAAAAGTTTTTGATTACGTAGAAAAAAAGTAAACTGAAATGGATGTGAAAACCCCAGACAAAGATAAATCTGGACCTGTTCTGGTTTTTTCCTTTCCTGAAAAATAAGTTGGGTGGTGAGATGAGCTGCAAGGAGTGGGACAGTGCCACTCCAGATAGCTGCACTGCGACAAACACCTCCACCTCACAGAGTACGGACATGCACAGATGCAGAATACACACATTCTGCCTGCACAAGGGCATGATTAAATCCATGGAGCTTTTCTCCCCTTACATACTACAAAGGAAAGCCCACTGCTGTTGGGACACTGCACTCGGGAGCTGCGTCAGGGCTTGGCGCCTCCTGGGCACACTCACCCGCCAGCTCAGCAGGCCCAGGCCAGGAGCCAATCCTAGCCCTTCAGCTTTGCGTGGCCAAAGGCACTAAACCACCACTTTTGGGGCAGCTCCGGACAGAGCTGGAGAGTGTTTGAGTTGGAAATTTGCATTTGCAGGACATCTGCCATGGCTGAAATCACAGCAGCCCAGAAGGAAACAGGGCGAAGGCTGTGCTGTGGCGAGACCACGCATGCCACCACACTGCTGCCAGGGCTTCCTCCCACCCAGCCTTCACACAAGACAGCATGCAGGGGAATAATAATTATCTTACATTTTCCTTATACATTTTTAAAGGTCTCAGGGTGCCAGCTGACTATGAGCTGCAAGAGCTAAGCAACCTAGACACCAACAGTACCCAAATGTCACAGCATAAACTATCAAGCTGCAACAAGGCCTTTTACCATCTCATACCACCACACTCTTCATACAGTCCCTCTGCTGCCTTCTCCTTGTCTCACCTCACCCAGGCCGTGTGTTCTCCCTTCTCTTGCTTCTTCCTCGGCTGCTCCCCCTTCACTGGCTCCCAACCACTTAACTTAACCAGCCACACCGGCACCTCATCTACACCAGCCAACCCACCGCCCCTGAAGCCACCCCACAGCTGTATATTGTCAATGCTAATTAGCCCAGCTTCATTCCTCTAACACCCAAAAGGAGTCTTAAGTGTTTAAGCAGCTTTAAAAACATGATTCTGTAAACATATCAGTGTGGACAAAGGCAGATAGAAGTGGACATCACGGGGGTGATGATGCCAGTCAACCTTATTCTAGGTTTAGTAATGATCTCCTGGGTTATTATATTTATCAGGAAAATATTAGAAAGCATCCATATATTGGTTTATTATTATCTTGGCTTTGAATTCAAGATGCATTGCATGAACACTTCGCAACATTTTCAAGCTAATGTCACAGCTTGTTACACTGCGCTTGGAGAAAACAGCCACAAGGTAAAATTCACACGTGTAACTCAGCAGACGACCTTTCCTACACACCCCATTTACATATTTTCAGACCAAATGAGGGTTTTTTTGTTTGTTTGTTTTTGGTTTTGTTTTTTTTCAATAAATTAAAAAAAGAAACACCCTGTTGTTAATTACTGCACCACAACTGTAGCAGATGAGCAGAAACCACATTTGGTACATTTCATTAGATGTGTGTTGCCTATGTGAGTCAATTAATTGAGGCAGAGGGAGCTGCACTGATACCCTGCCTTAGAGTGATTTCCCAGGACTCTTCTGGAAATGAGATGACACATCTCCAGAGATTATGTCTTGCTAAAGTCATCTTAAATAACTGTATCAAAAAGAAACTAGAAGTTACAAGCAGGGCCCGATTCTGTCTTTCAGCAGTGGCCCTTCGTATCTTTGCAAATCTGAAAGGAAATGTGCTTTTAAATCTGTATGAAGATTGCCAGAGCAGTTGTCTTCAAGTAAAGGTGGTTTGGGCCAGGGCAGCGCAGGCATGCCTCGCCTCGCTGCTGGGTCTGCCTGTACGGCAGAGAGGAGGGATGCCAGGAATAACACTGACAGCCTGCATGCACACATCTAGTCAAAGCACAGGATTATTTTGGTATTAATCAAAAGCAAGCTGATTAAATCTGTAGCTTGACAAAGAAGGGGAATTAACCAAATGAAAACATTCATTTCAATACAAAACTTTATGATACTGTAACTTTGGAAACAAAGCCCTTTCTGAGAAATCCCATCTGCTCCACTTGGCTTGTGCTCTTTGAAATAAACATCTGTTTACATGCTGAAGACATGGGTACATTTGTCTCTGTTGGTTCTACCATAGAAATGCATTAAAATGATTTTAAGCACAAAGTAAAACATCAGATGCTAAAATCGGGACTGTGGTTTTGGACATTTGTTTATGACTTTGCTCTTCGAAAGGAAGTTTTTTTAATTCCTGATCCAACACCATTGCGAAAGGACCGTTTATTGAAAGGCATCTCCAGGTAAGGCTTTAAAAAAGCCAGTTCTTCATTCCTGCCCACCTTGGCTAAGCAGTTATTCAGCAGGACGAGGCAGTAATCAGATTTTCCATACAGCTGGCAATTCAAATAAAAAGGATTGCTGCTCTGAAGATAAAAAAAAAAAAAAAAAGAAAAAAGAAAAAAAAAAGAAAAAAGAGAGAGATAAGAAAAGGTAAAATTATGGATTCCTGTATTTGCCAGGACTTGTTCAGTATAAAAAGCAAACTAGAAACACAAAACCAATCTAGGCTGAGAATGACAAGGATGAATTGTTATTTTCTAAGGACTCGTCATATTCAAAATCAGATTTTTTTCGTAGTTATCTAGAAAGCTTAACTGTGGTATTTCCAGGATAAAATACTGATACTGTTACAATAATGTGTATGGTATGAAATGAATTGTTTTCCGTGATGCTGACCAGTTGTGACATGTAACACAGTTTCCCTAGAGTAGCATGCATGTTTATTGCTGTAAAATGAGGGTTTTTTCCAGTTAACAATAAAACAGTATCATGTTATCACTTGTGTCAAGTCATGTAGTTTAAATGATAGATAAAAGAAAATGAAAATACCTGTAAAACAGAAATTTGGGAGAAGCTTTCTAGTAGTTATGGCTAGTTATGGTAATAGTTATGACTAAGTTTAATAATGACAAAATAGTAACGGGAATTTTAAAAAGTCTTGATTAAAATCCATGTAGGCTTATGTATGCTTTCCTTTTACTTGCACCTTACAGTATAAAAATGTAAACTACATCAAAACTTTTACAAATTTAAATTGCATTTAAATAAGCATTGAATTTAAAACAGAACATTTCCTGGCATGTCTACAGTTACTATGTGCATCTTTCATGATTTGATTTACCAGCTTGTGGATTATCTATCGAAAATAAATACTCTGCCATCATTTCTAAAGCTGCCTGTATTGCATTCTTGCTTAGGGAATGGATGCATGCAAAACCTTGGGGTCACCACCTGCCTTCACTGGCACTGATGGTAAAACTGCAATTAGCTTCACTAAGATTAGTTTTAATTCAATATGCTGTTACTGTTATTAATGCTGTTTAGGACCTAACACTTTCCCTGTTCTGTGGGTATAAAAGGTAGATTAATGATGCTTTTTGCAACCAAGAGCGTGCGCCCAGCCTGGGGCAGCTGGGCAGGCGTGGCTCGCTGACCACCCATGCAGCCACCTTTTCCCACTGACTGGGGACTTCTTCCCCAGCCTGAAGTTTCTCCCTAACAAGAAGAAATACTTTCTGCAAGAAACACAGACACAGAGAAATGCCCCTTGAATTTTTAGCTGCTAGCTCACACCCTACACAGGGACTTACACGACTGAGTAAATGACTGTTATTTTAACGTGCCAGATACTCACTGAAAGAAACTCATTTTACCGATTATATCATTGTCATAAAGAGATCCATTAAGAAACGTGGCTGCTTAGATCAAGCTGTGTCTAAACTATCCGTGAACAGCAATGGAAGATGATTCAGCAGTTACAGAAGTAAAACATACAGAGGAACCGTGCGATGGATAGATTAAGGCTAACAGGAACTTCACATCAATAAAATAAACAGCTGCACAAGTAGCCACCATTTCTGCTAGCAACAGATCACCTTAATGAAAAGATAATGATGCAAACACATCACAGGAGAAAAAGAAATCTGAACTGTGGCTCCTAGAGCTGATTTTACAGCAATAAAGAAACAGGGAGTCTAAAGAAGACTTTGTCCGAAGCAGGGAAATTGGACGTCATTAGAAATAAAATATCTCACTCCACAATGGCAAAGTCTTAAATGTTGTACGCATACTTTGACCACCAATCCATCATGGTAACCTGGTCGAGACCAGCAACTGAAAAGATATTAGCGTTATTCAAGTAACCCGTCTACTTCAGTTTTATAGGCTGTTCTGCTTGCTTTCACAGTTCAATCAGATTTGTATTACTGATCCTACGCAATGATTTTCCTTAATACATACATAATTCCCTTATACAAGAATTTCTCCTTTACCTACACACTAACAGTGACAAATAAATTTATTGGTTTATAAACTAGCTAGCAATAAGTGAAATTAATACATATATTTTATTGTACCTATTTGATTTAGACAAGGAATTTAGATGAAAGGGAGGGGAGACTGATGTTTTTGTCTTTCCATACAATATTTCAGCTCCCCACACTCTACATTAAATATGTGATAGGTTTCTCACATGATTATTTTAGAGGCTTGCATATTTTTTTAGTAACTAAGGCAGAAACTGAGCTATACACCAGGAAAATTAGGTAATAATATTTAACCAATAGCTTTAAAACAAGAAGCTTCTTCCATTTTATAAAAAACAACAGAAAGAAACAAGCAAACAGAAAAAGAATTCATTATTTAAATTAAATGAAGCATCTAATCTTCTGGTAAGTGGGGAGCATGACTTACCGTGGAAGGGACAACTGGGTAACTCGAGCACAAGAGTATCATTGAGATCCAAAGAATGAAAACAAAGTTTAACCTGCATAGACTTCAAAGAAAAACTGAGATCAGTTAAAATGGAAAACAAAATCAAGCCAAAATACATGCATACACATAAACAGACAAACAGTGTATTTTCTCCACATACAAAGTAATCGGCAGGGTTTTTACCTGATCATTTCTTACTCAGGAGTGTGTATGTGTGTACATGCAGTTATACTACCAAATTCCTCACATATCCTTTCAGTTCTTTCTTAGATGACCATTTTATACCAGAGTTCAGGAGTGAAAATGTCACCAAAGCTGATTTTATTATGACTAATTGGTACTTGTTTGGCCTTTTCTTCTTGTTAAATGGGAAAATGGCAAGAACGCACACTCAGCTGCCATTATGAAACTACCAACTGATTTCATTCAAAGTGGTCTGTTCAAATGTCTCTCAGGTGTGTTTACCATTAAGTCTGTATCATTATAGCGAGTATGGGCAGAGGTCTAAAGACTTCAGAAATACATTTCAAGAATTTTTTACCACTTCTAAGACCTTGTAAAGCCTGGCTGCAAAGGAAAAACAGTAACAGTGCACTTTAAATAGAAAGTTCCTCAAACTCAGAGCTGCCACAATACATAGAACAATATGCAACTACATAGAGCTTTTTCTTTTTCTCCCCCCCCCTTTTTTTAAAAATGTTTACTTTTTAACGCGCCCCATTTTTAAGTGTTTTTCCTAGAACTTAAGTTCTTTGGACATTAATTTCTTCTCTTGCATGCAGACATTAAGTTTACTCAATCAAATCTTTTGTAGGATTAATAAATTCCATTAATCTCCATCAATATAGCAAATGTTTAATGTCTAAGAGCATCATTTGTTACTGCAACACATTTAATTATGCAACATTTTAGGGGAATCTGTGGTTTATTTATACAAAGTACTGTAAAAGCAGTAAGGGTCCCACAAAGATGTCAATGTTAGACTGTGCAGGCAAGGTAATGCTGAAAAACATTAAATTCAATTTTTTTCCTTAGGATGAAAACGTTAGGGATCTTTTTTTGACAGTCACAATGTTAGACATTCTCGCCAGTGATTCAGCAGCCTCAAACACTGCAATGCCTTCGGTGTTGACTCTGAAAAACTCAACATATAAGGGCTCCAAAAGGGAATCTGAGTGAGTCTTTGCGGAGACCTGAACTGTTATAAATTATGGCAACTTTAACCGGAATGCTCAGGCTTCTGATGTAGATGCATTTAATTCCAGGAGGTAGAAACCAGTAAGGCCTTCAGGTAAGGCTGGAAGAAATACAGTGGCACGTAAGAGCCTTTAATGCTTTTTATAGAAAAAAATCGTAATTTCATTTCAGATTGTGGTGGAATATTTTTTTATCATCACTGTATACGGTGGTGTTGATCATGTCAGTGGTCGATATAATCCAATGGCTCTTAAATGACTTTTAGAAAGTACATGTTTGTAGTCGCTGGTAAAGTACTTCAGGATTCTTCAGGACCAACAGGACTATGGAAACATAAGATTAAATTAGCCTCATTTAAACACTGCAGTAAGCAATCCATTTATAAAAGCTGTCAAGAGAACATTTGACTATTTGCATATTCAGAATGTGTCCTCTTATTCAGAGAGAAAATCCTTTCGTTTGGAATTGAACATCCCGTTCCGACTCGTACAGGACCTCCAACTCCAGCCGATAAGCGGATTAGCCCGTTTCTGCTGCAATGAAAAGCACTTCGGTTTGGATTCTGCTGGAGCATCATTTAGCATCAGCTTTCACTGTATCCACATTTAGTTTAACTCCATTTTAATACAAAATTAACCTTCACACAATATTATTTGTGGAAGAGAGGGACAAGACTACGCTTGTGATTCCAGTTCAGGATTTCTAGGTTCAGTGTTGGAGCCTTAGACTCGGGTAATTTGGTGCATTAGTGAGTACTCAGGTTTTTTAAATTATGAGTTGTTTGAGTCCCTGGTGACCTCCCATTGTGCCCGGTCCGTACCTCCTATGCTTACCTTTATCACATCCCTCTAAAAGGGTGGATTTGGCCACACTTTTCGCTCACAGGTTTTGCACGAGAGGTGCCCAGAGAGGCATCTTCATCACGAGCAGGTGGTGAAAGGACAACCCAAGCGAGGACAATGGAAATCCCCAAGGAGCAAACCCAGGCAGGATGAAGCTTTGTGGAGCCTGGAGCAAAGCAGCAGGTTACAGGGAGTTCGAACAACATGGGGAACACAGCTCTTATGTGACTTTCTAAGGAAGGGCAAAAAGGTGATCAAATGCCCCCATTAAGGATGTTTCACGCAGCAGGTGGGAGAAGGAAAGAGACTCATATGGGCAACAAATCTCCCAAGCACTTTGCAAAACCAATTGTGTCTGGTCTGCACGCTAGGAAGGAAAGAAAGGTTAACCTGAGGTTTGGCATGTATTTCATTCATGCTCGTATTATAAATGCTCATGGTAAGTTCTTTCTCAGCAAAATTCTTCAGTCTGGTTTCTGTTTCCAATTCTAAAAGCCACCTATGACAGACTGCGGTCCTTAGGACCTGACTCTAAGAGGAGACAGCCAAGTAATGTTTGGGTTTTTCCCCCACAAAATCCACGAGCAGATTCCACCTTTCTAGAGGCTTTAGCCAGCTGGGCCACCACAAACGGCTTTCACACGGGGCAGACGCAGATGGCAGTTAGGTGAGTATGAGTTACTGAGATATCACCAACCCAGAACGGGGCTCAAGGGCTTTGCCCACCTCTGAGACAAACAGACGTGGTATTACCTGAACGGAGTGAAGATTCAAGCTCTCACATTTGCCTCTCACTTCTTTGAGTTTATTTTTTCTAGCTATTCAGGATGCAATTTAACACACCACAACTGTGATTTGCATGCGTAAAGTGTATATGGAGATTTAGATACATTCAAGATATTCCCACTTCAGGTTTGGATGAATCAGGTTTAACAGAACAAGTGGCAATTGACATTTCTGTCTTCTACTCTGTCTGCAGAGCACCCAGTCTGAAGCTTTGCTCCCAGGTAAGGTTCAGTGGCAGGTATCATAGGTCATATGAATCATTAAGAACCATAATAAAAATTCCCAGCATCCATAAAATTTGCATTTTATGAGAATAAATTAGCAGCAATAGCTTCCACTTCCCTGCAAAGCCAACCACCACTTCTTCCCTCCTGCTTGCATTGTTAAAGGAACAGGGTATTGCACCTCGCTGCTGCTCTCATTTGGTTTCCCCATGACGAACATAGCCAACACATCACAAACCTTGCTGATAAGCCTATCGAGCCTTGCAGCTTAATAAGGCTAGTAGGCTATAAGCTTTAGAACATGGTACTTCCCTCCCCCATCACAGTAGTAAACGTAAAGTGTTTACACGGGCATTGTGTACCTTTGCTAAGGGATCAAAACAATAAAAATGAAAGGATACACCAAAACTTGTCTGCACGGTCCACTGGCGTAATCCCAAAACATAGTAAACCCACAGCAGGTTAGTGGTCTGGATAAAGGCAAGGTGTTAAACCTTCTTCCCTCCTAGGATGCTCACAGTGAAACCTCAGCATGGATTTCTGGGAGAAAACCGCCTGGATATTTTCCTCCGAGCTCAATTTTTTTCTTGCTTTCACGAACATCAAGAAACCACAGAGCCAGGATGACTTGCTTTGAGATCGTAGCAAGGTGCAAAATGGAAATTAATTGTATTCACAGCCTATATATCTGTTTCTAGCCTCAGTGATAATGGGAAATCCCAGCGAGATGCAAAGACAGCAGAAAAACAGAAGTCAGAAAGCAGGTTTGTTCCCTCGGTCATTATAGCTGGGTTCTCACTACCAGCAAGGGGACACAACCAAACCCTGTGCTTGCACCACTGAGATCTCATCTACAACGGCACAAAGGAGCCAAAAATTTGCTGTCGGTGCACACTTTATTTCTGGGATTTTCCCTGCCATGATTGGTTTTAATCCCCTTAAACTTGGTTATGATCCAGAAAGAGCATGTCCCTGGCCCACGGGGTAAGGGGTTGTAAGGCCAAATGGTGCAGCTCTTGCCTTCCTCCTGCCCTTGGATGTTTGACCGGGCAGCGGCTGACCGAGCGCTCCACGAACACATGGCACTCGTGCCTGTGGGCTGCAGCCTGTCCTCTGTGTTATTTACTTCGCTCCTCTGCCGCCCAGGTGTTGGCACAGAAGTGCTCTCTGTGGAGGATGCGATAGTCTCATCAAAGGTCAGGTGCATATTTTCGCAGTCCATCGAGGCCCGCCTTGGCTGCTGTGGATAAACAGCTCTGCGCTCCTGTTACAACTCCAGAACTTCTCCAGAAGGAGACACACATTCATTGGATTTCATTTTGCTTGCTAATGCTGTCACCCACCAAGTCCTGCGGGTGATACACTGCTCAAGCTACCTGCAGACGGGGAAGGCTCCTACGCTGAGCGGTAGCGTGGCAGCCCTCGCTTAAAAGACACACGGCTCCTTTTTAAAACCTAATTTTCAATGCGATTCCACTCAGGCATTGCTCCCCTCTAAGTCTGCGTTAGCAATGGTTATGGCTTCAGCAACACACCGTCTGACACACAGGTTTGATCTATGAGGAGAAAAAGAAAATCAAAAAGGCATTAAAGCAAGAAGCAGCACTGCCACTCCTGCCTCCCACTCCATAATGGCATTTTGGTCAGCTTGCTTTGCCTGGAGAGATGGTCAGCAGCTAGGAGGTATGCAGCAAACAAGCAGTGTTCCAGTACGTAAAGGAACAGGGCGCAAGGCTTGTGGACATACAGATAATGTGAACCTTGGGGCCTGAGTTGCCACCCGATTTCAAAGCACTTCTGCATCGTTGGAGCTATGCCCATCACCGTCACAACAAAGGGGATGAAGCTGCATCCTGAGCCTCCCAGGCCAGAAGCAGAAATTAACTTTAAAGTCACGTTTTTGATCCTACCTCAGACAGGAATTGTCAGCTGTGTCATAGCATCCTCAGGATTTTAAAGTCTAAATCATCATGTATAATTATATATATTCTTTTTCCTGGTTACTGTCAACATACACAGAGATGATGTGGGCAGAGACAGCATGAGTTTCCTTACCCCACGCCCTAGCATGAGGCAGAGCTGCTGACTGCGTCGAATTCTGCAGTGACGTAAAACCTGAGCCTGCAAAGCCAAACGTCATCGTCGCCTACGGACCACAGTGTGTGGCAGCTTGCCGGCCCTCTGCCGAGTGCACAAATGTCCATGCAACTTATGCTGACGCTTCCGTGTTCATGTTATATCCTTTGTGAAATGACAAGAATAATGCTCTTGGCAAAAGGACATGGCAGAAGATATTTCCAATCTATAGATGCTCTTGCATTTTTGTTAGATTTGATTCAGAAAAACAATCTGCATGAAGTGCAAGAACATGAAAAACAAGCTCTCATTATTCTCTATGCACCACGACCAAATGTTAAAGTCATTTGATAATTTATCTGGAGGAAAAAAAAAATAAAAAAGCAGAGCAGACAAAACTTGCTCAACCCATTAAGGGTAGACTCAGCAACTGAAAAGTGGCAGTAATTAACATTTTTGCTATGCTTATTTGTGCATGCCAGCATAATTTATGCTTTCAGAAATTTCTCAAATAGATCCTACAGGAAGTTGCTGCCTAAGAAAAGATGTCAGTGCTGAGCTAAAAAGACACCTGTCAAAGCTGAAACCCAATTTTTGTTCGGATGCAACAAAGATCTCGATGATCTGAGAAAGTCTGAATAGTTGTTGAAGCAGAAGCAAGAAAGAGAAAAGAGCCTAGATAGACAAGAAAAGGCAAAGTTTTTTTGAGGAGGAGGAGAAAAGGATGTAGGAAAGTCTGATGTGACTTAAGAAGGAGAGATCAAACTTTAAAAGAGTCAAGGAAAGCTAACATAAATAGTATAAATAGCAGGGAATAGGGAGAAAGAGTTGGGTGGCTTTGAAGGGCATGATTTGTTATATATGTTATTGCGTTGTATCTCAGGGTTCTCCCTGGATAAGGCTACGAAAGACAAGGAAACACATCCAACATTTTTTATTATGCTAAGATGCCAACAGAATATTCTGGGTCAAGCAGTTTTGCACATTTTCATTTACAGAATCTCAGTACAAAACCATTTTTTTTTTTCCTGCTCTCTGAGTCCTTGAGATGTTATACCAACAAGCACTGTGTCATTTGGGAATGGAAAAAAGGGAGTGACAAGTTAGTCCCGGTAGCACAGCTAACCCAATGAAACACTTCAGGGGAGGAGGCAAAACATGGGACACGCACCTGCCGACCTATAGGAACTGCAAGGTCAGTGAAGGACACAGAGGATGTCAAATGCTCATCAGGACACTCACCATCACAGACTGGACGGAGAGGGGTGAATTGCTCACACCTGAGCAGGTTTTTATGCAATTTGGAGTGACCTTCAGGAAGGAAAACAGGTCAGCTGAAAGCAAAACATCTGTCACCGGTCTCATTTCCTCTTCAAACAGTCCTGGTCTGATCAGCTGGGAGAGAAGCAAAGTTACCCCTCGTCTGGCACAGAATTATGAGAAAATATCCAAATTGCAACTCAGGGGTGGCTCATTTCCTTCTGAACAGGCAACATTTGTGAGAGAGAAATCTCAGCTGTTCCACAGATCAGCTCTTGGCATTTCTGGAGAAGGGTAAGATGCCAGTTTGAATTTGTGACACGAGACCTAAAGTACCTTGAGGAAATAAGTGGCTACATCTGCAACAGCACTCATCATTTGTAGGAGGTGAGAGGACACACCTTTTTTCTCCACAATGCAAAGCATTTTCCATCTGTTCTTCCTGCTCTTTTAACTCACTGCTATTTTCTTTCTACTTGTCTGTGCCACTTAAAATAAGCAAGAATATTGCAGCCTCTTTAAAGGAGCCATCCTCTTTCACAAAAGCCTTTTGATGGAAGGGTCTTCTCCAAAATGACCTACCAAACAGAAAACAAAAACCCCAGAGCAAGCCTCACGTTGTGAATATGCTTGTGCTTTTAAATTTTCTGGTAGGAATATAAAATCAGACTGCAAATCTGCCGTGTTCTACAGGCAGTCGAGACACAGACGTGGTACCCAGGCACCGGGAATGCTCCGTGCCTTTGGTCTTCCACGACTGACGGCAGGGAGCTTCACTACCTTGCAAAATGCCAGCCCTGGATCATTACTTGGCAACTATCCCTGCTTATAAAGTTCCTCAGGTAGGAGAGAGGTAATGTTGCTGTCATACAATTCGGTGCCCAAGCTGACATGCCTTTTGTCTGAACATAAGCTACCGAGAGGCCCGATTTCCCCTCTTACAAAAGGCTTCATACCAAAATACCACATGCCAAAATGCAAGCATTTCTTCATACCCGATTATGTTTTAGCACGTGATATAACTCCTCAAGAAGTTATATCTGCCTCCCTTACTCTTCTATTACACGCATCAATACCTAACCTGCAAACCTCATCTCTCTCCCTGTCTCCGCCTTCTGAATTCCCCTTTTAGCAGCAGGGTCTT
Organism: Falco biarmicus; assembly: GCF_023638135.1. NCBI lineage: Eukaryota > Metazoa > Chordata > Aves > Falconiformes > Falconidae > Falco > Falco biarmicus. The sequence continues at coordinate 53,418,555 of NC_079296.1, read as the reverse complement.
CGGGGCTTTTTCTGATCTGTACCCCTCCCCACAGCTGCTAACTTTGGAGGTAATCAACTGCTACTTCTTAATCAAGAGTACAGATCAGCATGAATAAACACAAAATCCAATATTAGAAGAGCTGATATAACCGCACTCTTGGGGGAAGAGGAAAGGACACAGATGCTGAGGATCAGGATTGTTCTCCACGGACAGGACACTAGATATTCTCTAGCGACTTACTACAAAGTTTCATTGCTCCAGTCTCACAGGAAAAGTGTTGAAGGCACAGTACATGAAAAAGACCAGCTCTCCATTCAGCTTGACACTATACTGACTGCCAGAAGCAAACATGTAGTCCACAAAAAACGCTGTGACTCTTTTTTCCTTCCAAAGAGCCTGCCTGCTGACAGCTAGTTCTTTCATTTGAGCAGTAAAGGTTCACGCTTTTAAACCCAATTCCCATCACACAACTACACTGAAAAAATTACATGATGGACTTCAATATTGCAATTTTCAATAAAGACTGAGCGAACCCCAGCTGTGAGGAGTGAAGGCAGACAGGGTATAACTTTCAAAGGGGCTGACGGCCTGTTTTTAAAAGCAAGAAGCACTGGGAGCTGAAGGACTTGACTGTGCAGCAGCAAGGAGCACACCTGAATTAACACTCGTGGAAGCACCACACGCACCACTCCCCTGGTCCTCAATGCCGAATAACCATGCAAGTGTGGTGGGACCCAAGCCATCCCAGCGGGGTGTATGGGCGTAGGGACTGTGCCCTGGAGACAAGGTGATGCTTCTCCTGGCGCTGCGCTGAGCACCATCTCCACTAGCTCAGGGATCTCTGCGCAGGTCTCCAGTGCCTGGCACGGGTCTGCCCTTCGCCATTTCTTCAAGAGATCTGAGATGCTCCAGACTAGTACAACAAATTATGAACGATCAGCTAAGAAAGCGAGGCTCACACAGTTCCTAGCCTCTGCCACAGCAGGAATAACAGGACCACGTTACGTATAGGAAATCCCTTGAAACTCAGATAACCTTACAGTTCTCTGCCTTGCCAAATTTCATAATATCAGCATCATCTAAGCCAAGAGGACAAGAGCTAAAAATACCCTGATTCAACTCATTGCAGGCTTCTAATATGATGGCAGAGTCTCCTAACATGTGCTCTTTTCAAGTGTTGAAGCTTGTGGCCTTAGGGCATGTCTATACCACGGGCACATCAAGCTAGCTTGGATACCAATAACTGCACACCAAAGACGTGACCAAGAGGCGCAACCCAAAGATTTCCCAGTTCCCTGGAATGATTCACAGTTCAGCTCTGCTGTGGTTTCTTGATGTGCATCTCAGAGTCAACGTGTGAGTTTTCAGCGCCAAATTATGCACTATGTTCTTAAGTCACATCCAATTCTTTTACAATCCCTGTAGTTCACAGGCTGTAAACCGGCTATTTCCGTTCCAGATGTCAGAGATGGGAAAGACAGAGCCTGATGATGTCGAATTTCCCAGGGCTGTTTTCTAACCTACAACCTTTCCCAAGGCCCGCTGACACATTTGGGGTGGCACAGCATGAAGAGGGGCTGGGGCTGGGTTTTGAAGAAGAGCAGATTGTGTCCATGCAGACTCTGTGTTCTCTGCTACGCTTCTGAGGCCAGTCCCATGTTCTGCTAGAATGACTGCGGTACAAAACTAAAATGCATTGACCACGGGTTTCCCCCCCTGTATTAAGTGATCTTTTGATTCCTCCCTTCCTATTTTTAGCCATGTGGGGGTTTTGTCTCTGGTATGGCTAATATTCCTCCTGGTTCACCCGCCCACCGCTGGACCCTGAGCAGCATGTCTCCCACGTTCACAGAAGCTATCACCCACTCAGTCCTGGCTGGCCGGCTGTGGCCGGGCTACATGTCTTTCCAACCTGAGCCATCAAATACTCTTTATTCTGGACAATACTCTTTATTCTGGACAATACCAGACCCATGAAGGACCTTAACTTCAAGAGGAAATGTCCAAAACTCATCCAAATCATATTTGCTTTTCTAACCTCCGGAGAGGATGGCGAGGCATGTTTGCTGACTGCAAGCTCTGTAGCATGAAGAGAAGCTGGCCAGGCAAACCCTGCACCCTGCTGTGGATGAAGATGTTACAGTTGCCTGGGAAACTGCTCCATGGGATCACTAAAATGTATTCTATATGTTTGCCTTCAAATACAAGATTATCACCTTGTCTACGAGCAGTGTCAGAAGAAAATCCTGACACGAAATAAACTCAGACTGTAACCTGCAGAAATCAATTAACTCTTTTACGGCATTAGCTGAAATTTAACGGAGCTAAAGCCAATATAAAATGCCTCATTGTCCAACATCACCAAATCTCCCCTGAAAGAGTAAAGGTGGGTTACAGTTACAGCATCTCATTCCTCAGCAAAGGACACAAGGTTTAAATCCGCTGGTATATTATTAGCAGGTGAAAGAACTGGCTGGGGAGAGACAAAGGTTCTATAATCAAAGGAAATGGCATTATTCAAGGACTGAGATTATTTATTTAGATTCAATATTTACAAATTTGATTATGTTTTTTTTCCTATTTTATGAAAGAATACATTCAATACTTACAGAAAGAGCACCTGTAGCCCTCAAACCCAGCCACAGATGGGTGGGGGGGTACATCCTCTGCTTCCTCATCGCAATGAGCAGTGCGGGACTCATGCTTAGCCAAGAGGTTAGAGCTCTGCCACATTCCTCTCCCAAGGTTTTCTCTGGTACTGCACTCATGATTATGCTCACAAACCCCCACAGACTTCATGGTGAAGAAATTCCAGTAAGAGCTGGCAAATGCTGATTTGGGGGAAAACAGGTTTAATAGCGAGCAGGAAGGAGTAAGGAATTAAGGTTAGATGACATTTTATTATGAGATAACAAACCAACAAGCCAAAACAGGATCGTGCTGTGTCTGAATATGGTGGGGGGATGACACTGGTTTTAGAGGAGAAAGAGCAAGAAAGAGTAACAGAATATTGCTCAAAATGTTCTATTTCCACAGCACTTTAAACGAAGAACCCAGCATCATTTCACTGCTTGCTTACCTTAAATCAAAAAACAACACTGTGCTTTAATTTCTCCTGTGGGTGTAGTCAGCTCTTAAGTTAAAATCCAGGCTTAATATCTTCTACTCATAATTTAGGTCACGGGCTGGGAAGCAATATAGGAAATAAGAGAGAAATTTCAAGCTTTGCAAGAGATGCTAAAACTCCATCCTCTGCTTGCGGTTCCCAGGGCATCAACTGCATAGACTCCTCTGCTCTGAACGAGCCAAGTCTTGCAGCCAAAAATGAGAGGCTGAAATTCCTTCAGGATTTAAAACCTGAGTTACCAGGCCTTTGTCAGGGTCTGTCTTCCATCTCTGGCTGCTCAGCTGGCTAAGGTCAGCAAAGAATTTGTTCTGCTCTTAACTCTGAATGTCTTGTACCCCGTGGGCAGCTCAAAAAGCTGCAGAATAAAGTGAGGTGCGGGGCTCGGAGCTGTGTGGCAGCATTGGGAGCGCTCCGCTCACAGCTTCGCTCTTCTGCAAGGGTCAAAGAGAAGCGAATAGGGATTGTCAAGGAATCGTTGGGATCATGCAGTGCACATGCATGGAAAAATGGAAGAAAAAAATGTGTTTAAATAGCAGATTGCAATAGTTCCGGTCTGGGAGCATTTTGGGGGATTATTTTTTTTCCATTCTTTGGGTAGTGTTCCAGTCCTTCACTTAAAAAATACCCATAAAACAAAACACCCTTCCACTCTTGTCTCTGTTACACAATTTGTGGCATTATTTTCAGTATTTCAGCTGTGGTACTGTATATCATTAGAATTACATACTCTGTTATCAGTCATTGCTGTGTGACTTGCTACCGTTTATTATGCTCATACTCATATAAACATAATTACATTGCACAAGGCTATAAACTCCACATACTGGAGCATGTAAATATCTTTCTTGTATTTATTAAATTGTGTTTATATGCATTCTTACTAATTTGTATTGTTTCTTTCTTGTTAAATATAACAACAAAATATAATTGAGTCTTCCATTCCTAACGGGAGTGGGGTATTTATTGCTAAAATATATGTGCATAGATTTTTGTACATCAGAAAATCATCTGGAGTCTTAGACAAATGCAGCAGTCTGGTAAGGAAGACCTGTGATTTTTGCTAGTTCATCATCAGGCCTGTGCAGATTGTTTTGTCCAGCTAGAAGAACATGCTGCTAAAAACACAGTCAGGTCCTTCAAAACTGCACAAACAAAATTAAACCTCCAGGAAATTGTATGCAGTTGGTTCTTAACATATATTTTAAGTGTAACTGCTTCTACTTTCTTTTTTTAGTATTTCAGCTCTGGCTTGATTTGACTAAGCGATGTTTCAGGAGAAAATGTTAGAAATAATTAATCACATCAGAGGTAAAGATGCCATACTATTTTAGTGTACATCCGATGATACTGCAGAGAACACAGAATTTTATGTGACCCATTACCAGCCTGCCTCTCTGTATGGTAAAAAAAAAAAAAAAAAAATATAGAAAATTATATTTTGCATATTTTCCTCTTGTTTTAGCATTAATTTTAAGTAAGTTTAGTAAGCATAGCACCAGTCTGACAGACCAGTCAGCCGAGGCTGGACCTTGCTGCCAGTGTGCTCAACAGTGAACCGAAGGGATGACTTCCAGCGGCTGGGATGGCAATTCCAGCATCCATGCTCTGATAATTCCTTGGCCTCGCAGCAAGGGCTGCCAATAAGGCTGTCAAATTAGCACTTGGGGAGATGGCGTCCTGGGACGTGGACTTCTTCCCTGTGGGTGAAAAAACCTGTTTCAGGCTGGGCCTCAAGGAGCCCACTATCAACAAGGGCTGGAGAGCTGTATTAGCCCCCTGGACGGGGGGAATCAATATCTGGCAACTGTTCCCAGAGATATCCAACCTGCTCTAAAGGCTCATTTTAAAAACAAATACAGCTTCAAGATATTATCGTGATGCAGGAATGCCAGCGATGCCTAGCCTAGCCAACTCTCATATCCTGTGGTTATTTTTTCTTCATTTGTTTAGGCACTCCAAACAAACCACCTAGCACCACTGGCCACTGCCAAAGCACCTGCAAGGGGGACGTGCACCACCTCTGGTCATACTGCAAAACTCATCCCATCAGGGATACAGTCATAGCTGGGCCCAGCAATCCACTCTTACCTTCTGTTCTCCTGAAGGCAAGAGCTGAAAGCCCCTGCCAGAGCTCCATGCCACCAGCACACAAGATCTCACCAGAAAGCTCCGTGAGAACAGTTTTCCAATGCAGAGGAGAAAAATGACTGTTTCCCCAGGAATACCAGATCCCATGTCAAAAAGTAAAAATAAATAAATAAATATATAAACAGATAAATAAATCCATTAAGTGGGTCAGAAATCCCTAAGTTTCTATGAAATATTTTGTGACAAAGCTAAGCAAGTACATGAACAGAATGTCAAGTAACCAGATAAAAAAGATTTTCACATGCTGTTGGACAAGCCATAGATTGTTGTTTGTATTTTTTTTTTTTTTTAATAACTATGTTTTCTTCTCAGCCTTTCTGCAAATAAACTTTGCTATACATTTGTTAGGGAGAGCGATGCAGCAAAACATCAAGCAATAAAGAAGAAGCAATCTGTGCCGATTTCCAGGTGGCTGGTCAAAGACATTAGAAGTTTCTGGAGAGAATTCTGGATGCTGATTAAAACCCCACAACAGTCACAGGTTTCCTTTACATCATACCAGCCGCTCTTCTCTCCTGTGTTACTACACGTAGAGGAGAAAAATGCCTGGGCTGAAATGTCCTTGGGGGAAAAAAATGGTGATGCTACAGTCCTGGGGGATGCTGATGGAAAAGTCCATGTGTTCCAGTGTGTGCCTTTGCCCATGGAAAAATCCACGAGCATTTAAGACATTAGAACTTTATGCAATTATTTTATTCTGTGTTAAGTGGAAAATAGGAATCGATATTTATTGTGCACTTCACAGTCCTGTGTTTAGCTCCAAAAAGGCTTTACGTTTGATAGCCAGAGAGACTATATGTCGACAAACATATGGACTGTGCATGTTACAGACACATTATGAAGCAGATTATTTTGTGAAATAGCTGAGAGCTTCAGGAATTTTTTCGAAATGCCTAACACCACTATGCAATTGTAAATTAAGTGACTAAATTATTTGAGATTATAATTTCAAACAGGGTTTCTATATTAGAAAGTCTTTTGTACTTGCTTCTAAGAGTGTGTGATTTATATTGCAATCTATAATTTATTTTGCAATAGTACATATCTCTATTGATTTTCATAATTAGTATTATTGCGATGTTTTGATTTTGTTTGTAACATTTGCATATGTTTACTTGAAATTTCTTTGAGCCAGTACAGCCACATGTTATACAGCCCTGTCCTGCAGTGGCAGAGAACTGGAAAAACACTCTTGCAAAGACTTCAGCTCAGCAATTTTTATAGTAAGATGTCCTCAGGGTACTGATTTAAACTTATTCCCAGAACAGGTCCCGTGAAGGACTATACTTGTCTGCAGCAAGCAGGTACAGACCATTCCTATCCATCTCTAATGCATTGCCTCTGCACACAGAAATGGGGATTGACATGCTTTTTGCCTCAGATTTTAGCTAGAAAAGTATGTATTGATGTGATTACCTTGGAAAGCACAGTTTTTCAGTCCTCCTCCCCTTTTCTTCTGCACTGAAGAGCAGCCAGCTTCTGGGAGAGTACGGCTGGGACTTTTGAAGCGCCGTTCAGTCGGCTGCAGGCTCAGTGATGATGGAAAATTCTAAGATTTCAGTAGTGGTAGCGTTAATCTGGACTTTCATTGCTTAGCAAATAATTTAAGAGAAATCATTACAATGAGAAAGTAAATTAGAAAAAGCACTGACATAGAAAAACGTCAGATGAGATGTAAAGGATGCTTTGTCCCAAACTCAGGTAAAGCATGTGGTAGTGACATGCTTTTTAAATATTTGCATTGCCTTGGTTTACATTTCTTTGTGCAGCTTACCATTATCAATAGCCTGAGCTTGAGACTGTGCTGAATACACTAATTCCAACAAAAAAGAATTCACAATAATAATAATAATAATAATAAAAGGTGCAAAAGAATGTCCACAAAGATCGATTTGAAAGTATAGTGGTAATAATGATCTCAATTATTGTAGGAAGCCGTGAAAAATGAAGGCATTTCACACAGTAACTGAATGAAGTGGGCAGACAGCAGAACACACTACCTGGCACGGCAGTCATAAAGTGTTCACGACTTTTAATTACATTGCTGAATGTCTGCTTTCACAACAAGTTTGTGACAGAGTCGGCCATACAAAAACCTGCGGGTACACAAAAGTCTGTGGCCGTTCGCAGACATGAAAATGAGACTTCCAGACAGCCGTCCATGAGCTGAGAGCTACTGCCAGCTCTTTGCTGTAGTAACAGGAATATGTCTAGAAATGTCGAAAGGTCTTTATTGCCGTCTGTAGCATCTCCCAAGTCAATTCGCACAGCAGATGAGGAAGACGTGGAGAAACAAGGCCGAGACTGCAGCGCAGTATCTCACCCCTTCCAGTATTACATTCTGAGATGCTGAGAACAACGAGGATAGAAACGATGGGTAAAATAAGTGGGTTTAGGAAAAGCTCCTATCTGCTTTCTGCGGCAGTTAACGATCAAGAGATTATTCGCACGTGAGAGTGAGTTAAGGCGCAAATGTCCTAAACCAGCTTTGGATGGAAGTGCTGTCGTGGCGTGACGATGCCAGCGGTGCCAGGGCTGGAGCCTGCAGCTACTGAGGCCACATGGGGGACGCTGCAAAGGGCAGCACCCTGAGAGCCAGGAGGGACAGGGTTTCACTGCCAGCTGATGAAATCTTGTCCTAGTACTGCTGTTACTTGTTATCTCACTGCAGTGTGCCCAGGAAACCCAACCAGGCGTGAGAACCAGGCTGCACTTTGCCTTATAAGAAATAAGAAAAACTGTCCCTAGCTGTGCCTGATTTTTTTTTCTTTTTTTTTTTTTTTTTTTCTTTTTTTTTTTTTTTTCAGGATATCTCTTAAGCCATTCCTGTCAGCACACTCTCCTGAGAAAGGACCTGTCAAAAAACAGGTGTCCCCAGAAACGAAGCACTGCATGAACATTGATCATAATAGTAATTATTTTGCAGTTTGAAGAGGAATGTTTTCAGCGTCAGACAACTGTGGATAATGGTCCTTTTCCTGCCAGCTTTCACCAAAGGTCACAACAAACCCTGCGTAGCTCATGTCTGCATGACAGGATCTCCCTTCCTGGGAGATATTTCTCAGTACCAATGAGTGAAATGCCATGGGATATCGCGAATGAAGACAGAAAAGGAACTTAATCTCACTGAAGAGATAAATCTCCCTCATCCAGATGTCACACAACAAGGAAGAAGCCTGGTCAGTCAAAACTGTGTGGTTGTTTTTATAAATGGCTTTCTGCACCCAGCAAAGCTTCCTCTCCTGACACTTGCGTGATGGACTCACAACCTCTCCTTCCCTCTCGGAATGCTAGCAGCCCTCCTCCAGGACAGCTCACCTTTTTGCGCGGAAGGGTCTGTGCTTTGCAACCGTTCAGTAATTTTTTGCCTGGCTGGGAAATGCTTTCCCATAGCTCCCTATTTTTACTAGGGTAGCATGCAGGTGCAAAACCACTAGAAATGGGTATGGAGTGGAAAACTCCAATTCCTTCTTTATTTTTCATACTCCTGCTTTCCCTCTGCAATCTGTTGCTCTGCCTGAGCCATTACCCGCCTTTGTACAGCTGCTCTTGAAATGTCACAGATCTGTTGCTCTGGAGCAGACACCAGTGTTCTTCATGGATTATTGGAGGGACAGATGGCCTCGGAGTGAGCTCTGCTCAGTCCCACCAGTGCTGGTGAGGGTTTTCCCCAGGAGTGCAGATCCAGACAGTGCTTGCTAAATGTGCGGAGACCGAGTAAACCACGTGCCTCCTGCCATGGACCATCCTGCTCCCCCTCGGCCCATGCCTACATCTCCTTGCACCCGGGTGGTGCTGGCGTGCTCAGACCCTGGGCACTCTGGGACCACCGAAGCTGCTTTAATATGTACCATCAGTTTCAAGCTGATGGAAAAGAGGAAGGATTAGGTGACATCATTGACGGTTATGGAGTGTAACGGTTAAAGGCCCTTTCCCTGCCTCTACCAGAGCCTTTACAGCCACTGTTTTTTTCAGACATAACATGCAAAGTGGTATTTTCACAGTGCTGGGGCAGGCGGCTCTGAGCTGGGCACGAGCAGTTCATGCATTGGTGTATGTCTGTGCAAGAGCACCCTGAGCCAGGAATTTCTCTCACTGAGGTTAATGTGAAAACCTCTTCTGATTTCGGTCATGTAGAGTTAAAACACGTAGGCGGTATTTATCCAGTTTGTAATGAGTGATCGCACAGGTGTGTCTTCTGACTGCATTCAAAACTGGGTGGCAAACGATGTCAGGAGCATCAGCTTGCAGGGCTGCGATGTTAACAACAATACCAAGGATACCAAAAGCAAAGTGGAAATAGTTCACATGCACTAACTGCCTGGGACAGCAAAAATGGCAAGAAAAACATCAAATTTCTAGAGGTTTAAAACGCTGGTGGCAACAATGCATATATAACCATTTGGTCTGATTCCCAGAAAGACACACTTGTTCCTCCTGACTGGGTGTTGAGTAAGAAACACACTTTGGGGATGCAGCCTGAAACATGACAATTGGTCAGAGCTGCTTCATTGCTTTAAACAGACAATATTTGTTTATATAAAGGTCTAAGTAAAATGTTGTCTCTGCAAGCTGAGTCAAGTGCTACTCAACAGGTTCCGAATCTCTTGAGCAAGTGGAGACGCAGTCCATGTGACACAGACAAATGTGAAGTGCAGTGCAGACAGAGTATAAAACTGATCAAATGGGGTGCAAAATGAAGAAAACAGAACTAAAATAAATCTTAAGGCTACTATCTGGGCAAAATGTCTCTAAAGGGGAAAGCTTCAAAAATGATGGGATGCAGTCCATACCTCAGGATGGGACTATTTAGGATATGGTAACTGCCTGGTGTTGCCATTAATATCAAAGCATGCACATGCAATAGCAGCATGTAGGCACAGGTATAAATATTTCTTGGGGAAATATTTTAAAATTTTGCTATACAGGATGAAGGTTTCTAAAACATTGATCCAGCTAAGCTGGCATGGTCTCATTTTCAGCACCGACTATTTACATATGATAAATAACTCATTCCTCTGAATCCTTCCTAATAAATAAATAAGTACCCTTGAAAAAAGGATTATTTTCATGTAGCTAGAGAAAGGTGTTTTGATTGCTTATGGATTTTTTGAAGTGCTTTAGATCTTCCTTTAAATTTGCTCCTTATGTTCCAGGAACAAAGATGATTGTCAGGTTTGATGCCCAGCCTTGTAGCAGAAGGCCATAGAGAAGCATATTCCAGTTTTGGTGTGCAATTTAAGAGCCAACTTGAAGATTCAAAACTACCTTAAGACTCTTAACTAATCAAGGCATAATATATGTAGGTTAAAACTGAAATAGATCTACACTTTCTTGAAAGCATGTATCGGTGCATACCCTAAAAAGAAAATACCAAAAAGAAAAAGCAGAAAGGAAATAATATGAAAAATAACTGCTACACCCCCTCTCCCATGACTTGAAAGTCAGAAATTCAGATCAGTTATGAGCAACCTAATAGCTATGAGGCAATCCATTAAAACCACGGACAGGAAACAACAGATAATAATGAAGTAGAAGAGGTTGAGATGATCAACAGTCTCCTCCTCCCATCTCTTGATATTAATTACTTTTCTGGTTGTACAACAGGAAGCCTACTTTTTTTATATGACCTGTTTCAGCATATGAGGCTTACCAACATTCACCTGTGGCAAAGGGGCTTCCAGAGGGGTTGCAGCAGCTCTGCCTGCATTGGTGATGCTTCCCAAATTGGAGTTCTGGTAAATGAAAACAAAAATGTCATTTTTATTTAAAAAAAAAAATAATCTATTGATGCAAATACAACATTTCATGACTTATCTTCTGCTTATTAATTTAAGGATAATTTTTCTTCCCAAAACCTTACTGCAAGTCACTGACAGGTTTTGGTTTTTTTTTTAAATTTTAATTAATTTAATCTGAGCATCAAGAAAAGATGAGAAAATGCTATGCTGGTCATGGGCATGTGAAGGTCCCATTTCATTCAAGGCAACAGAAAATAGAAATGTTGAGACATAAAAGCCTCCCTTCGATGACAGACTTTGGAAGCATGCGGTAATAGCCAGGTGAAACGATTCAGGGCACACAGCTCATTTATAACCTCTGTCCAAGGCTGTCACGGCGCGGAAAGCTTGGGGCACTGTGGAGACACACACCAGTATATTGGCAAATGTCGAATCTATCATCCAGAAAAAGAGAGGAGGAAGAGTCAGAGAGGCTCTGTGGAGGTCTGGCTGGGACAAGGAGAAAAAGGTCTTCCCGGGACATTATCTTACTGTGTCGCTTCGTACCATCCATGTTTCTGAGAGATGTCAGAAACGATCTCAGCAGCGAATGCAGTGGGGCTCTCCGTTTCCTCTGGAACGGTGTTCCTAATTGTCAGCAAAGTCTGTTTCACTCTTCATCAGCTCCGCGCACAGCAGCGAGGGTTTAGAGAAACTCCACTGCGGTCAAAGTTTCACCGAAATCAAGGTGAAAGGCAATCTGATTTCAGAGGAAGCGAGCACAGAAAGTGCTGCTGGAAGATCCAAGTGCGGTTCTCAGGGAGAGAAGAGTCAAAGTAAGAACATCACCTATTTACTCAGGAACAGAGTGATTTTACTAAGCTGTTCAATACAATCCAAAAATGTGCCACTGAAAGCACCTTTCAGGTTAAAGACTACCTTTTTGGTTGTTTGCCCTTCAGGGACCGCTGACCGAAACGCTGGTTTTCAGACCTCGCACGTACAACTTCAATGGCAAACCAGAGCAACAGCCATTGATTTTATTTGCCCACACATTTAAATAGGAATATGTAGATACAGTCTGTACCTACATATAGATTTGTAGATATATCTACACTGTCAGCCCTCATCAGTCCGATACTGCAGCATGCAAAATCTCCATGCAGGACCTGATTTAATGCCAGGAAGATCCTGCAGCCCCTCATACCTCTTCCAGTGCCACCAGTAAATTTTGCAAATGATGACCTTGTGGCTCAGATATTCAGAAGTTTTCTTGGTGAATATTACAACAGAGTAAGCTATGGTGATGCTATCCAGGGCTAATGCTTATGAAAGGCAGAAAACCAGTATCGACAATAAAGAATTTTGGTGGCGAGGGGTGGAAAGACTGTTAATATTCAAAGCATATGTACATTGAAAATTAAAATAAATGCAATTCTTGCCATTATACACTTTGAGACTTTTCTTTTTTTTTCTCCCTTGCAGCTGAAGAATTAAAAAGTGCTCTTACATGCAGTAGGGATAAAAACACATTTAGTACAGATGTTAAAAGAAAGCGTATCAGTGAACTGCGAAGTGATTATGTTGTACCCCTGGGCAATAAAGCTGTCATAAAATTTCAAAACAAGATATGAGAATCTAGGACAGTTCTGTTGTTGGGTCACAATGTTTGCTTTGCAGTCACATCCTCCATTTTCTAGTTATAAATTAAATTGCGACATTTCTAGTATCAATTCCTCCACTGTCACCAAAAATATGCACAAAATCCTGTATAGATTTAAGAAGCAGAGGGGAGATTGTAACAGCAGAACATGGATGTAGGTCAAAACTAGTCATGGAATAAGTAAAATGGGGGAACATGAGACCTTTGGGCTTTTGCTCAAACCCAGACGTCTTCAACTAATTTACTTGTTATAAACAAAATCTGAAGTTTCGTTTCTGTTATCCACCTAGACACCCACAGAAGTGTAGGGGTATTGATTAATAAAGCCATTTTAGGCACAGGAGATGCACTAGAGAGAGGTTCCTCCAGAAGGCAATTTTAAACATCTAATGCTGAACCATCCCCTGGAGAAGCCCATTCTGCTCCTCTCCGGGGGGAAGGAGGGGGGGGGGAGGGGGAAGGGGGGGAAAAAAAAAAAAGAAAAAAAAAAGGGAAAAAAACCAGAAGCAGCGCAAAGCCAAACAACAAATGAACCAAACCAAACAAAAATACTTGCAAGGCTCTTGGTCACATTCCAACGGGGAAGAGAAAATTGTGAAAGTCATCTCTGCAACTGGAAAGTGTTTTTTTTCCTACAGTTATACAGCAGTGACAGTCTTTGGGATTGATTCAATTTCTCCATGTTTAATAGAGTAAGTGCAGCATCAAAACACCATATTTACAAGCTGGACACACCGCAAGAGGAGTGAAATAGCACCAGCAAACCCCCACAATCAGGTTTTATTAATAACTAGAATGGGGTCAAGGAGGACTAAGACAGAGTTGCCACCAAGTGCCCCAGCCATCACCAAGGCAGCCAGTCAAGCACAGTGAAATGGCTATAGGGAGCACTTGAAGGCATCACACCCCCACCCCCCACCCCCCACCTCCAAAATATCTATGATACACAACGAACTTGCAAAGTCAGCAGAAATAGAGCTAATCCTGTAGCGGAGAGGGTAATTTCAAAAGGTAATTGATGTCTTTTTAACCTAGAACTGTCAAACTGTATTGAGAATAATAGAGCCTGACAAGTCTAAAGTTAAAAGAGAAACTGTAAGATTGATGTGCTTCAGGTCCTGAATTTTAACGCTAAGTTGGCATTGGACTTTTATCAGGCTGGTTATCAGACAAATATTTCCCAGTAAATAAAAAAAACAAAGGAAAAACGGTCTAATGCTTAGAGCAAACCCTAAAATACTCAAAATCCAGCGTCTTCCCTTTACATTTGTCAGAATGGTTGAATCCCATTTCTCTTAACAGGTACAATGGGCTTGATAAGAGCAGCGTGTTGGAAAGTGGAGGTCATCTAGAATGATAAAATCAAATCTGTTTAAGTGAAAACGCTTTTAAATTTACCTTATACTTATGTTACTGCATTGCCAGCTTCTCTGTGCTGCAGAGAGGCAGAAGCAGAGCTCCACGTTGAGAATTTAAGGGCTAAAAGCCTTGATTCAGTGGAAAAGAGACAGGAAAACTCACAGAAAGCCATAGAAACTGGAGACCATAACAAAAGCAAGGAGTGGGATGTGAAGCTACAGAGAATGGAAGTGTCACCTTTGCTTACATCCCCGCTAATTCAGCTCCTCAGGTCGGGCGTATGTTCTCCCTCCCTGTGTGTTCACCTTCAGAAGGAAAAAAAGGGAGTGATGACCAATCCTGGGAAGTTTTGGGGGTGCATGGGATGAACTAGGGAAAGGATCTGATTTTCAAAGGGCTGAACGTCCTACAGCCCTACGCATCCCAGCGTTCAGACTGCAAAATGCACAGACTTCTCTTTCTCTAAATCCTTCTCATTTATGAAATGGTCACTAAAGGTTTTAAAAAAAACCTTACAGGCATTAAATAAAAAAAAAACAAACAACAAACCAACCAAATCTAGGCTAAAATAGAGCTTTAGGAATAACAAAGTAATGAAAAACTCCATCAACTTCAGGAGGCCAAGATCTTAACATGCACGTCACCCACACAGTACTTTGCTGCATCCACCTCATTTTAGTGAGGTCTGAGGACCAAAGTTGTGTAAGAGAATGGCATGATGGAAGATGTAGAAAGTTTAAGCAGCAAGATAGCTAAAGTGTTCCTCAGAGAACTGAAATGGCACTAGTTAAATCCACAGCTTTTATTTGCAATATAGAAGATACGCATACCTATGTCATCAAAATCTAAATACCACAGTTGGAGGTTTTTGTTTCAATGGGCTAACTTAGAGAAAGTGAAAAAAACCCACCCAAACCCACAGCTAGCTGTAATCCTGTGTATCAATTCACAGGCAAATAACGCAAGACTCAGTTGCCAATACCAATTTCACAATAACTTTAAAAGTTTAGCTCCCATTTACCCAAGCACCTGTTAGGTTTGAAACTGAGCAGAAAGAAGAAATAAAACCACTAGTTTTTTTGGGGGAATATTATCTAGAACACTCAGGTGGTAGTTTCTATAATACAAGTAAAAACCAGACCTCCTTAGTGGTGTTTCCTAATGAAAATGTCCATAATCCTTGACCCTCCCCCTGCATTTAGTTGTAATACTTGATATTCAAAACACAATTACCTATCTCAGAGCTGTAATTTCAGTATTTCTAATGCTAAGTAAAAAGAAACACCTTGTTAGCACATTCCTACCACAGCCCTTATTTTAAGTATTGCGATTTTAAACACCGACCACCCTATGATGGTGGGAACTTCAGGCAGGCGATCCCATGAAGCCTGCACCAACTGACTGGCAATGAGCCGACCTGTTCCTTTTCAAAAGAGGCGCTTCAAAGGAGACAATTTTTCTCTCTGAAACAAATTCAGGGGAAAATAGCTGGATACCAATTTCTAGGGAGGAACAAAAGGCAATGAACACTGTTTTCTCTAAGAATGTGCCTCATACCAGTTACGGTTTGTTCAGCTTCTCTGTGTGCAAGAAGATTCTGCAAGCAGCTCACAATTTAAATGATAGAGTGATTTATTGGCTGACACGCAGGGAATACAGCTCGCATTTGAAAAGCCCCTTAGCTAAGCAATGGTATGGCCATTATCCCCAATAGAGCAACCAGATCCTCGATGCTGCTGAGTAGCCCTCACTCCTCAGCACCAACACCTGGGTGGCATCAGTGTCCTGAGCGACTGACGCGCCAACCAATGCCCCACTGAAGCTCAATTCCCTTCCCTGTTCTTTCTTTTTATTATTATTGGTTTTTTTTTCCTTTAGGGTTTTATACTTTTCCATGCAAACCTTTTTTCTTCTTGAATGCTGTCCCGTCTCAGAAACCCTGCCCCAGAGCCTGGCTCCCCAGGCGACCAGCAGCTGAGCCCAAGGAGGGACAGGAGGCTGCGGCAGGGGTAGAGACACAGGATTACCCAGCAGAAGAGAAAGGGGGCAAAAATGTACAGAATGTATTTGAAATACTTAATAGCACATATAGTCCACTGAATTGCCCAAACTCCTCTTTATGTGCAGCAGATGATACATTAATTATTTTACAGATAATTTCTGACCCATCATCATGATACAGCCAAATGCTTGAAAGATCATGATGATTAAAGGCTTTGGATGGTGCACTCACACCTTTTCCAGCTCATTATAAATGAGAGGAACAGCACTCTGGCAGAAATCCTGCAAAACAAATGAAATTTTAACTTAAAGCACCTTACAGTTTCAACTTCCCCATCTGAAAAGTATATCCAGAGGTTAGGAAACAGACATACGTTTGCCAGCTACTTTTTGCTACCCACTCTTAATTAACAGCCTTACCTTCCCAGTCCCCCTTTGCCCATCCTTCCCAACTGCCCTACGCAATGCACGGGTACCACAGCACCGCGTGGGGAGCTGCCAAATGCTCACATCATTTCTCAGCAAATGCAACAGGAGCACGTGCTCTACTTTTTCCCCTAGCTCTGCTCTTGCCTGAAGGTGCCTTCCTCTGCTCCATCATTTTGTTTTAAGAGAGAAGAGAAATGCAAATGACATACATTTTATAGCTTGACTACAGGTAAATTATCTGGCAAAATAGGTAAGTGCTTGGCTTTCTTCCCTTTCATTTTTCTTATCATGAAAATAAAATGCAACAGGCATCCTGATTTATTATTATCAGCACAGTGTAATGCAAGTATCATTTGATAACGTATATGCTTGCATAAAACCTTGCCTGAATAACAAAACCCCCTTTCATCCCGTTTGAGGTTCCTCCTGAACCTCTTCCCTGCCAACTATGGCAGGTCTTTGCCAGGAAAAAATTTCCTACAGACCCACATCTTCACTGGGAGAGTCCCCACGGCTTCTGGGCCATGCCCAAGCTGGGAGGTACCATTCCCAAATCTGATGAAGGCTCCAGCATGGGGCCGTGCTGTGAACTCAGCCCTTCCTTTGGGGCAAGAGGGGCTCGTGGGGATGATGTATGGCACGGCACGGCAGCCAGCAAAAGCAGAGCCAGGCACAGACAGCTCACCCCGTGGAAACCCAAACATCCCCATGCTCTTGCCCATAGGATAACAGGGGTGGGTGAAACCGCACCAAAAGTGCGCATCCTCATTTTTATGAAACACACTTTTCAGTTGTACCCTTTTAAATTCTTCCGCTCGTTAAATAACAGAAATCAAGGAGGGAAAGGATGGAGAAGGAGAAGAGAAAAAAGAGCATCTTAAATGCGAACATCAGTATTTAAAAAAAAAAAAAGTAAGCCAGGCTCTTGCTCCCACACGGGGCTTTGCGGTCATTGGTCACTTCCAATTAGCTCGTACCACCGGCTGATGCTTGCTGTCAGCCAGAAACAAGGAGCGCTGGAGAAAAATAACTTCCATGCAGAGACTTCAGGGGGGTTTTATTGGTACTACAATGACCTGCAGGGAAGGAAAGCATCCCTGCTGAACTTGGGTAACTCTGCATTAGATAATGCTGCCAGAGCTTGGCACAGCTCTGGGTGCAGCAGAAAGCAGCCCGCTCCTGCCTGTGATGTACCAGGGTGAGGTCCCCGCCTTGGGATCATCTTCTCCCCACTAACACTGAGTCCTTGTTACTTGTCCTGCTGCTACACTGGAAGAGCCTCGTAGGCACCCAGCAGACAGGAGGGAAGAATCACGGGTGGAACACAGCAGAAGTGTTGCGGGGATGGGGACGGGTGTGGAAGTCAGCCCTGCTCTTGTGCACAAAGTGCCAAGAGAAACCCATCCCAGCCTGAACTGGAATCCAGGGGCAAACAACTCAGGAGGTGAAGAAACAAGGAAGAGAATCAAACCACTGAGGATTATAATGAAATGGTAATGTCTAATGAGGTGCATCGTGAGACACATCTGCTGAAAGCGCGGTGGTGGCCATGGGTGGCTTCTGCCCAGCCACGGTCTGTTCCACGGACCTCAGCCTCCACACTGCAACATACAGTTCTTTCAGAGGACTTCCAGTTTTTCCTTACCGTCTGGCAGGCATATCGATTCTATTCATTTGCTTTCCCTGTTTGGGCTGCAAACCCGGAGGGAAGACGTGTGTTTGCCTGAACCCACGGGCACGTCCCCCCTGGCAGGAGCGGGCACTCAGGACGGGGGGAGAGGGCAGGCGCATCCTGCACCTCTGCTTCCCCAGGGCCGGGGCTGCCCCGTAGCGCTTGGCACGGCTGCAGCTCAGCCTGACGCAGTCACTCGAAGCTCTCCTGCAGCTGCTGAGAAAAAGGATGACGTTTCTTGCTGCCTTATCCAGGATTTAAATGCATTCCCCAAGAAAAAGGACAGACACACGACGTGCTGCCAGCTGCCTGCAGAGCACCAGCATTTCCTCCCTGAACGACCTCCGTGCCCGCAGCAGCCCCCACGGGCACCCCGCATGCTGTGCAGGGTGTAAACACCCCCCTTCAGAATCGCGGTGCTCGTCCCTCCCGTGCCCCGCCAGCTCCTCGCTTCCACACCCAGCGTGGGGGCACGCGCGCTGCTCACCCCCAGCCCAGCGAGGGCCAAAGCACCTAGCAGGATGCTTTTGTTGCAAATTCCATTAACTCATCAGTTTGGTTTACTGAATCAAACAAGACTGAAAACTCTATCAGCTGCCACTTTATTTTGGCAAGCTTTCTCCTTCCCCAAGGCCGGGGGGGTTCAGCTCCCCAGTGCTCGGGGCAGTCCAGCTCTTCCACACACAATCATCGTTTAGCTTCCAATTACCTCAATGTGTCTGCAGCCAAGGCAAAAGCAGCCTGGTTCTCCAGTATGCCCAAATTATTATTTTTTTTTGTTTTCAAGGAAAACACTTTCTAATGTAAAATGGTTCTCAATAAAGCCAATCTGCAGTTAAACCAGAGCTTCATCAACCACGGGGTACAAAGCATCAAGAATTGAGACAGATCTTCATCTAGAACTGACTTACCTTCACTCAAAACTGACTTTTAAAACTATACCAAACTTTATGATTGTTTACACTCGCAATTTGGGCAAGAAATGTTAATTTCTTGCGTAAAAGTCCTTTATTTTAACTAAAATAAAAAAAAAAAACAGTTCACTTTGTATACCCGACTGATACCAACAGTAATTTTGTCTGAATAACTCTTGAATGAAAAGTAGTTATCAAGGCAAGATCGATATGTGCTTAACAATGATTTATTTTAAAAAATAAGTTTATAATACTATAGTCTTAATAGTGTACAGCAGGAAGAAACTAAGCTTTTATGGCAAGACTCCTCCTTAATTCTACCAACACATTAGAAAAGCAATCTCACTCCCTTCAGCAGAAGTATTACCAAGAAAAATAATAATGCAATACAGGAATGATGCATGCAAGTGCTATGGGCATAAACTCAGTACTGGCCTGGCAGTTCTGTTACCCTGAGGATGCTCAATGCATAGCTTTATGTAGATTAAGCATTAGGAAAAGGATGCTAGTTTTTGCCTGCAGTGATACTGGCGAAGGGATGACTTCAGGGGTGATGTGGCAGAGCCGAGCTGTAACTTGGGATTTAGCCCCTGGTGTCTCCTTTCTGCTTTTGAAGAATAGAGGCGCAAACACTGTGAGAGCAATACTCCACTTGCTGTCAAACAGAACAGAACTTCACCTTTTCCAGGTCTTTTAGGAGGCCTGGCCTACCTTAAGACAAGATTTCTACTATTGACACTACACAAACACCACGTCCCCAGAAAACCTCACGCCGGAGAAAAGAAATTAATTTTCCCAAAGCCACTTTTCTATCACCGTGCCAGGAGCCCCACAGAGCAGCTGCAACAGGAACAAACACCGATTTCTCTCCTGATGCTTCTGATGCGAGTTTCAGAAGTGCTCTGCCTCTTCCCAAGGGTTATTGTGTTCGTACTCGTAGTCGTGTCCCCGAGTGCCTGTTCAGACATGGCATGTGATGCAGAAGGGTGGTTCAGCACAAAAGGATGCTGTCACCTTCCACAGACCTCCGTTCACCTCCACTGGGACCACGGGGTCAGTAATTAAAGACAGAACCTACCTCTCTTAAACAAAATATAACTTCTCGTTCCAGTTCCTTGCTATTGTTTCCTTCTGAGGAACAAGTTCACAATAACATGCTGCACAGAAGACCAATGACAACAAATATATTTGCCAACTGCACACAGTAATAAAATCATGGAAGGAATTTTATAACCAGTAGACTGAGATATTACTGACAGCCAGATCCCAACGTGATTTAAAACTATCTCAGGACAGGCCTCCCATAACACTATTAAGAAGTAGATAACTATCTCATCTTTTGAAAGAATTTTAATTTCGAAATTTTTAAAACTATGGTTGATTTATTTAGATCTTTTCTCTGAGAGGTTTCGGGTACATGTGATCAAAATGCAGGAAAACACATGTAATTTTCAGAGAAACAATCATTTTGGCTCAGAGCGAACTTCCTGCACTTGGTGATGACTTCTTTTGCTACAACACGCTTCCCAAACCAACATTCATAATGTTAAACTAAACGTTAAGAAGTGTTTTAAATGGCATAATTCATACTAATCTGAAGCATTTTGCCTAGACCAAAGCTGGTGGGGTTGTTTTACCTCTCAAACTGTTACACTTCTACATTGGTTGCTTGCAATTCAACACAGGACACATGTCAAACTGCTTTAAAATGGTGCCCAGTTTAAAAAAAAACTATTTGCTTCCACAGGCTGCTTAATATTCTGCCAAGATTTTTTTTTCCAGTCGAGATGTTTTTTGTAGTTCATTTTCTTGGTTCTCCACTGTCAGTGCAGTGGTCGGTCATTGTTCATAGGAATGATGGAGAAAGGAAACTCAATTTAAATTGTGATTATGGTGCTGAGGAAATGTAAGCACAGCCACAGGAAAATAAGGTTGGAGAATAAATATAAAACTTGGAAGAAGCCAACAACAGAAGCACACACAACAAATGCTTTATCTAGAGGAAAACAGTGTAATGTTGAGTTTTATCTACACTTTCTCTTTATGAAGGACTCCCTCACATGTTGATGGCACCATATATTCCCCTCTGATGCAAACCGGCAGCAGGCCACAGCTGCCAGCAACAGCAGAACCAGCATCTTTTCAAGCATCTGTTAAGCAGCTAGATCTCCTGGTCTGGAAATGTGTGACAGACAGACAGCGCTTATTCTTGGTTATAATGAGGACAATCAGAGGCTCCAAGGTTTTTCATACAATCACCCAAAAGAACACGGGGGCAGGCAACCAGGCATTGGTCATAGTGAGGACACCTCTGTCGCAACAGACAAAGTGCAAGGCAGCGCGCACCAAGCAGACACTGCCCAAAAGCCTTTTAAGAGGTGTGTATTAGGAATCGTTTGACAAACAAGAAGATTCAAACCATTTGGAATTCTGGCATTGTAAGGGAGAAAAAAACAGCTGAAAAATGGAAATGGGAGCGTCTACCAAGGAGGCTAAATTCCAGGAGAACTTGTTGATATGGGCATCCTTAGGGAAATCTCCCTTGGGCTCCAACTCAGAGAAAGATTCATAATAATAATTTGCAAATGTCTGTAAATAAAGCAAATTAAACATAAGCTGTGAAGGATGTAAATTTTCATCCCTGAATCTGTAGCATTAATATGCTATGGCCAACGTCCCTCTGTTTAGTTCCCCAGCTCTGCAAGGGTTTGGGCTGCAAAACACAGAAGTTCAACAGCATCAGAGCCAAAGTGTGGAACGAAAAGCTGAGTAAATGGCCAAACCAGTATGGATTCAACCTAAAATAGCAACACTTCACCGCTCATAAAATCTCTGCAAGTTTGGGACGGCAGACAGGGAGTCTGGGTAGCAATGAATCTGAGATAGTCGACTTGGATTTTGAAAACCCTACATCAAGGTACAGCTGTAACAAGATGGTGTTAAGGAATGGAAACCGCTGGGCTAAACACAGCATGAGATTGAATGCAGTCACCATCCCAACTTGGTCTCATAAGGGGGTCAGTACATGTCCTCAATACATTGGTCCAGAGCCAGCTTGGTTAGATGTGAAATGAGTTATTTAATTCGGCAACTTTGCATTAAAGTGTTAGAATACAATACCGCACACACTGGAAATGGAAAAAAAAAAAAAAAAAAAAAAAAGTCTGTCATTTGATAGAGAAACCTAATTTACAGTAATTATTCATGTCTGCAGAATACATATGACAAAACTGAAGGAAATTTAAAATCCTATAAATAGCCTCACTGGAGAGCAGCTGGTTAGATCCCATACAATAACCAAGTATTTATACCAATCCACACGTTTCTGCATCACCAAGAAGGAGGCAATTGCAAGCCTGAAATTCAGTTTAGATCCATGAAAAGTACAAAAGGAGAGTGAAAGGAAATTGAAATGTCAGAGCAGCTGGACCTCACGTTTCCCATTACTGCGTTAACACTGAAAGCTGAGGATAAAGGAAAACCCCAAATTTCAGTGTTCACCATCACTCAAGTGCTTGGTCTTTTTTTCACAGGCCTGTTCCACACGTGCTACAATTTATGGCTTCGTCACAAGGTAAGGTGGAGATGCAAACTGAAAAACCCCTTACTCAGTTTGTGCAGAGGGATGCAGGCAGCTGCAGCCTGGCCCCCTGCCCTGTGGTAGCATGAAACCTGGACACCTTCACCACCCATCCTCCCCGGAGACCTGCTCCAACTCAGGCTGTCCCCAAGCTCTAGTCTACGCGTGCACCCTGAGCATCTGGCATTAGATTTAAATACATTGAGCAAAGCGCTGGCAATTTATCAGTGTGGCATCTCGAAGGATGCAGTAACAGGAAGCAAACAACCAGAAAGGCATGCTGCATTTACTTTAATAAAAAAAAAAAGAAAGAGAAAAAAAAAGAAAATAAAAGAAACATTTTTCTTGCAAGAGAACACAAAGGACTTAAGAGACTCATGATGGGGCAACAGGAAGAAGCTGGACAAGGCATCGTACATGCTTCCACTAATGGCTGCAAGGCAGTGGAAACGGAAAGTGCAGCCTGCTCCCCAGCAGCGTGTGCTTCTGACAGTTACAAACGGTGACAGCAGCGTCTCTGTGAAACACGGCAAATGCCCACGTAACCTAACAGGCCCTGGAAAAAGTTTCTGCCTTACCTTCCTCTACCTTCAGCTGGGGGATAAAATACTTTCGTTATAGAATCATAATCATTTAGGTTGGAAAAGACCTTTAAGATCAAGTCCAACCATTAACCAAACACTGCCAAGCCCACTGCTAGCCCGTGTCCCCAAGCACCGCATCTACATGTCTTGTAAACACCTCCAGGGGTGGTGACCCCACCACCTCCCTGGGCAGCCCGTGCCAGGGCTCGCCGTTTTGTTCCAAACGGGTTACAATGCTATTCCAAAGCCCAATGCAGGACGGTAATTGCCAGATCAGAAAACGACAACTCCTGTTACACCATCCACTGTCAAAGTCTGCTTTACATGTATTTAAACGTCAAACTAGCTGTAGCCCTTGTAATTTTTCTGCTTACTTCACCTGATTGTGCCAAATATGTACACAAGAAATTACTAGTTTATCCAAAGAACCTTTACTAAAAATAGGTAATTGTGAACATCCACCACAGGACAACAGACATTAACAACATTACGTCGAACTTCTGCCATAGAATGGTCCCCAAAAAGACCCTAAGAATCAACAAGGAAGATGTCTAATGTGAAGGAAGATGGTGAATATCTCAACTAGTTAATGAAGTGAGATTTTTTTTTCAATAAAAAATGTGTTTAAATGTGTGTGCATGTATACACGTGTGTACACTCACATAAATCTCTTATAAATTAAACATATATATGTGCAGTGCAAACTTTTTCACAATTTTTTCTGCAAAGTCACATACCACAGACATCTATGGTAAAGAAATATACCTATCTTAAGACAAAACAATTTAAAAACATTTTTATACTCAGATTTTGTGATATCATCAGAGACATTTCAGTAATCGTAAATGTCAATTATGGAAACAAGCTTAAGAACTGACCTTTGCATTGAGCTTCCCACTGAAAATAAATTTGATTAAAAAACCAAAAAAACAGTGCCCAAAAAATCTTTTGTGGTTTTGCATGGGACTGATGGGAATTGACGTGTGCACCTGCAAAAACTACCCTCTTGCTCCCAAGCTAAGACTCAGACAAATGGCATTAAGGGCTTCTCCTTTTTATACTGGCACTGTTAGTTAACTTTCACTAATAAACTCAAGCTAACTTTCAAGAAGCAAAAATTACTGGCCATTGAAAATCTGTTTTCTCATACTATCCACAAACTTGAAACCTCTGAATTTCTTCAGAAAATTTGTGTTGCAAAGCCTTGTGGTGTTGCTCTCACATCGGAGTGAAGGGATGGCACTGAAGGGAGGTTGATCTCTGAACAGTAGCACTTGTCTTAAATGGTGGAAACCTGGCCCCTGTGGATCCTGCTAATGCCCTGGCCAAGGTCTACTATGGAAGACATGGAGCAGTCACCTGTCCTAGAAGCTTTCTTTCAGCATCCTCCTGTAGCAGAAATATTGATTTGAATGAAGTCTTGGTGTGGAGGCACCAGGAGTGCTGGCAGGAGGATAAAGCAGTGGCAACTGGACCAGGTCATCCCAGTCCCACCATATCCACAGGCAGCTACACAAACAATTGAGTTGCAAAAAGAAAAAGGCTCATTGAGGCCATTAAGGGATGACGGTGGGAAGATGAAGAGCAGAACTGGAACTGTACAGCATCCTCACCAGGCAGAGAGACAACAGACATCAAATACATCCGAGTGCTGCCTAACGAATTCCCATAGGAACAGGACAGACTGAAGAAACACCAGGTCATAGCCACCACCAACTCCCAAAGGGAACCAAGGCATATCCAACACGAAGCATGTGTTCACCAACCTCAGAACAGCACAGAGCCAGGATGCAGACTTCACAGCAGGCACCTCTTGTCTTCTACAGGACCGCAAGCAACCCCGGACCCATTACTTGGACACATGTGCCTCGATTCTGGCGAAGATGTCAAAATGATAGCGTAAGTGTAAGTGATACCACTTTGGTTACAGTCAAATAAACTTATTTTCCTGTATCGTCTTGTACTGAGCTCTTCTGCATTAGCTCAACTTTGCTGCAAACAATGTCACAAGAAATTCACACCGCATTGGGACGCTCTGATAGAACAGCACTGGAGTACAAAGGGAGCGAGAATACCACAGGAAAAATAACAGCCTGTGCAGGATTGTTCACTGTTTAGAGACTGTAACTGAATCAGTTTCTGGATTTGCTGAAGTGTGTTTTTACACTTTGAGGAGGGTAATGATTCGTTCTGGCTGGGTTTTAGACAAGTTACAGCCTAGAAGCTGTTAGATTGTAAAAATGGTGACAGTTTGGGTTTGAAAGAAAATCTGACAGTCTGATTTTTCAATTCTCAGTCTCAGCTTGCATATTTGCAAAACATAGAGATGAGATTTAGAGTTTGTACTGCAAGACCAATTTGAAAGTGCAGCTCTTGTTTGAGGATCCTTGCAAGGCTAAATTATAACACTGGCATGAGCACAGGAATTCGACAAGGATGTGTGAAAACAAAAACATTATCAGAAATACAATTTACAATCATCCAGTTAAAGGCCCATGTGAAAGCTTCTTCCTATCCTTCTATCCTTTAGAAAGTAAATGGAAGAGAAAAGAGTAAAACTCACCAGCATCCCAGTGTAATCTCCCGTGCAGTAACAAGAGCAGTCTCTACAGCAATTTTCAATTAAATGAAAGACTTACAGAATTAAAGTTGTAATAACATTATTGATTGTCTATGGAGAGAATATCTGATCGAGTGTAGCTAAAAATCCTTCCCAGCTTGTTTCTCTTGAACAGAGATTATACGAATAACAAAACAAATAGGGAATTGGAGGACAATAGCCAACAGTAAATTCTGAGACACTCTAGTAGCTGATGTTACCTCACATTGCAAGAAAAAGTGTGTTTGTTTGATCCAAAGTGATACAATGCTTTAAGGCAAAACTATGAGAATATATAATTGACCACTTGAGCCACTTTTTATGAGAATGGTCACCTTTCTGCCTTTGTAACAACATTATTGTTTTACTGCTGGGTAAGTCATGCTTCTCCCTGCTGCTTGCATCATGTAGTAGCTACTTGAGGTAGAAAATATTACTCAAAACTCATCTGTTTTCTGAAGTGTTAAGCAACAGATAACTTAAAGATAAGTAAGCTATCATTGTGAATATTGGCAGCATACAAAGCTGGATGTTCCTAATGCTGACTTGTGTTTTATCTCAGTACTACACATACATGAGGAGCAAGCTTACCAGTATGATGAAAGACTTCAGCCTTACCATGGGGTCCCTCAAAATTGTTCAGGAAGAGGAAAAAAAAAAAAAAAAAAAAAAAAGTAACCCTCTATAGAGTGCTACAGTTCACGAATTTCTGCAGTAAGAATCAAAAATACCAAGGAAATGTATTCATTTTATTAGACAAGTTTTTTAAATAATGTTTTATTTTTTGAGTCAGTGGTATATTTCAGAACAATCTACCTTTAGAGTAAAAAGATTGTAGATAGTAAAAAACAAGTGTGATGACAATAAGAAACAGTAAAGTATAAAGTTAGTTTCCTTCCTCCCTCCCGACACCCCGTCCCATCATTGTCCAATATTTCTCAGAGCCTAATATCTGGAAAACAAATTGCTTTTTTTTTTTTACACTTTCAGCAATTAGGAAATTAAAAATACCTAAGGCATTCTTTGCAGGTACATTAATTCATTATTACATAAAAAGCAGGCACCATAAAAATTAAAACATTCTAAAAACCATCATATATACAAACGCTGTACAGAATGATGGCACAAGGAAAAAGTGACTCCATTCAGTTCATCCTAATCCACATGAAATATTACACATTAAAAAAGAAAAGAAAAAGCTCTTCCCACTCCTGTACTCAACTGCTGGGTTCAGAACGACCAGGAGTCTCCTATCTGCCTACTCCGTTTCTTTTCCTATATGCTCGTGCCTGTCAGCAGCTAAAAGGCTTCCTTGCTTCACCCATTGATCAACACCCAGAAGAATGGCCAACTGAATGAAAATGGAAATGACTGATCACCAACAACTAATTTTACAAAGCCCATTAGCAATCAGTTTATTTGTAATACAGAACAATTAAAGAGAAGGCACATCTCACAAATAAGCTGCGCCTGATGTTTAGCCCTGGGCAGAACTGTTATTTGGGGAAATCCTACAGCAGCTTCTCCTTACTGTGAAGCCTACTGCAACGTGCACAGAATTCAATGTGAATATCATCATTGATTCCTATATACACTGAGATTAGGTACAAAATACTCAGCTCATTTTAAACTCCATAGCTATCTAAATGCTTTAGGTACAAAATATTCAACTCTCAATTTAATCTCCACAGCTACCTATGTGCCTGAAGTTATTCAGAAGAAGCAGGGAGAAGGTTTAGGAAGAGGGCAGTGTCAGTTGATGAACGCCTCCCAGTCGCAGGTAGAAATCCAGATTTCTTTCACGTTATAGGAGGGAATAACCCCAGAGAGAGGTGTGATGTAGTGTTGTTTCCGACACACGGCTAGAAATGGATTTCTTACGGAGTTAGAGTCATTGCACTAAATGTTAGATACGCACGCCTGAATGAGGTAAACTTTATATGCCATAAAATACTTAGGGAAATGAATTGTTACAGCTTTATCTTTGGAAAAAATGCTTCCTTCTTCACTGAACAATCCCAGAGTCAACAGATGTTTGCTTCCGAGTTGTCTTTGGAGGCGGAGGTGGGGGAGTCTTGCTGGGGAGCGGGGGCGGCAGGTGCTGAAAGAAACCAATTTTGATAGACTATGTTAGCAATGAATGGATTTTTGAAATATTTGCTGTTTCATATGTAACTCTGACTCGTAAAAGCTTTTCCATAGAATGTGCTACCATGAATACTGAATGCCTTTGGCCATTAGCTTATAATATAACTTTTACTTTTGACAATGAAAAAGTCTCTTAAGGGTTCATGATTAATTAGCTCAGTATTTCAGGAAAAATCTTTTGAAAGCACTGGAGAAGTTTATAATTCCCCACTTTATATCATGATAGGATATTGATTTCTGGGTCTGTATCGATTGCCCTCAGCTTCTATGCACTACAGAGCTTAAAAGCCAAGTTGAAGCAACAGCTTCATTGCTTTTCCATTATTTTTGTAGTCTGCACATTTAGAACACAAATAATTAAAAAAAAAAAAAGGAAACCATTTAAAGAGGTAAGTAACTTGCAATCTACTATTACACATTCAATTATAACTAAAATATTCAAAACAGAAATCCAGACTGTTCAAATATACATATTTTAAATCACTTCATATATCATACAACAGAACAAGAGTACCCTTGGCTAGATTCACCGTCTAATTGGAGAAATTAAAAAAGTCATTATGGAAATTAAGACTTTTTTCATAATGTTCAATCATATATATGATAAAATCTGTTCCAGAAAGAGCTTGAGAACAGTGCAGTTTGCTGGGACACTTTGCAGTCATGGTTTCTGCAGCATTTTGGCCACGCAGACATTACAGTTTCCCTGTCAGTGCACTGAGGCTGTACTCTGTGTCTCAGCTCATAAATGCTGCTTTGGTTTTGTTTTTTTCTTACATTCTTCCCCTGCTCACCCAGCCACTGCCTTTTGTTTTCCTCCAAGCATATTGATGCTTTTTCTTTTTCACTTCTCTGCATCTCAGCCTACCTGTCCTGCCTTACCCACCCCATACTAAACCGCTGGCTCCACGCGCTGACACTTAAAACCTGTCAACACGCACCGACTCTGCCAGACTCCCTTGATCGCCCCTACAAGAACAGCTCAAACATCTGAAATGCCCCGGTGTTACATTGCACGTACTGCTTGGACAAAATAACTGATCTCTCAATCACCATAAGAAAACGGTATAGGAGGTATACAATATATATGATAAACCACGTGAAAGTGCCTAAGAAACATGACAGTTCCTTTTAAAAGATGTCCAAAGCTGCTGTTCAAAAAGAAGAGGAGTTCAGGGTGATGCGGGGACATTTCAGTCTTTCCTCTGCTGTGAGGCAGAAGAAGTCCGGAGAGTCTCCTAACGCTCCTGCAATCTAGTGACTGGGAGTTTTCAGAGATGTGTAATAGAAGGAGAAAACTATCTTCAAGGTAACTGAACGCCATCTTCAAAGCAGGTTTTAAGACAGCATGAAGTTATAACCCCAGATACCAGATAGTTTTACTAACGACAGACTAAACAGAAAGGTAAGACTGCACAGTGGCACAGCCAAGAAGGCTGGATTTTTGCTGGAACATCCTTACTGGAAAGCAATCCTTTCCAGTCTGTTTTACTACTTTCCTCGTTCCTCCTGGCTCTCCCCCATGGCAAACAAACAGGGATCACAAACCATCGCCAGGTAAGCCCTGCCCTAAGCTTGTCTCTCCGTTTGCCATGGCGAAGACTGTGCACTCTCCATTCCCCCAGCCCCTCCAGCAGCACCACCAAAGCAGGGACATGCGCACTCTCACCTGCCTCCTCGGACACCAAACACTTTCTGAGTTAGCAACTCAGAAATCAATTGGTTTTAATTTGCTACTGAATGAGAAACTCTGGACCAAGGCAAGGCACGGCAGCGTGGGAGTGCCCTGCCTGGGAAGCTGCATTCCCCTTTCTGCCAGGGGAAGCCTCCTGCTCACCGACGAGCATATTTGAACATATTTGGAACATACCTGGCAATGAAGACTTCCGTGGTCAAATTCTGGTTAAAGCTTATCCTAGCTCTTTTGAAGAAACAACCAGGTTATGAAAAGGTTTGAGTCTCAAAAGAGCGCTGCTGCTTGAAATGTGTGCTTCAAGAAAACCCTGCTGAGTAAGCAGCATTCATTTTCCAGAGCAGGCTCTAACCCATGCACTATTCATTCCTGACTTACAATGGACCACAATGATCTCCAAGTCAGAAAACCAAGTCAATGTACTAATAGGAAAAGCAGATAAGAATTTTATTTTACTATATGCAAAACTCAAGGGGTTTATTGTTTTTGTGGTTTGATTTGTTTTGTTTTTGTTTTTTATATTAAAATGTCATTGCTGATCTGTCTAAGCATTGCTGTCAGAACCATTAAACATTTCCTCTACCTGACCAAATACTTTTCTTAACTTGGCATGTTAAGTTAGCTTCTTGAATCTTGACTATGGCACCTGATTAAAAGCTGGACTGTCAAGGTTATTTAGCTTCACACATTCAGTTGTGAACTGCAGATTTCGAAATCTTTGAGAAACTGTTTAGTTACAATCCTGGATCCCGGCAAGGGCTCTGGGCAAACTTTGGGAAATTCTGGTGGTCTGAAGAATATCAATGTACAACATGCAAGAACTCCCCAAGGAGAACACATAAAATTCATAAGTAAATAAACCAGGTGCCCCTTTAAAATACATTACAAAACATAAAAATTTCCTCAGTGCTTTGCTCTCAGATGATATCTTTAACTTTGTATTTATTACAAGAAAAAACTAACTCTGCCGATAGCATCATTTGTGAAAATCCACTTTGAATTTAAATAACAGTATATTGACAATAATTCTCAATTCAATTAGATCAAAGGAATTTCTCAAACAAATGAGCCCTTCATATTGATCAGAGAACAATCAAATTATCCCTGAAAACCTGCTTCTGAAAAACAGATACAATGCAAATACAATGAGAATAAGCTAAATATATATGCTATAAATAACAAGCACAAAACCTATCAGAGCTTACATTCTGCAAGCAAATTAGGCAGAAAGAAATAACAGAGATAGGTAGATAATTATTATAATTGAATTTACAATTTCCATTAGAAAGTCAGATAAATTTAGTACATGCTCATTTATATAATAAGCTACCAACGAATATATTAAGTAGGACATCAGGGCAATGTTACTGAGAAATTAGCATGGCAAAACGTGCCAATACGGAACTGGTGCAACTCCAAATCTAGCCATCGCTCCCAGGGCCAACACTCACTCCCTTTTATTCCAGCACAGGAAGAAACGCGAGCACGCTTCCTCTCTCCCTTTAATACCATACTCAGAAAATCATTAGTAGGCTTATGAAGTTAGCCTACACTTCCCCTCGGAAACTTTGAAATACAAAACAGAGTTTCGCTTGATTTTACATTTAATTAAGAACTGCTTTGCGAAGTTCATGTTTATATTTCAGTGGTTAATTGTGAACCCACCGAATCTTGAAGCATGTTTTTACCTTCTGACAAAATGATAGAGACTGCTGGTTCACATTCAAACCTATTTTGGGCAGAATCCTTGACTCACGGGTACCTCAGGGGAAGCAGAAACCTTATGTAAAAGGCACATCTGCAACACAGAAGCAATCTGTTCCTTCTGCTTCAGACATGAAATTGCTCCCATTTGTTTGTTTTTTCCTGATACAGAGAAGAGTCAGGTTTAAAAACATTTGCTTCCATTCTCTTACAGATATAAACTACACTACACTATACATGTTCAGGATTTAGTAAAAATCAATTAAAGAAGATGCAAAAATGCATTTTTTCTACTCTGTGAAGAAGCAAAACAAGATACAAGAATGTTTATTTTTTCCAACAGAAAATACTATTTAAAAAAGCACACACAAAAAATCAAACAAAATTCGATTCCCAAAAATGGTCCTTGTGACACTGTCCAAGATATCTTCCTGTGCAACTACTTTTCTTTGAATTTAGATGGTATCAGTATCACAATCTATGGACATCCAAGCAAAAGCACTTTGAAGGATTAACAGATCAAATTAGGTCAGAAGCAGTAGAAAAGAGATGTAAACAGGCTATCAGCTACATGGGCCTGTGTAAATGCTTCCAGATACTGAGCTCTGAATTGCTCCTTCGCGCTTACATCGTGGGTTTTAACATGAAGCCAAGAACCCTGACAAGCAGCAACTTGCTTATTTAATAACTGCAACGAAAAATAACACATAATGTGAGGTCCTGGCAGAATAACACTACCGTTCTGAAAGTGATGATGTGCCAGCAGAGAGAATCAACCCAATTCCACTAATCTGAACCAAATTATAGACAGTTTAAACTAATTGGCTGTTCGACCCAGGGAGCAAAGTTATGTGAAAATACCGCAGGTAACCAATGTAAAATGACTGTTTAAACTCTGCTGTCATACTTCATCTGTTAAGAGTTTCATTTGACTGTGTGTTACAGCCATTAGCTGCCCTTGCTGGAGTGTACTTTTATAGGAGAAAGTAATTCAAGAGTCCTTCTGGAGAGGTGTACTTTGCGTGCTCCCACCTGTCGCGTGCTAAGCATCCCCTCCTTGGGCAATATGAAAGATCCCTCAAAATGGGTAATGATGAATTGGTTCAAATCAGTATTTCAGACTTTCCCCGTGGTGTTTTTTGGAAGGACCCTGGCTGCGGGAGCGGTGAGGCATTCCCGCAGGGATGCCCTTGCTGGGGTGATGGCAGCGGACAAAGGGCAAGCTGGACCTAGCAGAGGTCTGCACCCCTGATGTGAGGAGGACTTTGCTTATGGTGCATGCCAGCTGCGTTAAAGCACAGCTAACAAGATTTTCCTTCTGTTGAACCACAATTCTGCACGTGGAGGCTTCTAGTATTTCAGACTGCACTGGCTAACTCGATTTTCAAAAGCACTGCTTTTCTGCTCTGGTCCATATATAAACTGATCTCAAGAGTTATGAGCAATACCCTTAGAATTAGGTTTAGACTCCAGACTGAAACTGTATTTCTTACTGAAGGCCCAGGCCTGCGAGAGCAATAAACAAATGCATTACCAACTGGCCAGAGTAAACCCCACAGCCCGATCCCGTGTCACGCTGAGGGCAGCGACATGACCCATTCCAAAACAAAATCAAGGGTGCTGCTCAGGGACACATCTCAGGCTCTATGTCTCCGGGCAGACAGCAGAACAACACATTTTTCACTCAAAATCCTGTAATAAGCAGTGGCAGTCCATTGATTTTAAGACTTATTAAAACGTGACTGAGCTTTTTAGAAACTCTGCTCAGCAAAAGCTTAACCCACCAAACCCCAGCCCAGCCGAGGCAGGAGGTGGTGGAGACCTTGCACTGGAGGAAGGGGCTTGCAACGCTCCCCTTCTCCAGCAGGCAAAAATAATAACCAGATGGTAAATAAAAACTGCATTTTGATGTTTTCTTTTTTTTTTTTTTTCTTTTGGGCACATTATACACACCTATGCATCATGGAAAGCCTTTGGTCAGAGAACTTGTTTTGTGAAAATCTGAGTATCAGACAGAAAAGGGGACATTTATTTCCATTTGTGTGCAAATGCAGCCCACAGAGTCAACTGTCTAATTTAATGTAATGGGTTAATAATGTACTTTTTCCAATTTCACTTTTTCCACCATCTCCACGGGATAACTTTCCTAACAACTGCCCTCCTGCTGCTGTGGTAAGCAAGCCCGTAGCAAGCCTTGGGCCAGCAAACCAGCGGTGGGGTCACAGCACCACGATGCTCAGAAGCTTCCCCACCAGCCCCTGCTCTAGGGGCATGGAGCCGGGGGGCTGCGTGAGGTACTTTAGGAACAATGGGATTTCTCCTGAGAAATAACTCAGGAGAAGGAACAATTGCAAACCCTGAAGTAGTGCTCCCTAATTACCCACTGCTTCTGCAGTTTCAGCTGGGTTTCTAGCCTCTATCTTCTTCTCTGCCCACATGAGGACAATATATTTGCTGAAGCCTTTAGTCACTTTTGCTTGCTGCAGCTGATGTAAGAGATAAAGATCAGCACTGCAGTATATGCATTGCAACACATGAAAAATCCCCCTGGATTTTTCCTTCAGAGTAAACACTTCCATTACATCCAGATTACCACTTTGAATGCTCCTCGTCCACAGAGTCAAAATAAGCGCCGTCGCCTTCAGCCACGTGAGACCATTCCGGTCCTCGCATTATGCACTGCTTCAGCCTTCGCCGTCCTTCCTTGCCAAGTTCTCTGTCTATGGTGGACTGATCGAGATGTTCTCATCCAAACCATTATTTGATGCTTAGTAAGTCTTATAGCCGATATTATAAATGTAAGTGCTCCTTTGTCTATTTTCTTTGAGTTTAGCTTCTTGCTGTGAATACTAAGCAGGCAGTTGATTTGTATGCAAGGGTATGGATGAACCCATAAAGAATGAGAAGTGCTTAAAGGAACTCCTTGATGTAATAATAATCCTTGCAGGAGTCGTAGACTCCTTTTTTTATGTTCCCATATATTATTAAGAACATTTTTAGCAGAACAAATCATACAGTGCAAGAAAATATATATAAGGGTCTCACAGTTAACAATGAGTAAGAGGACAATCAGAAAATTATAATTAGATGATCACTTGGATAAAAGACTTAAGGTAGACCAAGTTAACAGTGGACTTCAAATAATCTAAGATCACTGTCTCAGACACTAAATGACATTATTGCCTGCCATTTGAAGTATTTGATGCATTTACCACTGCATGCTTTTCAGTTCACTACAGCACTTTTTTTGCTTTTCATAACTGACTGCAAGACAGCCAGAGTGAACAACGTAATAATTTATCATACAAGGAGATATTTCCAGTTTAAAAGCTAAGACAATCTTATCTATAATATTTTTTACTGATTTTTCTTCACTGATACAGAGCCTGTGTAATTAAAAGATGATCAGTTTACTAGGCAGAGAATTATAAAGTTATGAAGTATGTAGCTATTTGACCCATGAAACACAAGGCATTAAAAACTGTGGAGTGGGATTTAATCACAGCAGTAATAAGAATTTACCCATCTGATCTTTCATGCCCAGCACTACTCATTTTCTTGATGTTCTTTAACAGCTTCCTTCCTATAAGCCTGATGAAATGCGCAGTGATTGTTACAAGAATAGAAGCCTTTCCTAAAATTAATTCTAAGGCTAATACATGTGGCTTTGTGACAAATTTGCTTTATATCCTTTTTCCAGACTTTGAAACTACATTCCCTCATCTCGGAAAGTTTATAAAAATAGAGATGCTGAAGAAAATTTTGGACAGTTAGCTAAGGAGATATAGCCTATATTTGATTGCATCTCTAAGGTATGCTTATATCCTGAGGCCCTTCAACACTGAATGTTAAACAATGGGGTCCATTTCTACAATTACAAAATACATTAGAAATAAAGGAGTCTGAGCAGTGAAGACTGTAAAGAGAAAAAATACTAAGACCTCAATAAAACTTTGAAAAGGCCAAGAGAGCACATTGCTACTATTTTTATGAACTTCCATTTAATGATGCTTCATGACAGGTACAGGAGCTGCAGAAGGTCACATCTTCAGCAGCAACGTAGACTGAGGCTTAAATCTGAGTCGTCTGCAGGTCTGGTCTCCAACTGTCACAGCATGATGGCATTTGCAAGTAGTACAGTAAATATCTAGCATTTGTCCACTGAGTGGAAACCCCTTCAAACAGCTTCACAAGGAAGGGAAGGGAAACCCGGCCATCAGGATGTTATTTCTCACCATGTGTTCTATCATCCCGTTGTTTCACACTTTATAGCTAAAAACTGAACCCACGTTAGCAATCCTGAGCTACTACCATGACCTAAAACTTACAGTATATCATACAGAATGAATTTACCACTCAGGAGCTCATACAGGAAGGAATTAAAGAAATCTGAAACCTCATTTGAATTTCTCAGGTTTCTTCATGGCTTCTTAAAGACAAAACTCCCAGCAGCTCTCCTGTACAGTCTGTAATTTTCCACTTAGAGGTCGGTAGGCAGGTCAGGCCAGAGCTGGCCCCTGAGAGAAGGCAGGGAAATGGGTAAGAGCTTAGTACACTTTGATGGAAATGAGAGGAAAAGTGTTTGCAACAAAATTTACTGAAAATATTTCCTAAAACCAGCCAGCCAGAGGGAAGAACTATGGAAAAGAGTGTGTGAATAGAGAAGCATTCCATATATGCATATAATGAGTACAACGTGGTGTTTTGAACAATGCTACTCACATTCCTGAAGTTACTTCTGTATCTGTTTCCTTTTCCCCCATTTAGCCTGACAATGCTAAATTCCTGCCACAACACAGTTACAAATTCCACCATGGAAGGAGCCAGACTTTGCACCATGGTAGTCTGTCTTAAAAAAAACTATTCCCAGAGTCAAAACTAAATTCCTGACTGACATTTCCTCATCTGAGGTTAGAAATGCTTTCTTTAACCATGAAACTTACTAAAAAGCAAATTACTCAACAGAATTTGCTCTCAGTGATGAACGTCAGAGAAATCCTGGAAGACACCTGTGCAAACAAGAAAGAACCATTACCGCTGAGAGTTTTTCCAGAGAGTAACATCTTGGCCAATGTTATACATATCAAAGATAAAAAGTCTTGTAGTGGGTCTGAATGGCCAGGGTCTGGCAGGAGGGGCCGCGGTGCCGGTCGGGGCCGCGGGGGCTGCGGGCGCTTCCCCCCGGCCCCAGCAGCCCCGGCAGCCGCTCCCAGCCGGGCCCGCCGCTGGCCACGGCCCAGCCCAGCGGCCGCGGGGGCAGCGCCGCGGGGGGCGCGTTTCACGGGGGGGCACAACCCGCCCGGGGACCCCGGCGGTGGGGAGCGGGGCGGGAGCGGGGCAGGGACGGGGCCGCGGGCACCCGGGGCCGGGCCGGGCCGGGCCGGGCCGGGGGGGCTCCCCCCACCCGCGGGGCAGGGCAGCCCCCGGCCGGGCAGGCGGCGCCCCTCGGCCCACGGAGCCCGCGGGGGAGCGGCTCCCCCCCGGGGCAGGGGGTGCCGGCGGGGGCCGTGCCCCGCGGGCAGCCCGCGCCGGAGCGGCTCCCGGCAGGGCCTGTGGCGCCGCGGGGAGCGGAGCCCGGGCCGGGCCGGGCCCGAGTGTGAGGAGCCGCCCGGAGGGGCCGGCGCGGCAGCGGCAGCGGCGCCGAGCGGAGCGCGGCCCCTGCCCGCCCGGGGGGAGCCCGGGGGGGAGGCCGGGCCGGGCCGGGCCGGCGGGCGGGGCGGGGGGAGGCGCGGGCCGGGCCGGGTTCTCTCTCCCGGCCCCGCCGGGCTGTGAGCGGCACCGGCCGGAGCCCGTTTCCCCGGCGGAGCCGGCGCTGCCCGTGCCCCCGGCCCCTGCGAGCGCTGCCCCCGGCCCCGGAGCCTCCCGCCGTGTCCCCGCTGCCCGGCCCACCACACCTCTTTAAACATTTTTTTTTTTCTTCAACAGAAAATAGATGGCCCTTCTCAAAGGTACTGCTTTAAAGAAAAGTACCAAATCATTTTTAAAAGCTTCGAGGACACCGGAACCAAAGTTGAAAGAGTGTATTTTCTTCAGAAAGCTGAAAACCCTGTTGATGATGAAGAGTGTTTCTGAGCTCCTTCCCTCAAAGGGGCACATGTGTTTGCCTCTAGGAAACAAATGGCAATTGAATGTCGACAGAACAGAGCTCCAGAAAGGAAAGATGTCAGGTTTGTGTTTTATTTCCTTTCCTGAGACAGGACTGAAAGGCTATTAAGTCTAATTTGCTGCTGAGACTATATCCTGTTGGTTAAAGCTCCATTACCAACACAGCTAACAACATTTTGCTTAGTCTTCTCTGCCAGACTGAATCCAGCCTCCCTTCAGGTGGGTCCCCATGAGCTTTTCCCTCACACTCCAGCCACTTGTTTGCAGCTGCAGAAATCTCTGGATCTGCCGACATGCCCACAAGCAGGATTACATCTCGCTGTGGATTGTTCAAAGTACAAAAGCAAAGCAAACTGCTGAAAGTGGGACTCACCCTTTGATGGGCAGGCGGGGAAGTCCTCGGGCTGATCAAGTCTTGACTTTCCATGAGGTTCCCATAATCAGCCATGCTTCCTTTGAGAGGCAGAGGAGGAGGAATGTCAGGGATGTTGGAGCTGGACATACCATTCAGCTCCAGATCTGTAAAACCAACACTGAGTTAACTCTTTCAAGAACTGAATCAAATCCAAAGATCTAGATCACGCTGACTCTTAGAGCATTGATACTGCGATAATGCTGCACATGAGATATCTTTGTCTGCTCTTCACTGCCTCTATAATTATCTGCATCTCATCTAATGAGGGATTTTAAAGGGAAGTGGAATAAATGAACCAACTCCTGCATCAACAGGATATGCATTGTGGCTGTCGTATTGGGCTAATTTTTTTGGATACGCTCAAAATATTTGAATGATCCCCTCTTTTTAATAGAAAATAAGTTTTACTTCAGATTTAATGCCAAGATATTCTTCGCTTAGCAAATATAATCTTCTCAGCTCTGCATTTTCCCCTAGTACATTAATATACAATAGAAGTTTTGGTAAGAGCACTAAGAAAATATAATCAAGCTAAGCTTTATTTACTTTCCTCCAGTAAAATAAAAGCTTCTTTTTAGTAAAATACACAAATGAAAGCCTATAATTACATCTCTCTCAAAAACTTTCAAACTCCAGGTAACTATAATAAATGAGCAGTCAGTTGTTGAGTAAATAAAATCACGGAAGAGAAAGTACAAAACATTTATTATTACTCTTTGCTGGGCAGAAAGTTCCTTTTTCTTAGCAGATAAATCCTAGCTGGTACGTGTTGTAAAGGCAAAGAGCCTGAAGGACAATAAAGTTTATTGAGGCCTGGGTGATACCTAGGTTTTTGTGTGGAAATACACCCATGATGTATTTCAAGGTAATTCAGTCAGTTTAACACAGGCAAAAACCACTGTAATCTCTACGAGAAAATAAACTTGGTTTTGATAAATTAGGAAAGTAGTTTCATTTAGGAAATTAAAAAGGTTATTTCTATTTTACTGGGGTGAATTGTGAAACAAGTGGAGGACTTGTTTATGCAGATATTTTTACTGCAAGGTTCCTATCAATGTCTTACAAAAAATGTCCTTTTATTGTTCTCTAAAACGGCCTCTCACTAACACAATTTAACTGTAAGGTGGCTGTATTGATTTGTCACTGAAACCTGTAATTTCACTCTTCATCCTTTCACTTGAACTTTCAACTATGCCAGGAAGAAGAATATTTTCCATCCTGGGACCTCAAACTTTCAGTGGCTTTTTCTACATCAGACTGAAAAGCGTTGTTTGTCCTCCAGGACCTGAATTTGTCATCACTTTTTCCATTGCTCCTGTTTTTCATCCTTTCTTTTCTACACATATAGGATTCCTCCGTTCCCCAAACATGCGTAATAATTTTCTTTAAATATCTCCATCACAATCTACTCTTGCTAAGCTCATGTCATTAAACATGTAACTGGAAAACAATGCTACGCATTTCTAACTAAATATTGATTCTGCAAATGAGCTTCCCTGTTCATTCTGTATGAATTTCCCAGCCATACTGAACATCTAAAGATCATAGGCATTTGAGACTGTAAACCTCACAAAAACAGCTCCTTGAGACACATCCTGCACATTTCATTCACAACTACATATATCTATATATAATTTTTTTTTCCTATGCAGTTAAGGATAATACTAGCAGATGTTTGAAAAATGGCATTTTCTTTAGAGTTGCAGCTTTAGCTAGAACTTAAGTAGAACCCAGAATCCTGCTTCAGAAAGGGAAACCTTTCAGTATTTACTGTAAACAAGCCATGTTTTTAGGTCTCACTATATACGTTCCTTCTGAGTAAGGAAACTGAAAATGAGTATAATAACATACTACTACCCAAAGAGAAAGCAAATCTAGCTACCCTGAACACTTCATCTTTGTATCTCACATGATATTACAGTATCTACTAACTTCATCTAAGCCATTGCACGTAGACTACCAAGTGCAACCAAGAAGATGGTAAGAAAAATTTTGAAATTTTGTTAGGATTTACACAAACCCTTTGTTTCTTTAAGGTTGACATTTCAAAGATCCATGGAAAGGCAGGTGAGCAATTTTTTCACTAGAGGTGCAGAGGAAGCAAGGTGTGGAATCAACTCTAATATCTGCAACACTCTGAACAACCTGGATGGTCACCAACTGCCCATGCATCCTGCTCTGCTTCTGTCCCTTTCCCTACATTCCCCAGCTCTTGTTACAGCTTGCTTTTTCTGCAGCCCCTATTGTATTCCTACAGCCTGTACGCTGCACCTTCACAACCTCATCCTTTTGCAAGACAGCAATAAAACCCTGTAAATGTGGACAGAGTATTTCCATTCACATGAATAGCTCATAATATACAGTAACAACCTATCTGCATTCAGTTTGGCAAACTAGTAGAACGACAATATTCTATAATGAAAAAAAAATTTGCCCTGACTAACTAATATCTCTCGCAGTTTAATGAAATCCTGGAGTCACCTACCCTACTGCAGAAACAGGTATCAAACACAAGCTTCAGTAATTTTCAGTCTTATTTCAAGAAGATCTACTTGCTACAGATCTATTCCTTTTCTCCTGCTCAATTCAGCGGAACTATATAATCCAGTAACTCAGTCACTATACAAATAATTACTCAACATTTCTGGTTTGCTATCATTTTTCAAGGTGTTTCACCAGACTAGTATGCTCTGAACATTTATTCCTTACTGGACATGGGCCACTGAGAATATCTTCGAGCTGGGAAGGATCAGTTAGATGACTTTTTTTCATCTTAACCTAATGATCAAATTTTACACTCCATTCTCCTAAACTGCCAGCTAACAAGCAAGCAATATTGCTTAGCAACCCATTAACTGCTTTTAGCCAGTCTGTGCACTGAAGTAACTTCTTTATCATTGGAATTCCTAAAAAAAGTTTATCACTACAATTCCTCAAATGGTTGTGGAAGAGTCCCATGGATGTTGCAATAAGCTGAACCTATTTTACTTAACACCTATAAATCTCCAGCACACAGACATAAATATTCTCAGAAATGCATGACAGCTTCAGATACTTTTTTAAAAAAGAGATCACATTAGTTTTAAGAAAATGTACACAGGAGGAAATAATCCAATTCAAAGAGTATCTTTTGCAGGAATATATATACTTCTCTGTATTTCCAGTTTTGAGCACACTGGCAGTTTTTGGCTATCAAAACTGTAAAGAGAGAGACTTCACTGTTACCGAAATACTCGTTTTGGGTGTCTGACTACACAAAGGAAACACTGCATTGACTTGCACTTGCTTCCACGTGTTTGCAACCAACAATTTCAAATCAATAAAACAAAGGCACACCTCTTTTAGATGACAATTCTGTTGCTATTGATTTGTAGAACAAACACATTCATGGCAACAAGAACTTTCCAAAACACTCACTATTTAAGGGAGTAGGCTTTAATGAACAAAAAAAAGTAAATAAAACAGTGACCTTGATCAAAAAAAGGTTTTTTTCTTAAAACTGACGATCTCTTCTTCTCTTTACTAACATTGAACTCTTGAGTATTGTAACTAGCATTTGGGTACATGTACCAAAAAGATCTTTTTTATTTTTTTGTTACATGCTAGCAACTGAAAATTCTGAATAACAGTTTTTAACAGCACTGAAAAAGAAGTAGGTGTTGTATTACACCCAGTTTTGCAACAGGCTTTCCTGAACACTGAAGCAAACAGACAGCATTTTACAGGAAAACAGAGAGATGTCAACGTCAAACAAAAAATACATCAAAAAGACTGACTTCTTTTTTCCCTTCTGGCTTATACTCACTACATAGCAAATAAAATCTCTTTTCAGGTACAATTGCATTAAAAGATTATTTTTTCAGCCTTTATGCTCCAAAATACCCTAAATCCAATATAGAATCAAGCACAACACTAATTTTTGACAGTTAGTCTATACCGAAGTAATTGCTAATGATTACTTGAAAAGGAAAAGAAGCTTTTTCAATGCAACAATTTTGTTTGCTTCTGTAAAATGTTGAAACGATTTTTGCTGGCAAGTACAAGGATCATGACGTTAAGAGGTAGGTTCTTGTTCCTGCAAGCAATCCCATGGTGACGGCAAAAAGATTTAACTCAAAGAACTCAAATCAAGGTGTAATACACCTTGAACTCAGGAAACACATCTCCCCACTAGAAGTTACTTTGTATTACATTTGCTAGGAAAAAAAATATTAGTTAAAATTAAAGACTTACTGGACTGTATGCCAAAAGAAAGTTTTGTCCGTGGAGTTACTGGTGGTGGCGTCACTTGGGAGCTGGGAGGTGATGGAGAAACGGAGAAACGTCTTTCACTTGAAATGACATTTATGACTTGGCTTTTTGGTCTCTGTGGTCTTAGCGGGCTGATCTGCACAGGGAAAAAAACAGTGAGATGGCAGAGGAATACACGCTGCTGCTGAGCAGCAGACCTTGCGATTGCTACATCTTCCCCGCTACCTCCTAAACAGTAATAGGGCAATGATAACATAGAATATTTCTGATTTAATGAAGTATTTCACAGCTCCAAATGTTTTTCCCTTCACCCCAGGAATCACACTGAGACTTAACGCACACACCTTCCCATAGCCTGGCATATTTTTCTGAAGCAATGAGCCAATTCCCCAAACACTTGTTTAATAACAGCTAAGGAAGTCTATATCCTTACACAGGATTATACAGCATTCAGAATCTTTTCTTTCTTCTCACATGGCTCTACTTCCCTGTTAACATTTATCTCTTTGTTTGCATGGTGAAACTCTTCTGAGGAAGACATCATCTGCCCAAAAACACTTTATTGACGGTGCCTGTTTGTGCTTACATTTAATTCACTGACTTATCCATATTGTTTTGCTCTGGTTGCATCGTAGGCCATTTAAATTCTCCATCAGAAACAGTGAACTGGTACTTGTAATCTGATGGGCAATTAATGTTTTTGTTAAGGTGATTCCTTCTACTGAGTGCAATTCTGAGCTCTGCTGTTTGTTATCGATCCACCAGCCCCCATATCTCCATTGATGGCAGTGAAGAATTTTTTATTTCCAAGAGATCACAGAAAATGAAGCAGCAGCCTGAAGTTAGGGGAATTACATCCAAGGTGCTGCATTAGGACAAAACAGAAAATGCCAGCAGCAATTCATGCTTTTCCAAAGAATTATGTCATTTCACATTGTTTTTTTTAGAAGTATGTTGTGAAGGAGAAACCTAAAATGAAGTGAGTGCTTCCTTTTATTTTCAGAATAGATACTCTAAAAGGGTTTGCATAAAAGGCTGCATCTTTGAGACCCTTCTATGAGAAATGAATGATGATGATGTATGTAACTTTTTTTTGAAAGTTCATCAAGACCTCAGGGCAACCTTTCAGACATTTGCCTGATACTAAAATTCAGGTCCTGAAGACTCCAAAGGTTTCTTCTTTCATGATCTTTTAAAGCATATTTTTAGTAAGATGGATAAGCAAAATAATCACTTTCTCAGAGGAATGTAACTATAAAAAAGCAACTAAGGAAAACATACTAATTGATTAGGAAAGCTGCAACACCAGAATCAAAAACCCAACAGCTAGAATCAAGTTCCCAAGTTACCCTGGTCTGTAGCTATTTATCTCAAATAAATTTTAGCATTGTTTGTGATTGACAAGCTTGGTCCTCTTCTTAAATCATGGTTCTGCTATGGAATAAGAACTCTTTGGAGGCCACTGATCCATAATGAAACCAGTGCTAATTTTTTTTGGTCTTAAGGAAGCGAGATCAATAGTGAATGATGTCAGATGCCACTAAATCAAGAAAATGTACAGCCCGTTATTCTGATTTCTAACACAAGCTTTCGAGTGGTCTGTTAGCTACCTGGCTTCAGTGTTATGTTTGTTACCAGCTCATGGAATCAAAGAACTAACAGTAAAAATTTTTGTTAAAGAAGTTTATGTGACACTTAAAAGAAGATACGAATCTCTAGAAAACTATGAAGACATTACTGATCATCCTCACACACCGAAGTGCTTAATTTATCTTCTGATAAGATCACAGTTACAAGATTTCTGTAATTAGGGCTTTGGTTTCGATCAGTCAATAAATTCATTATGAGTACAGTTATAACTGGAGAAAAGTATTTAAGCCATACAACTAGAAAAAACGGCCTCTGAATGCTCCTTTTTAAAGAAAATATAAAAATTCCATGAAGTAATTTTGCAGTTTATAATCCTCACACGTTCTTCAGGATGTTTCATTCGATTGGAAAAAAAGACATTCCTATGTCAGGAGGTCCACTGCAGTGATGGAAGCACTCATTTCATTAGACAACATCGTCTTTGGAAAGAGTAGCCGAAGCTCTGCAGAGATGGGAATGACCAATGTCTGACATGCCTGCTGTGCCTCTCACTTGATAATTCTCTGTAAATTTGGTATCATGCTTGCAATTATGCTGCACAAACCAATTAGTAGTGCATAACACAGGATCCAGAACAGATTCATATAGAAGGTTATTGATGCATCATTTCCTGCTGAAAGCAAACCACTGATAACTACCTATTTGTGGTGGGCGAGGAATAATTTAGAACGCGAGTGTTGTCAGGCAACAGACAACTGTGTGTGAGCATGTGGGTGTGGGGTGAATATCTGAACCTGGACTTTTGAGCCATCAAGCAGAAGCTGCTATCTGCCAGCTATGACTGGCACGGTGGGCTGGTTGTAAACTGGGATGACAACCGAGTGAAACAGAAGTGACACACACCGAACTCTCCTGTTAATAAACAGACATGAGCCCGAGCCCACGATTAAGAGGCTGACCACGCACAGTGCTTCTGCACAGACATTATTTTGACATATCTCACTATCCGCATCCATCACAGGCTCTCATTTACTCCGTCTCACCTGTGACAATTTTGAGCACAGTTTTTCCAGGCTGCTGTGTATCCTTCAGCATCACCTCAGACCAGACTTCATTGCCCAGTCTTGCCCACGAGAACATCGTGTGAGATGTGCCAAAAGCCATACTGATGCCAGCACCGCGGGGGTCTGCCACATCCTTCCCCCTGCCAGAGCCTCCTCCTCTACCACGGGAAGA
Organism: Falco biarmicus; assembly: GCF_023638135.1. Lineage (NCBI taxonomy): Eukaryota > Metazoa > Chordata > Aves > Falconiformes > Falconidae > Falco > Falco biarmicus. Next base: position 53,373,635 of record NC_079296.1, on the reverse strand, counting down.
AGAAAGAAGGGCTTGACTGCTCTGCTGTTGACAAATCCATGCTGGCTTTTATTCTCTCATCTGTTTACTTGAAGTCACTTACAAATTGTCGTCTACTAAAGAAAAGCATGCCTTCTGCTGTAAAACTCCAAAGTATCTTAGAAGTCAGAACTAAGAATCCATTAGAAAATTCCCCAAATAGTTGAAATCTTGTAAATGAATTAGCAATGGTACGAGTGAATTCTAAAATTCTCAACAGAATGAATCCAGTAACTATAATAACGCATCTAGTAACTAGTAGTTCATTGCTAAAATCTCACTTTAGAAGCTCTTTAAATATTTATTTTTATTTCCATTTCTAGTAAAAGCTGGATTCCAACTCTTTGGAGGAAAAAAAAAATCCTTAATTTTTCACCCCTTCATTTCATCACTAACCTTTTTTAAGCTAGTGAACTTTCTGCTTCCAAGCTCCTAATGCAAGATAAATCAAAATGCTTTATTCTTCATAAACCACAGCAGTAACAGTACTTTGCGAGTAATTTCAACCTAAAAGGGGAACTTGAACACAGTGCAGCCCACAAAAGTAGCACAACGGCAAAGCTGAATTCTCACCCACAAAAGTTAACAATTTCCCTTTTATATCATTAACAGGGGACATGCCTCCAGAGTGCAAAAATTTTAAGACACATTTTATCTTTAAACTGCTTGACATTATCTGTACAAAATTCCTGAAGGCAGCAGCAGGAATCATGCAACCACTCTTGTAAACTATCTCAAAAGAGTGTTTCCACTATTTCACCTACAAGAGAAAATGAACCAGGCTACCACCAAGCGTTAAAAATTCATTTGGTCATTTTGGAGCTCAAGTAGCTTGCAGGTACTGGAAAGGGAGAGGTTTTCTCTCACCAGCAAAGTCCTTCTCATATCATTGATCTGTGGGTTTCAAGAAGCTCAAAGTAACTGTAAGTAACTGATTCTGACTTTTAATTTCCCTCCCTCTCTATAACCAGGGGAATATTAGTCATACCAGTCATGCACTGAAAGCTCTTGACTGGGAAGAGTGGAAAACTTGAGTCAAAGCATGTTGGGCTTTGCTCATTTTTGTTCCTCAGATGACAAATGACAATATGCCTTGAAGGGTTATCATGTCCTCCTTTCCAGCCAGAATTTGCATTTTTCCAGTCATAAGCAATCTTCTCCAATGTCCAGGACCTCTCAGGGATGACAGTGACCTTGCAGTGACACCAACCAACTCTCCAACATCCTAGGACACCTCCCATCTGGTCTTATGGATGTGTGCAAGTTCAACTTGCCTGAGCTGCCTCAAAATACAATTTACTTCTTCTGTGGCTAAATGCTCCTCTCCCACAAACTCTGCTGGTCCCTTTGAGGACCTGGGAGATGTGAGTGCCATTGCAATGTTCAGGCTTAGTCAAAACACAACCGCTCCAATGTGCAAAGTTGAATGCATTGAATCAAAAAGATGAGACATATGGCAGTCTATGCAGAATGTATTTTGTTTTAAAACACATGATGCTCACCTGGCTGGCTTTGGCAGGAGGAACCTCCATTTAAAGAACACAGGTCTGATCCAGAATTTACTCGTGTCAGTGGAAAAAATCCCTGGCTTCAAGGGAGTTTGGATGAAAAGCCTGAGATGCACAAAAGGGATTTTATCTGAATTTTTGCTGTGCTAATGCTGGGCCTATGGCCACATCAGGCAAAAGAACTCTGATCTTTCAAGACGTCAGAAGACACATCTGAGAGATTAGCTCATCTCTGGATGGAAAAGGAGGAGCAAATCCAGAAAACAGAGGAACTATGGCTGAATATCTAAGTAATATTCTGCTGTGAATACCAAAGAGCAAGATTTAAAGGATGTAGTTATCACAGGTCAGAGAGAAATTGTTTCAAAAGTCCAATGTAAATGACACAGCTACCAATGAGAGACTGATGAGTTAAAGGCTGGCTCTATAAGTGCTTGTGCAAATCTTTAAAAGGACACTACATTTATTTCTGGAGAGCAAGTTTTAAACTATTGGCCTCAAAACAGGTGTCCAGGCAGATATTTGGAGGTTACAGTTAGTTCACACGCTCCCTGCTCCAGCTTAAAATGGCCTTGCTTTCAATTTCAGAGCTAAAACTGCTCAAGTTACCTAAGCCTTTAGGACAGTTTCAGTGAATTAAATATATGCCAAGAAGAGAGGGCTTAAGAGAGATATGCTCTGTAGTTAATATTCTTACACATAGCCACCAGTGGAACTGCTTACAATTTTCTGCTGAAAATAGCCTTTCAAGAATACATAATTGCCATGCACAAAATGACCTTGTAACATTTCCACCAAAAAGTGTCTTGCAGTAGTCAGCTGAAATATGAGAAAACCCATCACGATCTATTGGAAACCATAAATTCAAAAGGCTGCTACAACGGTGGCATTTATTTTACTTAGGATATGCCATCTGTTCCTTCTATCAAATAGTCATATATAGCTTTTGGTTAAGATTTTCATATAAGATACCATGATTTTTTTACACTGCAAATAAAAGCTGTGGTTTTGATTCATTATCACATATACTAACATTGCAGCATATTCCTTTAGAGTTATTTTTGGTCTAAAAAGAAACCAAATCGTAAAAATCAACATTTTTATTTTAAAAGAGAAAGAACACTGCTCAGAGTTAGATAAAGCATTACTTGCTAATAAAGTTACCGTTTCTGAAAGGATCACTGCTTCAGACTGCTGCAGAGAAATATCAGTAGATTTAAATTCTTTATCAAATATCTCTTGATGCTTGCTGTTTCTTTTCTCCTTCTTCTTTTCTTTCTTATCTTTATCTAGGTCATCCTTGTCCAATTTATCTTGAGACCTAGAATGCATCTTTTTTGGCAGAAGAGGCTCCAGCACAAACCTAAGGAAATGTTTTGTTGCCTAGTCAATAAAATAGGATTTTCAAAACACCTGATTTTCATTTACATATTTCCCAAATTCTCACTCGAGTTAACAATGCTTTGCTAATCCAGAAAAACTCATTCAAGAGAAAAGGAGGGGGCAAAACGATCATAATTGTCTTACAATAAAATTTACTGCAGAACTGCTGAAGAACCAGTACTGCATATTTCCCTGCCTTGTAGTAAATTTACTGGTTTACAGCTACACAAACTCCTGAGTTTCACTGCACGTGGTTTACATAAAAATGAGCTTGCCATTCAGCACTCCCACTGTAGATGCCGTGGCACTGTGGCAGGCAGGTGTGCCAGCAGACCCCTGGAAACTCCGGGGGAAATCAGCACTATACAGGTACAGGGAATTCTAACACGCATTAAAGAAATGTCACCCCTGCTTCCCCTGCCCCTTGGAGGCAGGCATCCCATATGTCTACCAACGGTTTTAAGGATTTCTGTAACAAATAGCCAAATCCCCAAATTCCTCCTAGACTTTTTTTTTTTTTTTTTTTTTTTTTGGTGGGGAAAAATGCAGTATTTATTCCCTAGAGAAGAAGTAACAGCTAAGAAATTGTTTTGCAGAGGTGTAGTGATATTCTGTTGGACATGCACAACATAAACCGCTTTCCAATCCTTGTAACCCATCACAGTTACAGCACCTTTTAACGGAAAACCAAACAATATCGCCCTTAATACAAAGGAAACACCTATACGTTGCCCAGAAGCATGAGGGTACAGAGGTGTAACCACAGCCACAAGCACCATTCCTGTCTGTAATAACAGCCTCTCTGTGTACGTCTGGTTTTGCATGCGCGCTTGAGGAGACATATTCACGAGCGTGCACGTGTGTACTCACAGATCCACACCTCTGCTCACCTACAGCAAGCCCTGGTGAGGGGCAGCCAGGGGCGCTGAGCTTAGTTGTTCTGATATTACAGATAAACCAAGGAAAGAAAAATTGGTCAGATGATAACAAAGGGCAAGGTTAGTTTCCAAAAAGCAGATGTATTTTCCCACTTGGAACGCTTCAAGTGTGTGAATATAGGCAAGGCTGACATGCTACTGCCATCAGCTCTGCAACTTTTCCAGTCCATGACTATTTGTTTTCTGGCTACAAAGGAAAAAACTTTAGCGGTTAAATGGACTTTTAAAGGAAAACTTCAGGTTTTTAAAGTTTTTCTTTTGTAGGGACAGCACTATTCTAAGCAATACCAGAATTCTTTTCAGCTAATTTTCACTAATTTCACAGTAATTTAAAGGAACCTCTCATCTCACCTTCTTTTAATGCCTAGTTTTAATAAAAGGTAAAGAGATATTTTGCTCTTAAGGAGCTAAAATATTCATAGCAAGACAAAGTATTTTATACTTTGTTTGAAATTAGAAACTAAACAAACTACTAAAAGCACACCCTAGTCAAAATTACACTGACAGATTTTAAGAAAATTTCTCAAATCATCATACTACAAAACCAAAATGAAACCAAAAATTCCCAAACAACACCAGCTTACTTTTTAACACTGGGAAAGTATTTACTGTGCCATGGGGATGCATGCACGTCCAGGCCACAATCTTTGCTGTGAAATACTGGGGGATTCATATTTCAGACAATTTGCACTGAAATTATCCTAATTATGTCCACTAGCAGCAATATCCAGCAGCAATACCCAATATTATTATTTTTGTTGTTGTTTGAAGCACTAAAGGCCCTTCAGTTTTCAGCCTAAGTGAGCTCATTTGATGGAAAGATGCTGAAACCAGTATCTGCGGCAGCGGCTCCCCAGCCACTATCCCCATAACCACAGCCAAAATCACAGGGGCTGGGGGACAAAACGACAAGCTTTTTTCATCCCATTTTGCAGATAGCAACAAGGGAGGGCGACGACTTGCGGAGGGCCACAAAGCGCATCAGTGACAAAGCCCAGAGCAGAAGACAGCTCTCCCGACACCGTGTGTTTTAGCCACCTCACAGGCTGATTGCAAGTTTACAAGAGGAACTGCCATTCTTCAGACAATGATTAATTGCTTCCCTTCCAGGCATTACTATTATTAGTACTATTAATTATTTGTACGCAGTGTATCGGGGATACAATGGGCTAGCATGCCATGCTGCTACTAGAAGTACATTAGGACTTTCAACAGATGGCAAATCACACGGGCACACTGGGACTTACCCACATCCAACCGCCACTTGTAAATGCTCGGATTTGTACTTCTAAGTCCCATTTTAAGCAGTGAATAAACCCATGGTCCTTTTTTAAAGTCAGAGTTTTATTTATACATAGAGTTGGGAGTTGTAAACCACATACTATGTCAACATCTGCTTTGAGTTTTTACTGCTTAAAAGCTCCAAAGCAGGAGAAGCTGGAGATGGCATAAAATGTAAGTTGGATTATCTGGGCAAGACTGTCTGTCAGCTCCATTTTTAGTTGTTTTTCTTAGCTTCACCTCTCATCTCAAAATTAACGTATGAAGAGGGGGGAAATGGAAAGCAGGAGAGGACAACTGACCATAAACCAAATCAACTATAGTAGGTACATGGGTGAACTTCTTCCAATTTAGCAGTGACAAACCACCTGCATGATTTTTACAGTCACTTGGATTTTTGAGGTCTTTTATTATGTTATTTATATCTGATGATTTTTCTTCTCCTGCTCTGCTATTCAAACAAATGAGAATTTTTTTCAGGTCTTCCCAGTGATGACAGTTGTTCGTTGTATTTTCCTTACAGGTGTACCAGCTGTATTGCCTTGGGCTCGGAACACCAGCTGAGCTGCACCGTGATCTTTGTGAGTTTGTTCCTTTTTTTTTTTTTTTTTTTAATATACAGAGTAGACTCATGAGATCCTCCAAAACTGCTAAGTGACACGTACTATAACAAAGCTGGGGTGGAGAGGTGAAATTTAAGAAAATAGCATCCAATGAAAAAGAAAAAGACATAGGAAAAAGAGAAAGAGGTAGAAGCAGGCAGGAAAAAAATAATTTTCTTCTAATATCAAATAAAGCTGCACACTAACATGGGATAGTAGTTATCCTCAGGTTCCAGCAAGACAACATTTGTGGATGAATCAGTCAAAACACATTATTGTCTCTGCTGGCCTGCATTTATATCAGCATGACTCATTGTGTATACGTTACAGAGGGCAACGTAATGAGAGCTGAATTGCGCTGTTTGCAGTTCTTCCCAATGGGTAAATAAACTGTTTGTAATTAAGGTAAGCATCACGTTGGTCTTTAGGTGCTGTCTTTAATTTTACTTGATGCTTTTACTCTCCAGTCAGGTAGTAACTCCCTGTGAAGTAAGAGCACAGGGAACACAAACATTTCTAACACATCTCTGGAAGTTAGCAACCCTTCAGGAGGCTTTAAAAAACTGCCGCCTTGGTCAAATATTGAGTTTCTGGATTATGGGAATGCCTGAGGGGAGGAAGAGGGAGAAGGGACTTCTGAGGCTGCATAGAAGCCCCAGAAAGAAAACAGATTATTTTGTTCTTTTGAGGGATGCAACTGTGAGACAGGGCTTATCAACAGAATTCCCAGTTCTCATGTGAAATATCTTGATAAGTCTTGAAGTACAATCTTGCCATAAGCAGCTTTTCCTCTGGCAGCAAAAGCGAGAAGAAATGATTGAGCAGTTAGCTAATCCCTTCCTTCTCCCAACTTCCACCTGTGTACGGCGACAGGGCTGGCTGAACACACGTCTCATCATCGACTTTGCAAAAGATCACTTCTGAACTGTTACACTTGCAATACTTTAAAAGGGCATACTTTGTCTCCTGTTTGTTCGGGGGTTTTCGTTTGAAGGCTTAGTGGGTTTTGTTTAACTTTGTTTTAAAGAGGACTAAGAAGAGCATTATATTTATCTTGGTTAAAAAATAAAAGGACAATGAATATACCTTGAGATTAACGTCTATACAGGTTGGGGCTTTTAGCCAGTATTAGGTTGTCTCTTACAAGCGCTATCCCCACCCCACATAGTTACTCACACGGTTGCATCACATTAATGTTTGTGGGGTATTATGATGAATCAAATCTGGAATAAAAGACACTGGGAAAAGACCCAAGCAAAAAAGCCCACGGTTCCTTATGAGATCAAACAGACATCGTGCTGCCGCACAGGAGGAGTCAGTAGGATCGGAAGGAGTAACACCCTGACAGCACCGAGATCTGGAGCAGGGTGGTGACCATCCTCAAAGCCTATAGATGCGCACACCAGATCAGGCTTTACAGAGATAAGCCCCGAATGACTATTTTTACACACCCATCTGAGCCAGGTCGAGAAGGAGTGCTGTCGGAGGAGATGGAAGACACCGATGCAACGGAGAGGGGTCTTGAAGATGACGGCATCGTGAAGGATCTCACCATAGACCGTGGCCGACTGCCTCGTCTATCATCCAGACTCGAAAGCTGCAATAAAGAAATATAATATAATAATACAATATAATCACAAAATAGCTGACATCTGTTTACCAAAAGTAACGGGGAAAGGTTCAATTTTTCTTCCATGTAGAGTTTTATATTACTTAATTATACATTGTGTGTAACAAGAAAGAAACAAATTCTAAAGAAAATCCATTTAACGGACAAGGAAGAAATATTTAGGCCCTTATAGGTAAATATATAATTTTAAACATGTTCCAGTAATTCATTTGTTTCAATGGTATTTACATGGTTTTTTTACACCTGGGCTTTAAAAAAGGAGCTTTCTACAAATCCTTTTTTTTTTTTAATCCACCTCTGCAACTGAAGTGACTGTCCTGTCAGTATATTTAAATGAAATGGAGTTAAAAAGAAAACAAGCAAAAATGAAACAAACCAAGAAAAAACTCAGTAAAAGGAACTTTATGTCAAGAGAGCCAATTTAAAGAGTGGCATCTAGGTTAAGAAGAAAACATATGAAAGCTATTTTTTTTTTGGTTTCAGACAATTTCAGAGTTCTGAATATTTATACAAGCTTTGTTAGTCATTAATAACTGATATATGCATAAAATAATTGAATTCTTTCAGTCAACAAATAAGAACGTCATGCTGTTTAATTACAGGTATATTTTCCACCCTGACAACTACTAGCAAATTGGCCTTGTACAAGGAAGACGAAAGTGATAAAACTCCCTGAATCCTGACAATTCTTGCTGGTGGGTAGAGTGAAATTAGAAAGATAACACCACCTGCGTATGACTTTCTAGTCATTCTCCCTGATGATGTAAATGTACATTACTGAAGTGACTGACATGCAAGTATCATTAATGTCAATTATTCCTGTTCTCTTTGGGAATAAATTACTATTTGAACTTTTCTCTTCCTAAATATGTTAGCCAGAATGGATTTGAAGGACTACAAACGGAACATCACTTAGAAGGAAACCGTAAAGGCTGGCATGCTCCCCAGAAGATCTCAGTGGTCCCATTTGAAAAAAAAAAAAAAAAAGTAAAAAAAAAAGTCATTGCTATAGAAAAAAAGTGAAAATTAACCTCTGAAGGAAAGCCTGTCAAAAGTACAACACAATGCTTCACTGGCACGTACTATTCCACCACGATTTTGGTCGCTTAGAGAAAAACATTGCTTGGCACTTTTTTGCTGCCCTGCCTGCTGCAGCATCTTTCTTGCTGCCTCCTTAATACAGGATGCTCTGCATCCCGCTGAGCAGAACGCTGAAGCTCTCTTCCTCACCATATCCTGCATCACCCACTCTTCAGAATAAATCTCTGTGGGATTTTCCAGAGATAATATGGAACCAAATTCACACCCTGTTTCTATTGATGTGATTGGCATAACGTCCATAAACTCAGTGGCATGCACCCATTAGTGACCACAAGCAGAAAAGGGTGCTGTTTTAGGGCTGTTCAGGTGGATCTCGGTTGCTTCACTGTTTTGAGAATCAGTTTAGTGACTGCTGCTTATTTAGAGGCAGAGGTAAAACTGAAGAACCTGTAAATGTTAACAATTGCTTTTTTTTCTATTTCTCATTCTTTTCTTTCTGAATTTATTAAGGACTAGATTGTGATGGAGCTCCCACTCTTGCCTTGGAGGGTTTAAAGATGGGAAGGCAGGAAGGGCACGAAGATGGCATAATTTTCTCTGTAATCTCCTCTCCGTGCAATTGTGCTTTAGACACTTAAGTTTTCAGGTACACGGCGAAAACCACAAATACAGATGTTTTTAGCCTTGTGGCAGAGATCACCTTCAAAATCTGAGCCCATGAAGTTATATCTGCCTCAGCACACATGTGAATTGATGCAGCACCTCCAAAAATGATGACTCAACCCCAACTAGGGCAACCAAGCAATTTAGCGTTTTCATAAGGAAGCCAAACTCACTTGCAGAGAAGCACCTACCATTTGATACCACGTCCTTCACCTGCTGGGACCTGCTAACTGGCTTTCTAAGCAGTTCATGGGATTACAGTGCAAGCTCCTTATCTGCTTCCAGGGTGCCAGGGAGAGCCAGGGGTGGAGACGAGATGGCAAAATGCAGGCTGGCAAGCTGGGTTTCCTGAGCCATGGCCCAGTAATTAATGTTCTGCTGGTGAGTTCCCTCACTTTTAGACGGCTTTTGCTGACAGAAGGTGGAACTGTGCAATCTTAATAATAACTCACTGCTTTTCCAGATCATTTGGTTTAAATACCAGTCCTTTTTGTGAGAAATAGTTTCTTGTATAGGATATTCTTGAGACCAATTTGGGGAAAATGCATATGGTCCTAAATAATACCACACTATTTGCTCTTTGGAAGGTAAGATTTTCTCTAAAAAGCGGGTAAGTGCTATAGCTTGAAGCCCACTTACATATCCTGAACCAAAATGAACAAAGCGACTCAACAGTGAGTAGATCCGACGATTCCAAGTTCAGCTAGAAGCCTTTGCAGCAAAAACGGGGAACCCCAGAATTTCCTGGCACTTCCAAGATGCCAAGGACAGGCTACTGGCACCCTGGGATGCCATCCTCCTCCTCCCAGGAGTGGGGTGCATGGGGTGCCGGTGGGAGGGAGCTGACAGCATGCCAGGTCATCTTGGTAGCTCATGCACGATAACACTGGCTACCTCCGTGTTAGAGGACAAATGGGTCTTTTCTGGTAAATAGATGTGCTTTATTTTCTGGAGCAGTGAGAAGATATGTACTGCATATCCAAGTCTCACGTACTGCTGTCATTTCACAAATAAACCTAAAAATTACAGCGCGTTTACAACACTGCTGTCAGGACTACCAGCAGGCAAAGACAAAGCTCACCCCGGCAGCCTTCAACGTGTTATTAGGACATCAGCTCTGCATAGTCAGTCCTAGAGTAATTCTAACCACTTGCATCCTGTTTTTTTTAAATAATTTTAAAACCTGATCATAGAATAGCACCCAATCCTTGTGGCTTTTGACTTTCCTCTCCAAGAGGTGACACTCAAATTAAAAGCAGAACAAAAGCCCAGTGGAAACGCCACCAAATTCTTGGCTGTATGTTAAACATGAAGCAGCAACTGAAAATAGCTTGTTGGAATGAGAAAAGCATAAACTCCAGCACTACTAAATCTCATTAAGTAGCAACTACCTTTTTATTGCCTGCCTACATTTAGGGTGATGCTACAGCACGTAAGACTGCACACTACTGTAGAGCAGCACAGCTCTCACATCTCAAAAGTAATTACATCTGCGGAAAGGTGACATTCAGCTCTAGAAGAATCACGCTATAGTGGCAATTTTATTTTAAATTTTAAACCAATTCCTTAAAAATGGAATACTGGAGAATGACACTGACTTTCAAGGAACAGATTCAGGAAATTTAGAAACTTTTCCCATACTAGAGAACGACAGTACCATCTGAACACGTCTTATAGCATCTGCTTAGTATTTAATAATTAGATGACCACTGAGAACAACCAGGCAATGCTGCATCAACATTGCTTTTTTAATCAGTGGGAGTTATAACACAGAATTACACAGTTGCCCATAATTTAAAGAAATTCCACATATTTAGGAAACATAAAGTTAGCAGGTAACTTACAACAGCGCGGACCCCGTACTGTTTTTCCACTTTGTCTTTCAGCTGCCTGAAGCAAGCCTCCATCCGCTCGTGGAACGGCCGCAGTGCCTCCGTCACCTTCTCCCCGTGAATCCGGATGCCTTCCGCCAGGAATGGGATCTGGAAAGCAGAGTTACGTTGCTTCAGTCTGCCCAGTCTTTCCTAAGTGAAAACTTATGGCAAGACTCCCACAGATGTTGCAAGAGGAGTGAAAGACCTCATGGAATAGTAGTAGTAGCAGTAGCAGCAGTAATAACAATAAAATTGATAACAACAACAACAACAACCATGACCACCACCATAATAAACCCCACAATAATAATAGCAATAATAATAACAATAATTCTCATCATCATAATCATAATTTATTGTATATGAAGCACAACAGAGTAAAAAAGGACCTAAAAATCTGTTATACGTTATTTCCTTTCTTCTCTGTTAACCAAAGTCCTTTAAAATTAATACAGCCCTAGTTCTGCCCAGTAACCACATACTGGAGGCACAGCTGAATTTATCAGATAGCACAAATATTCCTTTGATGTTATATTCTCAGGCCCCCATACACGCTGTACTTTAAAATGGCAAACTGATGAATGATGACTCTCACGCCAAGTTATTAATATCAGTCCTTTGCTAATTTCATGAAAACAAAACCTTGAAGGAGAAAATACTTGTATGCTTTCTTTAATAAATGCTATTTCTAAAACTGTAAATGAGCTACATCCTTGGACATGTATCTATTGCAGAGCAATATTTATTAATAAAACATACAGCTTTATATACCATACATTTCTCCCTCGAAAAATTTTATTTTCTTTGTAAACAGAACAGAAGAGAAAAAAAAATCAAATTAATTCTCTTTTGTAACTGAAAATAATAATTTATCTTCAGGGCTTCTGTCACAAAATACCCATGCCAACACAGGATTATATAATTACTTCATAGTGTGGAGGTGTAGCTGACCTTTTAAAATGTTTTAAGGGAGACGTTTTCATTCCCACAGCTATCCAGACATACCATTAGAGTTTTCTACCTCCAGCTTAGGAAAAATATTTCCTCTTTCAGGTCCATTTCAGCCCACACAGTGCTCTGATTCTAAACTAGATATTCTCTGCAGCAATCAAGCTAAGAGGCTTCTGCTTAATAATTCATAATTAAATCATAATACTGATTAAAAACAGATTTTTCTAATAAGACTGAACAGCAATCAGAAGGAGTAGCTTTATTAGTAAGGAGAAGAATAAATACACAGATGAATTACAGATGAAATAACTTGAGAAATCTTATCCAGATGATTCTCTGTGATTTGGCACTATTGAAATGGACACAGTTTCTCCTCCTGAAAGACTGCAAAAGAAGCAAGAATAATGAAAAAAAAAAATTATTGTAGTCACTTCTATTTACAGCCATATGGATTTGTACTCTCCAAAAATTAAACATCAAAAGCAGAAAACTTCCCTGCTTGGAATAAGTAAAATAATTTCCAAATTGTTATAATTATCAGGCCACACTGTGACCCTCCTATTTTGCAGGTGTCAGTGGTCACTTGGCTCATTTATTTAAAAGAACCTGCTGACATTTTAAATGGATTCTTTAAAAAAGTATCAAATTACCAAGATGAAGTGCATGTGGGGTCCGAAGCTTCAGCTCTGAGATAATTTTTACAAGCAGAAAATGCACTAATGAGCCTGTCCTAGGGATCAGCCATCTGCAATTTAGAAAATCAAACAATGTGAAGTAAATGACATTTTTTTTGTAGGAAAATGTCCCAGTCGGGAAAAAAAAAAAAAAGAAAGAAAAAGAAAAAGTAGGTGCTTCCTTCTGTGCCCCAAATTGAAGGTGCTAAGGAGCATTTCAACTGTTGGCATGCACCAGGCGTACACCACCAGCCCTGGAGAACTTCTGGAACTTGGAGAAATAAAATAACGGGAGGGCTGATGGGCAGGGCTGCTGGGAGCGGGCTGGGCTGGGAGAACGTGAGCACCTAAAGGCTGGTGGCCTCCTTGTACGGGAACTGCTGGGAGACCAAGGAACTGGCAAGAGGAGGCACCAACTATAAGGGAATGAAAGAAGACCAGAAACCACAGAAGAAGAAGAAAATCCTTGCTATTCCTTTAAAGAAGCTGAATTTAATAAACTTCCCGTGGCTTTGCTATAGAACTTCTGTGAGATTTCTGAGTCACGGTATTTGGTCTCCCTGTCCAAGACCACTTAATCCTTTAAATATTTATTAAGTACGGAGAGAAAATACCTTCATACTGTTATACCATTTCTGCTTCACCGTCCTCTTCTAAATTCCAAACTCTTCTGACACCTCTTTTCCAGACATCCACACAGGGAAATCTGGTGACGAGCGACACTGAATTTTAAACCGGTAGGAATCTTTGTCGGATGTGGAGACAGAGGCAGAATTTTGCCACGTTCACTATATTGCCAGTTCGTTTGGCTTTGAAGCAATGGGGGGGTTTGCTTAGGGCTCTATTTCAAAAAACCCTACAGGGCGTCCTCAACTTTGGACAGATGAACAAAACAGTAAAGGTAACGTAAGTAGCTGAGCTAGAAATGAATGAGCTGAACGAGAAAGGAAACCAGCTCCACATAACACTATTTTGTAACTCTAATCTTTGTCGATACTAAAATTTTATACACTTTCACTGCAACTTAAAATTATTCCCTGATTTTCTTTTTTTTCTTTTTTTTTTTTTTTAAGATCTTGATACGCTTGGCTGAAAAGAACCAAAAAGCTACATAGATTTGAATTATTAATCTTAAATCTTAAAAAGAAAATCTTTCATAATAATGGTATCATAAAATATGATTGTAAAATCTATGCTAAAATTCTTTCAGCTATATAGAAGCAGCACAAGATTTTTATGTGACATACTAGTTTTGGCATGCTGTAAATATATTAGCTAAATACAGACCAATTAACTTCATTGATTATTCATGTCATTACCATAATTTCAATCAATCATTTCATTATCTTCATGTTAAAATGAAAGATCCGTTTGAAATGATGTAGTTGCATGGAAGCATTTTTTTCTAAGTTGGAAAAGCACTAAGATGGACAAAAATGGACATTGCTCTACTCATTATATTTATCTGAAAAAATAATAGAAAGAAACTTATACATAAAGTTCACAGGAATTATAAAAGGACAATATCCTGAAGAGCATGAATTCCACAGCACAATGGAGGAAAAGATAAGGAGATAGAACCCCCCCTAAATTTAATGAGTCAGGTGATAATACGATTGTCAGGCTACTCTTTCATATATCCAGATTGATTTATACAGCATAAAGAAAATCTCTGTGTGATTGCAAAACTCCAAGCCCCACATTATTGAAAAATGAAAACTCATTTTCGCTTTCAATCACTGTCAAGCCCATGATGAATTCAGACCACTGCCTCACTTTGGGAAGTTTCCATAACAACTCCCTCCCCTGACACCAGCGGATGCTGGCAGCCAGCTCCCCATCCTGCTCCCGTCTCCTCAGCTACCTCTGCTCTGACAACTGAAAACAATTTGAGGCGAGGTTTAAGTCTTAGGATAGACTAAATGTATATGAAACAGCTAAGGTAATTTAAAAGCACCGATTTCCACAGTGAAAGGGTTAGACCTTTTAGTAAAAAGATTTTTCAGATATAAAAATAGTTTTTCTATCTTTTCCTACCTTTTCTTTCTCTTTTTTTTATTTTTTTTTTCTGGTTGCTATCAATACTGATGGGAAATTATGTATTTAAAACCACTGAATAATTAAAATACAGTGTGATTAGCTCTCATACATATTTTCAAATAATAATATTATTCTAATACACGAATGTCACCAAAGTGAATCTTGGCTGAGGAAAAGTGTGTTTGTAATTCATTTGAAGTATCGCTATCAGAGGCAAAGACGAAGAGCTGACGTGAAGTTAAGTCTTCTGGGATAAAATTATCTTCCTCTATAAAACTTAAAGCTCCTAAAATCTAATCTTCTGTAACAGCTCACAAGAAAATAAATAAATAAATAACCAAACCACCAAATAAATAAATAAATACTTTTTTTTTCCCAGACCAAAAGAGTGATAGTTTTAGGGTCTTCAGTGGTTTGGTGGTGGTGTGGTGGTTTGGTTTTTGGTTTGGTGTTTTTTGTTTGGTTTTTTTTTGGATTCTGCATCTTTGGTTCTACTACCTCTAAGATTGAAACCAATAGAAATGTAAATGACTCCCTTTATTATAAAGAGAGAGCTGAATATAAAAAGACAATTATGCACTTTCTTCTTCTGTGGGAAAAACATTTCCAGTCGTTGGTATTTTTTTTAGTTACCATGAAATTATCCTGAGACCACTGGAAAAGGCCTGGTCAACAACTATGGAACAAAACTGGAATTGTTTCTTGTTTGTCCTGAAAAATACTCTTTGGTACCTGTAAATGCAGCTCTTCACGCAGGAGGGCTCCTGCTTTGTGTCGAGCACAGGGCTGGAAACCTGCCTTCCAGTCCCAGTTTAGCAATTACTACCTATGTGACCCCGCATTTAAATGGTTTCTACGCTAACCTGTCATAAAAATACCAGGGAATTCACATGCGTTGTGCATCACTGATGCTTTCGTACCATGTTAAATTACACAGCAAATGAACTATGTGAGCATCTAGATGAATTTTGCATGCAAATTAATTTTTGCAACTCTCACATGTAGTATTCTGTGCTAAAAGGAACTGTAAGTGTACTTCGAAAGTACTTAATAAATGGAAAATATGTTGGTTGGAGAAAGAAGTGAATAGGTAACTAAAACCCATCCCAGTGCCTGCAAGTGGGAGGAGGCACTCAGGGCTGGGCATTTCAGCTTACTGTCCGAGAAGAATTTCTGACATCAGCCTCATAAAATGAAAATGCAAAACTAAACGGCCAGTATTACCAACCAACATTATTACAGAATATTTTCAAATTTGATATAGATGGGACATTTTCACGGTATTAGGGTTATAAATTAAAAAAGGAAAAGAAAAACCCAAGTTGATCATGTTTGTTCCTTGTGGGTTTATCAAATGACAAATTATGTCGCATTTGAAAAGATGAACTTTAGTTCCAGTTCCAGGGCAGTTTTAAATGGCAAAGAATGTTCTCAAAAGTGACATGAAACTGCCTTTGTACAGCAGTTGGCCCAGACCAATCTGACTTAAGGTTTCTTTACCTGCCAAGCGATCAGGTCCTTCAGTTTTTCAATCTTGTCATGATCTTCTGGATGCTCATGAATATATTTTTCAGTGAAGAAGGCCTAGTGAAGAGAGAGAAATGAGCAGTTACTGCAGAAAATGAATCAACCTGTACTACCATAGAAGAATTACCTACAGCAAAGATAAATGAATCAAACAAAAAGTTTTG
The DNA here is from genome assembly GCF_023638135.1 of Falco biarmicus. Classification (NCBI taxonomy): domain Eukaryota; kingdom Metazoa; phylum Chordata; class Aves; order Falconiformes; family Falconidae; genus Falco; species Falco biarmicus. The sequence goes on along the minus strand of NC_079296.1, from coordinate 53,357,341 downwards.
CAAAATAGCAGCAACAGCTCCAAATACAAAATGAAAATCTGGGAAAGAGACATAGAATGTAACAAGGTTTTGAGATTAAGACATTAATCTCTTGCAACCAGTAAAGTAGGCAGATGAGCGCATGGTGATTGAGACCAAATCTCAAGGGTCACCCTACAGAGGACTTGGCCCAGGCTCTGTGCTCTCTGAGATGTCCTCCTAGCAGTTCCCAGGGTGTAAGAACTTTTAGTAGATGAAATGGCTGAGAGAAGGACATAAAGGGTCCTTCAGGGATAAACATGTCCATCAGCATGTAACTTCTCTGATTATGTTACAACACACATGTTGTTTGTGCATGATTAATTAAAATTATAAAATAATTTTAAATTATAAAATAAAAAAATATAAAAATATTATTAATGTTCACAACATAAATAACAGATACAGCGTTTATGGTTTCCCAATGTTAGTATCTTATCCCGCATAACTTTAAAAGCTAATGTTGTAAACATGCCGCTAAGATTATGTAGACATATTTGCAAGTGACTGGTATCTCATAAGTCTCTACCATTTGATTCATCCTTTAAAAACTCCTGCACTGGAAAGCAAGGGAGAGAATTGCAGTCGGTTACTTTGGGCACTGAAGTTCACCCAGAAATTCCTGCTTCAGCTCCAATGCCCAAGCACATCAGAGCACACATGGAGAATGTCATCAGTCTTGGTCTCTAGTAATTGTCCACCACATCCCTACATAATTACTCTTGCTGATAAACATATCAACCAACTGAGCCAGGCTGGATGGGGCTGGGAGCAGCCTGGGCTGCTGGGAGGGGTCCCTGCCCATGGGGGGTGCGTGTGGTGGAACGAGATGGTCTTCAAGGTCCCTTCCAACCCAAACAGTTCTGTGATTCTACGATGCGATGAACTCTTACTTCAAATGTAGAAAGACACAAACGTATCCATAAATATCAGAAAGACATTACAAATCTGAAGTTTTAAGCATCACCCTACAAAGCCCAGAGGAGGGGAAACACATGTGCTATTTCTATACGAACAGCCGCCCGCCCCGCAGCACGCCAGGGCAGTGCAGGCTCCAAGAGGTGAAACATTGCAGGAGAGAGAATTTTGACGCTACCTTCTCATAGTTTGTGAACCCTCCCATGACTGCAGGATCCACAATGCCATTCAGGAGCATCGAGAGGGGGTTGATGGGTAGATTTGGATCATTTAAATGCTGTTGAACCATATTATTGATCTTATCATTTGTCAGCTGCATGGTTTCTATTGCATTTTCCAGTGGACTAATTTCAACCTAAAATAAAAACAAAAGGAAGTTTTAATCAAGGAGGAGAGTTTTTAACCTGACGCAGAACTGGCTGTCCACCAAACCACCACTATTAGAAACATTCCAGGAATTTCAGAACAAAAGATATTTTAACCAATCATTAACAGAAAGGGTGGTTTCAGGCGTTTAGATTTTGGGTATCTGTACACCACAGGAACTGATACAATAATCAATATCAGCGGAGAAAGTCAAATGCATTTTGCTGCTGTAGGACAGACTACATCTCAGCACAACAGCAAAACATTTAGAAAGGCTCTGACAGGAATCACGTGAGGTTTTTGGAGGATTATGGAGAACATGAGAGATTACGAGTCAGTGAGTTTTAGCAGTACAAAGAAGATCCAGCTTAATGTAACAGCAAGAAAGAAATGATAACTTAATGTGGATTTTCTGATGGAAAATGTAATCCTAAGGAGCTCAAAAATCAAGAAGATGTTTTTGCAGTGATTATTTTAGTATATTTCCAAGGAAATCATGTTTAATATGTTGAAGAGATGACTTTTAAGCTATCTGCTGTGCTTTTTCCCACAAGGTTGCATTTTCTTCATCTGAAAGTTGATAACCTGAAGTAAGAAATTTTCTTCCTCACATAGCCTGGACTTCAATGAGGGGAGCTCCTCAGATGTCCTCATGGGGTGGATTAGCTCTTATACTGTGTAGAACTTGCTTTATTTTAATTGACTAATCTCCAACTACTATTTATGATCAGATACTGTTTTTCTGCATGTCAGCTGCTCATGTTGTAAACGCAGTATTACAATACTTAAAATATTGCTAAAATACGTACATTGAGTGAATAGGCTAAAAACTGCTAACTTGCAGTGATCCAGAGTGTAGACAGTCTTCAGCGGAAGACATAACCTACTTACATTAAAAAAATGATGTGGTAGGATCAGAAAAGGAAGGTTAATCGAGGCCTGCGAGGAAAACGCAAGTGTATATTTGATTACACCCTAATTTACATAAATGCTACATAAACAAAGAAGCACTTCTACCTGGCTATCAGTTGCTTACCATGTTTCTGAGAAGCACTTATAATCAAATCTCTGTAGTTGCTACTCTTACACCTGCCATCTGATTACATCTAGGATGTTTTAATTAGCATGTTTAAATGTCTGCCCGGTGAATTGTTCTGGAAGGAAGCAGCCGGCCGCGGTGCTGCGGTGGCTGCGGGGCAGCCCAGGCTCCCTCGGCCAGAGGACGGCGGCAGGTCAGAGCCGAACGCGCTACCCACCAAATCTGGACCGGGAAAGTGAGACCGTATTCAACCGCTGATCCGGCGAGAACTGTCACGAACACTGTAAGCTAAATTTAGGATTCTGTCATTTGTATTAATGGCCTTATCACTACGCAATAACTTGTTGATGAACCATTGCTTTTAATGCTCTTGAATATCTACAGAAATCAGCACTCGTTGAGCTGACAGACATCTTTTTTGACTTTTGTGTATCGGCAATCATGGCTTTCTTTCTCATTCTCCTTTCTTTTACTACTCTTACAATCCCCCCTCTAATTTTTTAAAAGCAGATGGAGAATTGCAGTTCCCATCCTAATACTGTATACTGTGCTTTGGAACTTACTGAAAGCTATTTATTAAAAATACCTATACTTGTAAATCATGAGCCTTGTTCCAAGTACCTTGCTAACTCCGGACACTACGCCACCTATTCAGAGCAAACAGAAATGCTATACATTTGCAACACTAGAAAATGAAACATTAAAACAGAAGGAAGATTAGCATTTGTCCTTTTTAAACTAAGTGCAATTCAAAAATCCAGTTTCTAAGTCACTGGCTGGCCTCAGCAAATTTTTCCCCTGAAACCACTTGTGTCCGGCTAAAACAAATCAGGTACAGAATAATGAATGTGTACAACAGATTCCTTGCAGATAATGAACCGATTGAAAAAGGCTTAGGTAAAAGTACTCAGAAAGAATTCTAAAAGCAATCAGATTTAGGGAAATTATGCATGTTCCTATGGGTTATGTAACATAATACACTGCATTTATTAAATTACTCGGTTCTCTCTCAGCACTGATTTGATATGATCTCACCTCTTCCTTTAAAGATATTCCAGGTCCATCAATAAAATATGAAATGTGCAAAGCTACTTTAATTCATCCTCTTTAGTAAAACATCAATATCTGTATCTATAATCAAAATTTAGCATTGCAGGGATGTAAACCTTGTGATCGTGCTTCCAGCATTTTAGCTGGCAGGAATCTTGAAGAAAGTCAATACCAATTTTGCGGTAACTGTGCTAGAGCTAGGTCAAAAGGTATTCGTTGCCATCTTCCCACATATTATTAAGTTCTATTCTGGTATAATTTTTCAACTATGCGCCCAATATAAGCCTTACTTACAAAAAGCTTATAGAAAGCACTCTGCCAGGATTTATGCACATTTCGATGACAAGCATAGCGTTAAAGGTGCGTGTATACAAATTGCCTGCATAAAGCAGCCTGTCAGGCTGCGCTCTTAACTCATAAGGAAAAGAGACTTTCATCAGATTTTCCAGCCTTTACAAACAACACTTTTTTGCAATCATGAAGATAAATACAATCTTCTCTATCAGGATTATATTGAAAACACAAAATTCATTAAAAATTCAATGCGTTTTATTCAGCTGCCTGTTACTGTCAAACATCACATTCATATTCTGTTACTATAGATACCATAGTAATTTTCTGCATTACTTCTGTTCATCTAAATACAACTGTCCAACACAACCTCAATGGAGCAATGAAAAAGGTTTTAATTAATCATATGCAAATTGTTCTTTTCCTTTAAAAATAAGCCTCACGAGAGATTTATAAACTGCAGTAACAATGTTTTTATTGCTACTTAAAAATTACAGCTGCGCTAAGAATAATTTAATCTTAAAGGCATTTAATGGGTATGTCTTATCTAAACACTCTAAATGGTAGAACAGAGAAGGGCGTACTTCAGAGTTACTCTGCGAGGTTGCTAGGGGTATATTTTAGCTAACTCTGGAAAAGAAACAAAACCGACCTTCAGTCACAAAGGATAAGCATAGAAAAAATGCAAACACATACAACGCATCTGATTGATGGTATATTTTCAATAAACTACCATCAAACCACCCAAATCCCTCTTTTCCAAAATTCAGACTAGTTTTATTTTGATGTGGCAGGGTTCCCCTGAAACACCTCGGGTCTCTTTTGATTTCGGGCACAAGGCTCACACCACAGGCTGCAATGGTCACCTGCTGAAAGCCAGGAACGCTTCCCAGCAGCACTTCAAGCATCCGATGGGCCCTTGCCCGAAAGGCCAGGAAAAGTCAGCCCACATTTCCTTCTCTCAGGAGTGGGAAAGCGTTACTTGAGTCACCCTCCATCAATAACCAGCATCCTCAGCAAGCAATTTCCCCTTGCCTTAGCATGCCAGATACAGTCCCATCGATTGCTTGTTCACAGACCTGAAGCGCAGTCACACAGAAATCCAAACGCTCCCTGGCTGTTTAAGAGCCCCATTCTTTTATGCGATCTCAATAAAGCCAAATTGATCTTACCATGAAAACTGATTTGACTTCAAACCACCTCAGAATCCCTGGTAATTTATACGCTGTCACATAGATGGTTCTCTCAATCCACATATTCTGCAAACATCACATAAACAGCGCATTATCAGATGGATAGCTTTTATCTTAAGCGAAGCCTTAGAACATTATCACCAGGAAAAGGAACCACAGTACGACAGACATTACGAAGCCGGGGGGAACTTCAGGGGGTATCTGCTTGGGGAGGGGATGGGGTGGCACTGGTTCAAATTTGATACATCATTTAGTAGAGAACAACTGCTCTCTTACCAAAGGAGAACGCTATGTGAAAAATCCACCGGTTTTACCAGACTGCCATTTTTCCCACAAGGGCTTTTAAGTACCATCCTCTGCAAAACCACATCATCTTGATATGGGGAAAGCTTCTGCCCCAGGAGGGCAGGGGAGCTGGGTTCCCCGGAGAGGTGGTGCTGTCTCCATCCTCAGAGGTTTCAAGACCCGCTGGGGTAAAGCCCTGAGCAGCCAGGTCTGACCCAGAGCTGGCCCTGCCTGGGGCCGGGGTTGGACCCAAGGTCCCATCCTGACCTGAATCTGTGATTCTGTGATTTCACCTGAGCTGTAACCTGCAATGGCTTCGTTGTAACGTCTCACTGGATTGAATGGAAGGATGCGTGAATTAACATCTCTTCCTCCACATGTGTGTATTTGGTTCATAACCAATGTCAAAGGCATTTCCTGATCCGATTTGGTTACAACTGGCATATGTTGGTGGTTCCTCTTATTTATTATGAGTTTTTTTAAAAACGGAATTGTTTATTCCATCCTCCATTAACAGAAGAAGTAATTTCAACGTGATTTAGATACACCTAAATTTTTTTTATCTATACTCAAAAGGTATCGTGAACTGTAGTGCTCCAGTCTAGCATTATGCTTTTAGAAAAATAGGATCTCCTACCACCTCAGCTAAACCCACATAGATTAGTAAATTATAAATTTTTGATATAACAGCCATCAAGGGAAGTCACATACACTAAAGGAGTCTCTGAATGAATACCCAGTCTTAGCTGTAGGAAACCAAGTACTCAGCATTTATTGGCACGTTTAGTAGATTAGAACCTGCTACTACACAGAAAACCGAGTTCTTTGCTCAAGAAATGATGCATTAATTTATTACTTTAATTACTACTACTACTTTACTACTAACTGCGCCCACTAGAACCCCTGTGAATAAAATGGTGGCTATAAAAAAAAGGCAATCAACTTGATGTAACCTGTTGTAAACGTTTTGATGAATACAAGCTGTGCTCAAAGGGAATTTTATTGACCATTAGATGAAACATATGGTTTAGTAAAAAAAAAATGGTATTACTGCAAAAAGATTTTTAGATGCCTGACTAGAATCTTCATGGAAAGACAAGATTTCACAAGAGACATCTATCTTTTCAGGTATAGCCATTTTAAAATTTCTCAAAACAGCTGGTTTTTAACAAAGCAAAAACAGCTTTGTCCATTTTTTCTAGTGGTATAAACCAGAAAACGATAAATTGGTTTAACTGAATTTCTATGAAAAATAATCACATTTAAACCTAGCATTTATTTTTCAACAACCAAAGCATAATGAATGTTTCAGATTCTCAAAATAGAGGGGAATAAACAAGCAAACTCCAAAAGTATTCTATTTTCTTTCTTTCTTTCTTTCTTTCTTTCTTTCTTTCTTTCTTTCTTTCTTTCTTTTTTTTTACCGCAAACTCGTTGTCTGGGTTTTTCTCTCCTTTCCGAACAGGGCGTGAATACTCAAACCGTTGGACTTCATTCACCCTATAGAAACTGAAAAAAGGGAAAAGGACAATCAATACCAAATGCCATCTGTTTAGGAATTGCTGCTAAACTCTAGTACTAGAAAAAAACCCAAACACTTATGCATAAATATAACATGTTTATGGGATCATGGTTTTCCAGGGGGTTCGACGGAATCTCTGCTAATATTAAGAATACCTATGAAATGTCATCACAATTACTGCCGTCCTTGACCGTGTACAGATTTGTTATACAACAACAGGAACCAGTTTAAATATTTATTATAAAGGAGACGGACTGAAATTTCAAAACCAACCCAAACTCACCTCACGATCTGTTCTGACACCGGCCTGTGAAATTTAGACGGTAAATCCAGTTTTGGCTTTACAGTAAAGCACTGAATATCTGAACACAGGGGTTAAGAACCGAACAGCGAATCTCCGTCACACAGGGGCAGCTCAGGGGCACACAAAAAAAGGGACAAAAAAAAGGGCACACAAAAAAAAGACACAGAACAACCAAATGAACGCGTTACACCCACAAAGGCAGAAGTGCAACAGTCTCCTGCTCGCGTTGGCTGTAAATACTCAACGCGTGCGGCTGCAGGAGCCACGTACAACCCAAGGATACACTGGCCGGAGGAGCCTTTGATGTCATCACCCGGTGCAGACGTCGTCTTCATTTTTTCGGCGTTTGGAAACTGAGTCAATAACCTTGCTTCAAAGTCTTCGCGGCGTTCATACTCCTTTCCTCGGTAAATGAAGACTTTGTTCTGGAAACAAATTGAGAGATGAAATCCTAAGACCAGTGTCCACAGTAATGAACTGGGATCTCAGAAGCATTGACTCCAATGCTGTTAAGTGAGAAATTTTACATTCCTCACGTTACAATATAATCGATAGTTTACAAATCTTTTATGCCACTTCAATAAAGCACAAGTGGATTTCCTTGCCTCCAATTCAGCAATGAGACCATACAGCACACACCTTTAGGCGTAAGTACAAACCACGTTCAATTCGACAGGATCCAAATACGTTATTTCCAAGATCTATAAAATAGGTGCCCATTGAAAACATATTAAGAGAAATTACGTCCTCTACCAAATTCAAGATCTCCCTCCGTAATTCCTCTCATCCACCGTCCTCAGCTAATGTTAGAATTGGTTTAAATAAAAAGAGGTAGGCTTTTGATGCACAAACATTTATAAAAAGCACTGAGGTGAGCAAGCAAGAGTAGCAGGGAACAGCATAAACAGAAAACAATGCTGATTTTAGGAGGAAAGTCCAAAGATCCTGACTCTTTCAGAAATATTGATACACCCTGGCCTCCATATTAGTTGATTAGATTTCTGCCATTGTACAGTTGTCTGCACACAGCATAACTTTCAAATTCAGTATATTGTATTTCTAAGTATCGGTTTCTTCTTCTAACCATAATGAAAATTAAGATATATTTTATACAGTCCATTTATATACTGAACAAGCACATTAAATTCTAAAGAAAAATGTAAAAGGCTACTTGCATTTTTTAACTGGTCAAACATATGAAAGTTTTGATATCATCTCATCTCAAACTGAACATTTGGTGAAAAAATTATACAGCACTTATTAGAAAAAGGGAGTTATGGCTGGGGTAGAAAACTGGAACAGTTTATGTTTGCCCAGTTGGGCTTAGTACTGCAGTGGTGCCTTTTGAAATGCACAGTAGAGGCATGAATACTCTCTGTTTAGGGAAAGAAAAAAAAAAAAAAGAAGAAAGAGCAGACACCTAAGAAGTGTACATATACCTGTAATTAATGTATATATAATTCAAAGGGAACAGTGCAGTAGAAGAAGTTTGTGTTGAGGATTTTCTCAATCAGCAAGGCATTTATAGCCTATTTTTCAGAGTTTTTATTGTTCATTTATTGCAAACTGACCAATCCACACAGCTTTTGTAAAGGATGGTGTTTCCCCACACTTAAAAACCCCCAGTCCTTCACACTTGTGAAGAGAAAAAGCAGTTCAATATTAATATATCAGATTAACACTACTCTGCCTTGCATCCCTTTGACTAATTGGTTTATCCTCCCCCTCTGCTCTGCCCTGGTGAGGCCACATCTGGGGTGCTGGGTCCAGTGCTGGGCTCCCCAGTTCGAGAGACAGGGAGCTACTGGAGAGGGGCTAGTGGAGGGTACCAAGGTGATGAGGGGACCGGAGCATCTGCCTTATGGGGAAAGGCTGAGAGAGCTGGGCATGTTCAGCCTGGAGAAGAGAAGAGGGAGAGGGAGAGGGCATCTCACCAGTGCCTACAAAGATCTTAAGGGCGAGTGCCAGGAGGATGGGTCCAGGCTCTTCTCAGCGGTGCCCAGCGACAGGACAAGGGGCATCGGGCACAGGCTGCAGCACAGGGGCTTCCATCTGAGCGTGGGGCAGAACTTGTGCGCTGTGAGGGTGAGCACGGGCACAGCTGCCCGGAGAGGCTGTGGGGTTCTCCTGCTCTGCAGACACCCCAACCCGCCTGGACGCGGCTCTGTGCAGCCTGCTCTGGGGGACCCTGCTCTAGCAGGGGGTGGGACGGGGTGGGCTCCAGAGGGCCCCTCCAGCCCCCACCATGCTGTGATTAACACAGCACTTAACGGGAAGGCTGTGTTGTGCTCTCTGCATTCTTGCCTGTATGCCCAGGGTTGGGTCCGAGGCTGGGTCAGCCTGGCCCATGGCCCCCCGCTCACTCGGCCAGAAGGGTCCGCTCTGCCTGCTGCCGTTCCAGGGCAACCCCTCGCTGCTGAGCAGCTCCTGCTTGCGGGATGTTCCTGGTCTTTCTAGGGGGTAACGTGCTCTCTGTTGAGAGTGACGGTACATGTGACAAAATTCCAGGGTGACTGACAGCTCGTCCCTTTGAAAAGTTATCAGTGACTTTATTGTACATTCATCATTTTGAAGATTCCTGAAAATGCAAGTCTTCCTTCACTACAATATCATACTAATTAAATCATTTTCTAGAGGAAAGGATTAGCCAATCTTAACAGTGACTCCTCATTGGATATTAAATGTTTTTTTTTTCCTGGTGAAGCTTAAGAAACTGTTAGTAAACCTTTTACAGAAATCTTATTAAAGTTTTTTTACTTAACGTGCCACAGACAGGTTTTGCTGTTTGATGCTTGAGAAAAGCTATTGCATGTAAATTACTTTACACGTATTTCAAACAGCAAAACCAATTCTTAGGTTTTCTGCATTGAATCTCTCTCGACTCGGTCTTTTGCTCCACACAGCAGCTTGCACGTTATCGTGGTTTTACATCTGTTACTACCACACGGCTTTGCCAGGTTGCAGAATTGCATTTCACTCACGTTGGGTGGCTCTGGGCACCAGTGACCCTGCCACCTTCCAGCAGGCTCAGGGTCCCTTTGGCATGAATTGCCCAGCCCCAATCTGGAGACCGAGCAGCGGGCTAACACACGAGAGCTCATCTCCCAGTTTTTGCTTGAAGGGCTGCATGCAATGGGTGCTGCAAAACACACTCTTACCCTGGGGCCAGCTTTATTCCTGACTGCCACAAAGAACTGATAATTTGTTGCACTTCCCAGGGGGCACAAATGGTATGAGTACACCTGTAGTACAGCATCCCAGGGTGTAGGGAAAGCCATATGTATTTGCTGCTTTTGGGGATGATTCAAGAATTTCAGCTTCTCCACAAGGGCTTTAGTTCGTTGGTTGCAATGGAGGCTTTTTCCAAATGAACGTACACACGTTTTATTCCTTGGGATTTTTTAAAGCCTTTCCCTACTTCATTTTAATACACAATGAAAGACCAGCCGACCACAAGTAACCTGACGAAGCCAGCTGTATCAGCTCTCCCTGGATTTATCCAGTGAGCTGGACTTGAGCGTAAGCTTGGGTTTGTGCCTGGTGTTTATTATGGCTTAACCTGAGAGAGTTAATATGGAATCACTCAGTTATAAACAGGAACACATCTCCTAACTGAGTATTTCTAGGAGGAAACCCACCACCAGCCCCTGGCCTGAGACTAAATCTCTCTGAGTCTCATGGACTGAGAGAATAATCTGAAAATAATAGTAATAACGTTAGCCTTCTGTCTCTTGACCTGCCTTAATTGACTGTAACTCTTCCACAGGGAGACAGTCTCCTTCCAAACTGAAAATCCTCAGCTCTGAAGGCAGACACGAGCAGCACAGCAGCTAAATAAATAAATAGCTAACGTGTTATTTCCATGTCACTGACTGCCCAGTGCCCCAGTCCAAAGAATCACGACACAGATGCAACTCAGACTTGTTACCCACCCCCCCCGCCCTTCTTTAGCCACTGATTCAACTCCATAACAATCCTGTAACCAGTGGAAAAACTCTAAAATGCTGCCAGACTTACATTACTGGCACCAACTAAGTGACACATGCTGTAAATTGACAGATGACTCGGGAAAATCAATGCAAAAGATTGCTTTTTAAAGGTATCACACAGATCTCTGATATTCAGCTTCAGCTTAGTGATTATGCTGGAAAGGACACTCACATGAAAACATGCTCACATACAAAAAAGGCTTCTCTACCATACCCATACACACACACACAGACATATATATATATGCACCTGTCAGACAAAAAAGTCACTGTTTCAGACGGCGCTGGTTATTACCCTGATTTATGGATTGGGTGGTATATCCATACCCTGAAGAAGTATAAAGTATTGGATATGTATGAAGAAAAAGAATCTCTACTAAAATTCAACTATTCCATATTAGAAACTGGAAAGGAAAAAACAATGTTTGTTTTATACACCTAAGAAACAACCATAAATGTTAGCTAGACTGTAAATAACACACTGACACACAATAATGGACTTTCTCCACAACTGAGGGATATTTCCCAAGCAAGAAGCTTTGCTATCATCTGTGGAAAAAGGTGGATGCTTACCCTTATGAATGTCGGAAATCCCTGGCCGTAGTATCCAACAGCAAAATAGTCTGGTTTTGGTCTTATCACTTTCACAATGTTTTCATAGAACTGGGCTTGCTTTCTCTGCAAAATAAATAGGAGGAATTTTAAAGACCTAAACTTTAAGGAGATTCCTTATACTTAAGATCTAGATCTCTTTTATGTGTATCGCTAACGTAAAGATGTCCATGTTTCATCTGCCCCTTTGCTTCCCCTTTTGATCAGATACATGCTAATATTTTGAAATACTAGACTCTGTAGCCATTGTTTTTATCCTTATCTCGGTGAACCTCACTTTTCCCGATCCAATATCTCCATTTTGATGAAGGTCAAGCATTTGCAAGGCAGCCTGAACTCCTGGTCGGGGCACTGCCGGTGCTGAAGCACTGGAACGATGAAGCACATACCACCGGAGCCAGCTCATCTCGATGGTGCTGACTTCTCAGTTTCCAGCTGTTACATTTCATTACATTTTTTCTGCTACTTTTTTCCCCCATATTTACAACTATTTATTTGCGTACGGAAAGCACACAATTGAGAATTGCAGAAAAATGTAACTTTTGGAATAAATACGCGCATGTCAGATGCCGTCTGTTTTCGAAGAGGAATCCTTCTTTTTCTCAAATGATGAAATAATAACAAATGTGCAGCTTCAGACGAGCTGTTCATTAACTTATTTTTAGTCCTTTCTGTGAGAGAATGAATTCTGATTTGGGAGGAAGTTTATTACTGCTCCCACACGACAGATAACAGTAAATGGCAAGAAGACTAGAAAGACCCAGATCTGTCGTATATTTCTCAGTTCACCTGTAGCAAAACTATTTTGTCATTTGTGAATTGTCTTAGAGTCTAATATTTAATATTACTTGAATAAAAGAGACAATAGGGAGAACAGAAAGAAACAAAAAACTTTTAAATTCTATTACGGGGGAAAGAAATAAGAGCTAGGATGCTAATGCTACTCAGCAGCAGCAATAAGGAATTCTGGTGGGGTAGGCAAGACCTGACTCATACGGGAGTGTGAATTTTGCTCTCTGCCTTATTAGGGATAAATGCCCAATGCATGCTGGCACTAATTGCTGTGACATCTCCCTCAGTTTCCCCTGTCTGATAAATAAAGAACTGATAAACTCAGTTGTCTGATGCGAGAATTGGAAGCTCTGGGTCTCCCCTGTTAGAAGAGGGAGGAAATTTATTTCCATACGCAGATGACCTCTGCCTGGTTTATCCCACTGCCTGGAATCGTGTCACCCAACGTAAACAATGGCGTATTTACTGTGCAAAAGAAATGGTGGAAAACACATGACTCGGGATTATTGGCCATCAGCTACAATGGGTGAAGTGCAAATCCAGACTTATTTCCTAAAAATGGATACAGGATGGTAAGTAAAGGGTGCTTGCTCTGCGACAGAGTTGTTCATGTGCCCATGTGCCAGCATAAAGGAGATGGAAAATTACAAATGAGGGACTCTGAGAGTAGCAACCCTCTGGTGAATAATCATATCTGACACATGAGCATCATTTCTAGCTGAGGAACAATCTCTACCAGATTCTTTTTATATTGAAATGAAGAATACTCTCTGCTAAACTCCTTGACAGCGGTGTGGGCAGCAGGCCCAGGAGGACATACCTTAGCATACCTTTGGGCATACCTTAGCAGCGGAGGAATGTTCTAGGTATACATCCCTTACCTCCTGCAGTAAAAACCAACATGAAACCAGGCTCCAGATTTGTTAGGCAAATCCAAAACCCAGTTCAAATGCCACAAATAGAGGACCATCAGAAAGGGATATAAATTTTGCACTGGAGAACTGGTGGACCGAACCACGGACCAATGAAGAGCATGTAAAGGAGTGAAGAAACCATAAAACTGCGAGGAGTGGTATTTACCTTTATGCTTTCCTCCCCAAGAAAGGAGATTCTGGGGTGATGGGGATGGAGATGCTTCTGGGGAGATGGCTCCTAGCCACCCTCAAACTGAGCATCAGTGTCAGTGGAGAAAATGGGCACAATGACACCGTATTAACACCCAGCTCAGACAGACTGGGATAAAGCAGATAAACAATTCAAAGAAATTAAGGATGATGTACTCTGGTAAGTGAAAAGGTAAAATGTATCAAAACCCTGAAAGTCCAGAATTTTCAGAACCAAACTGGAATCACGTCCCCACTCCTGTGAAAACGGTTGAGAAGCTTGGAGGGACAGTGACAGCTGCCATTTATCTCTTTGGAAAAGAGGAGGAGAAAAAAAATGGTGCAGGCATAATGAATGGGTAACGTCAGGGCAAAAATAACTGACTCTAGACATGAATGCTTGGGGATTATTCATACCTAAAAAAAGAAATGTGAATATGGAAAGACACTTGAGAGAGAATGGGGATTTTTTTCATGTTCCCATTTATATTTAAATCCCAAATTTCCTTTTATACCCCAAATAAGTCAGCTTAACATTACTGAAATATTTTTCTTTCAGCTAAAAAAAAAAAATAATAAAATTCAGCCTTTTTCAGGCACTCCAGTCGTAGCCAGTTAATCAACATTTGTCCAACAAAGCCAAAGCAGGCATCTACTTCTGCATTTTACTCTCAAAAGAAAGATTTTCAATATAATTTTAAAAGCTTAGAAATTAAACTCTGAAAAAATTGTTGCAGTGTCTGTGTCATTAAAAAACCTACCAGCAGTTCACTGAGTTGTTCATAATCAAACATTTCATTTTCATACTGTTCTGCAAGTTCTTTACCCAAGGCAATGGCCTCTTCCCACATCTGTTGAAAAAAAAAAAAATCACAAACCAACAACAAAACCCCTGAATTACATACCTTGGTTAAACAACAATATCGGAATAAAATACATCTGAATCAAACACAACAAAATGCATTGTGTCACATGCCTGAAAACACTGTGCATCTGACGTGCCAAAGAGCCGTGGCAGCATTACACACATGTCTCTATTTGATGCAAATCAAGGAAAATGATCAAATTGCTTCAGAAATAAAATGATTCCTGCTAGCTCAGCTAGATAGCCAATAATCTCTGTAGGCCTGCCTACAAAGAAACCCAGAGCCTGGGACTCTGGATAAATGCTGTTGATTGACTATAGTTTATAATCACCTCCCTCTCCCTCTAATTCCTATATTCTATATTAGACAGGACAAGCAATTCTCAGATATTGCTTTGAACAAATATTCATTATATTTCCATTGGTTTTTTTCCTCTCTTGTTTTTCAACCATGAAGTTCAGCAGCCGTCTCAACTGACCCAAAGAAATTTAACAATATCCTTCAGCTCTTCAGAAGCCAACAATCTTAATGAGGAGCAGTAAGAATGTTTTTAAATGTGTATTTTTCATTTTCTTCTACTCTAAATATAAAGAACCACTCAAACCCAAAAAGATGCTTAAATTAGCACACCAGGCTATCTAAGAACAAACTTGATGATCTGCCCCTGCTGCAAGGTTTGACTGGCACTGCTGACCTCACTTTATTAAACAAATGAGATTTGGAATGAATTATAAATCCATTCGGTTTGTATTACCCTTCATCTGAAGCTTAAACTCCCTGTCCACACCACCTAATTCTCCTCTCAGCATCAGGCCACATGTTCCTCGCCCTGCTGAGATGGCTGCAGCTGCAAAGAGCTGTCGGATAAAAGAAGGCTGAGTGAGGAACAGGGCTGAACACACGTTTCCCCATCGCTCCCTGAAGACACCCCCTCTTGGGAACAAAGAGTTTGAGATGAAGCATCACAACTTCCAGCGATGGTGGGAGCTGGAGGCTGGGAAGAGAGAAGGGGAATGGCGCTCCTGGGGAAAACCTCACGTGCACAGCTGATGCCTGCATCCATCCTGTACAGACCCCCCAGTCCCAATTGCTTTAAAGCACCACGTAAACAAGAAATATTTTACCTGCCCAGACCCCCTAAAAACCAAAAGTCCTCCAAGACACACAAATGAAATCCCACCACTCAAAGCTCAAAATCAATGTTGCTTGAATTTTGTTTGTCTTTTGATCTGCAAGTTAAAATCACATTTCTTAGTATATCAGGAAAATTTGGAGAAAAAAAATAAGACTTTTAGGAAAATTCTGAATTCTAGATGCTGATTTGAGAACAAGAGTAAAACATGAAGAGTTCATATGACTGTCAGGATGACTGGGACTGCTGCCAGCACTGGCTGCGGAGTCAGGCTGGGCACAGCTACCTGTGGTTTAGTGGCACAAACGCCAGACCGGGACCTAGAATATCTTTTTTCCCCCCCTAGAAACTGTCAATTTGGAGCTTAGCCAGGCTCAATCCTCAGCTAGTCTTCCCCCCACGTGTAACGTGCCAATGCCACAGAAGCAAGACATGGCTCAGGTCCCACCGCTTTGCTCTCTGTCCCTGCTCCTCCCTGGAAACGAGGAGCTAATTTTCAAGTGGAAGGCACCCGTCCTGCAAACCAAAGGAGGGACTGAAAAACTGTGCTGGCGTACTGAGTGGAAAGGGATGGAAAGCAGCAGCCTGAACGCGTGGGGATCTGCTGGTGGCAGAGGAGATGAGGGGCTGCACAAGAAAAAATAGTTACAAGAGGTTGCAGGGAGGCAGGCCAGAGGTTTCTGCTCTTGAAGTAAGGGAGCAAAGTAAAGAGAAAATATGTGCCAGGAACTACACAGGGATGGCTGAGCGAGGGAAAAGGAGCTTTTGAGTCTTAAAGAAAACAAATGGGCAGATGCTGGGGCAAAGAGAGGCTGAGCAGTGACCTAATTTAAGGCTGAAAGGTGACGGATCCTCACAGCGGGTAGAGCCTGGTAGCTCCATTGACCTTTCCTTATGGCTCCACGTGAGGTTTGACCCCTTTCTCTTTTTTTTTTTCTCCTTTCTACAACAGTGTTCATGATATTGTTTATCTAGGGAAGAAGACTGGAATGAGCACAAGTTACCTTATGTTTGTAAAGTGCCTTGAAGATGAAAAACACATCAGAATGACTAATTACAATCACTGTAATGAGGGATCATGTCTGCAGGAAATCACAAGGCAGACTACGCTCTGCAACACAATTTTTGCAGGTGGAAGAATCTGAATGTTTTTATCCCTATCTAGATAAACCATTTTTACTTAAACCAGAATGATGATACAGAGCATATTTTTATTTCTAAACAAAAATTAACTTGAGTTTAATAGTTAAGGCACACGATTAAAATGGAGTACAACTTCATGTACTGGGCTGAGTTAATTTTGACTCAGAAGAGCAAGGTACTAGCAATTTGTAGAAACTAAACTAACATTCAGTTGTTTGGTAAGTCAGCAAGCAAAACATTTCTAAATCTCTTAAACTTTCTTCATTTTGACTGTCATTTTCTTTTTAACCTCTTCTGCACATTTTCATGTCAAAGAAACTGGTGTTACCGTAATTTTTCTTGTCCCAGTTCTCTGTTTGTGCATTCCAGAGGTAACTAGTCCCTCTCCAACATCCAAGTACTTCTACTCTGTTTTCCATTGTGAAAACATTTATAGATGATCTCAGGCAAACAGCTTTGGAGCTGAATGAGATTGAAAATAAATGGAAGTTGAAGTAATTTTAGATTTGCATTGACACTATAAACAAACTCTTTCAGTTCTTGCACTGAATTCCAGATAAGCACAGACATCGTGACACATTTCCAAAGCACGTCTGGCGACTCAAAGCACCAGCTCGGTGCTAAGGCTGTATGCCATTTAACGCTAGCTAATTGCACCTGATCATCAAGAGGCAAGGGATTCTGTATTAGCAGTGGGAGAGAGGAGGGGAGGAGAGGAGCTGAGGGGGCTGAAATGCCGTGTTGGTACTGCTCCGCGTGAGTGCCATCAGGCCACCGCGGCTTTGCAGCTCAAGGGTCACACGACAGCGAGCCCATCCTGGACTGTCATCTACACTGCTGTGATGTCCTGGAGCCCATCATAACCTCAGGACAGACATGGACCTGTTGGAACAGGTCCAGAGGAGGCCACGGAGATGGTCAGGGGGCTGGAGCTCCTCTCCTATGGAAACCAGGAGAGCTGGGGCTGCTCAGCCTGGGGAGGAGAAGGCTCCGGGGAGACCTTAGAGCAGCTCCCAGCACCTACAGGGGCCGGCAAGAAGCTGGAGAGGGGCTTTGTACGTGGGCACGTGGTGACAGGCCAAGGGGGAATGGCCTTAAGCTGAGAGAGGGGAGATGCAGATGAGCTGTGAGGCAGAAATTGTTCCCCGTGAGGGCAGCGAGGCGCTGGCCCAGGCTGCCCAGAGCAGCTGTGGGTGCCCCATCCCTGGCAGTGCTCAAGGCCAGGCTGGATGGGGCTGGGAGCAGCCTGGGCTGGGGGGAGGGGGCCCTGCCAGGGCACGGGGTGGGACTGGGTGGGCTTTGAGGTCCCTTCCAACCCAAACCACTCTGTGATTCTAAAACCAGACCAGTGCCGTCAAAGGTACTGTGTACACATCAAGCCCCATAGGTAGCACAGCACTGCTACTGATTAAATGACGACTTCAGCAAAACTAAATCCTGATATATTTTTTCCCCCCTTCCAACCCTGTCAGTCGAGACTGTAAACACACCGCCGCAGAGGCTGCGTTTGTGTTGTGCTTCCCCCAGTGTGAACAAACTCTTTAGATGTTACTGAATATTAATAATGAATTTTATAAATGTTTCAAAACCTAAAAAAATAAATCCTCGAATTAAATATGATACAGATTTAGTTAATCTACAATACACACACAGTAATCACACAATCCTAGCATTCCTAGTACCCATTCCCCTACCTGTAAGTGGAGATGAACAGGAAAAAAACAAATAGTATGAACATTTCTGGTTTAAATTACTGGAATTACTCTAAAAATTCTTTACGAGTTAGCTTAGAAGTTATGCTGCTCATATTCGGTCACATTATTTTTAATGGAACAGTTTCAGGTATAGCTATGAGATGAAACTACTCTTTTTCTGTCATATTGCAAATAGATGATGAAAAAGCCCCACTATGGGAAAAAGATTCTGACAATTTTCGCCAGTCTCTAACCTTGCCCCTCTCCAGCCACAGGATCTGTCTTAGAGAAAACCACCTACTTTTTGTTGCTACTACCTCTTAAAAGCCCCACTCTGCTCCAACATCTCTATTTGGAGATCCAATGGTCTGGTTCCGTCCTCCGGAGGAACAATGCCAAGCTGCAATTGTAAAACGTCAAGTGCCCTGAACTCCAGAGGTCCACAGGTCCCTTCCCTACCCGGCTTGTCACCTCACCCTTTGTTCAGCTGGACCACACCACCTGCAACATCACCCAACAGTAAACCAAAGGCAGTTATTTTTCCAACATCATAACAGAAGCAGGAACCATGTGTTTAAAATCCCCACTGAAAAACCCTCTGGAAATTTTCTCTGTTTACTACAGAGCAAATTTATTCAGGTGAGGACAGCACGGCTGTAGCAAAGTATCCTGATAAATGAAATCTATATTCTTGAAGATCAATAACTCCCAATCTGCTGCTTCGCAGATTTCCTGCCTTGGAAGGTTGCCCAGGTTTGCCCAGGACATGGCAGGTCTTCTGGAGGAATGAGCTGTACGGGGAGCTACTACACAGGATTTGTACGGTGTACAACTCATTAATGTGAGAAACGATTTATCTGGAGAGTGTACCAGGGAGAGAGGCTGGTGACAGCGGCAGGAAAATGCTTCTTTTATACTGAAGGCGTAAGAAAAATGTGTATAGACTAAATTTAGTTGTGTAGACACGAGCTGCAAATTGTTATGGAAAGACATTGAGGATGTAGAAGGAGATCTTTTCAGGGAAACCCTAGCAATTTAATTTATTTTTGAAGCTGGATTGCTTGCTGTCCAGAAAGAACCGCAGCATCCAATTCAGTATTTCAGGTTCTTTAATAGCAGCAAAGAAGGATCTTTGGATATTTCTTAGCTCCTGCTGAGCTAACAGTCAGTAAAAATGAAATAGTCCAGGGTAAGAATATTATCATGTAATATTCTGATGTATGAGGGACGTTCCAAGCTGTTTAAATTTCAGATAATTGTTAATTAACCACCATGTAAGCTTAATACTTCACATAAAATGTTAAACCACAGTGTATCTGTATCGCTAGTATTGCGTTCAAGATGTGTAAGATACAGCCATGGTCGGAACCCTTCAAACCAACTTGCTATATTCATTTGGAACATGCTCAAACACCGTATCTTTCCTCTCTGAAGACTGCCTCTGTCCTTCACAGCTCTCAGGACAGGCTTACGATCTGACATGGGATCCGAGCTGGATCCGAGCCTCGCACGGATTTTTGGCAGACAGGTGAATTTCACCACTATCTTGCTAGATGAAAGAAAAAGCCATTTGATGCTATCCCATGAGCCGGAAAAAAAGACATTTTAAGCCAAAGCATGGCATTTACCGTGTACTTTCGAATATTTTTCTTTTTTCTTTTTTTTTCTTTTTTTTTGGGGGGGGGGGAGGGGCAGGGGAGGGAGGAGGAAGGAGAAGCAGAAATAAATAAGCAGTGTGCATTTGTTTATTTTTTTTTTTTTTTTCTGCTAGACCAACACTTTCAATTTATGAAGGAGCAGTGGAAAACATGTACTGATTTATAGACTGCGGCATACACTGGCGAACTTGAAACACATTGCTGTTTGTACGTTTTACCGTGCAGGAGTTAGAATGCTGCCGTTTTCTTTACAGCTCCAGAGACAACACAAGCCTGTTTAAAAATAATATCTTATCGGTGTCAATGACACCCAGTATTTCTTGGCTTCAGTAGTTCGTTAGCGTTGACTAACACCAACTGCTCCACACAGGCAAAATTTCACCCTCTTCCCTCGCTGCTTTATTTACACCACTATTTTTCCTTCTCGTCCTGAGATACTCTAACCCACCAATTTTGAGTAAAGTCCCTGGATTAAGGGCTTTGTTGAAAATTACAAAGCTTCAGCAAAACAGAGAAAGAGCGAACACTTCAGAGCAGTTCAAAGGATAGGTCAGGCTGCCGTGCTAAGCGTGAGGATAAAGCTTTTAAGGGCAAAAGCCAAGAGAGATGGAGATGAGACTGGAAAGCGCAACGCAGTGAAGAATAATGATCCAGGAGAGAAAACTATACCTATACAAGGGAAACTTGGAAGTAACAACATGTACTTTTGGAAACAAAGAGCTTAGAAGAGTAATGGGAAGTATTACTAACAAGGAGTCAAATCCATAAAGTAGAAGTGCAGCAAAATGCAGAAGTTTCATCTGAAAATGCTGATTTACTAAAGGTGAAAGGTGAACTTCAGCTTTACAGAAGACTGGTTTAAGGACCAAAAGTCAAACATAAGTGGAAAGGAGAGTTTCCTAAGAATACTATATCAAAAAATAGAAAGCAAAATGAAGAATTTTGAATGGATCTCAGACTATAAATAACAGGGATATTCACGGTGAAGGGTAGCAGTCTGTTCTCAGGCAAAACGAGATGCCCACACTCCTGCTTTCAGTGCAAGCCCACACTCTGTACTATTAAATTACAAATTTCTCAGGCACTTCTGGTCTAGAAGTGAGAGGTCCATTCCATTCCAGTTTGTGTATGGAGGATTATACCATCCTCTAAATTCATCTCACCATGAATGCTAATATTTAGGGTATAAGCCTCATGGTTGATCTTCCCTTGAGAAGTGCACCATGCGTTTTCCCCTGGGAAATTACTCTGCTAAGAGAAAGGGATCGTGATTTTTGAGAGGCTGAGCGACACAATCCTTCAAGAGCACAAAAAAAAAAAAAAAAAAAAAAAAGCCAATGTTTTAAAACTAAGTGTCCTCTTCTCAAGTCCACAGCTGCCCATCAGGCAGGCTGGAGTGGAGGAGGCACAGCCTCACAGCAACTTCAGAACCAAACTCCTGAGTTTCTCTAAAAGCCTGGACGTAGCCCTGCAGATGTCCAGGGTAAAGTGACCTTCTTTTGACATCTCTTGTTAACTTTATGGGAACAGAAAGCAAAGTAGTGCCATTAACCCAAAGTGAATTGCCAGGCAGAGACACAGCTGGGTGATTATGGTACAGAAAAAGATTAACTGCTTTAGTGTACCAGACTGTATCAGTAGAGTCTTCTAAATATGTGTTACTGATGTGTTGCAGATCATGGAACAGCATAGCCAAAGTAGCTGCTGGACTACATTTGCAAACTGCATACGTAAATGTAAGAAGTTGATTTAAACTAATGTCAGAACATCCCAAATGAGAGGATTACCTTAATTCTACAGTGAAACCCTCAACTTCGAGCTTCCTGACATTTGAAAATTCATGTAAGACGGTCATATTCTCAGTGTCTATTGATTTTCTTTTTTCCCTTTCATTGAACAATACGAAAAGTTGTTTTTCTATCTATTCTTGATCTACTATCACCAACTTGAGTGACCAGAAAATATCTGTAACTAGGGAAGAGTTCTTTGAAAATGAATCATCTCCTCACACGCACACAAAATAATCACACAGCAGTCCCGGGGACCTGAGTTGTGCAGAGGAATAGGAATACAGAATCACAGCGGTCCCTTCGATATCATTGCTCACTGAAAATTTTTGGAATAATGAAGATTCAGTTGTTTAATCTAACTATGAGGGAAAAGGAAAACACAGCATTTCCACTGCTATTTCTTTCGCAAGCAGGCAGAGCCTTCTCTCCTTTCTAGTTGTAAAATCTGAAAAAATTAAGACTGGTTATTCAGTCTAACAACGGTCTCTCAAGCGTGGATGCCGTGCTGTGTAATGTGGTGCAGGCTGAAAAGTGAGCAGCAGGTATTTTGCCTGCTGTTTATATAAACAGCTCATTAGCGCTATCAGCAGAAATGGGTGGGTGCAACTTTAAGACAGGCTGTTTTCAATATAGATGTCAAGGACGCTGCAGCTTTTAATTTACAGCTAAAATGCACTGGCCTGGTGCTCAGAAGAACAATTCCCACCGCCTGTATGCTAGCACCATAAAAAACTAACCGTGAAGCCATAAAGATGTAAACCAACAAAATAAAAACATGCGACTCCTGGCTTTTCCTTTCCAGAGAGGAACGTAATATTAAAATATCCTTTTAAATCAGCTACGACCCTAATCCTAGCGAGGTTCTCCTTACCCACTGTTAAAGGGTTAGTAAAAGCTTTGTGGGCAGCAGCCACGTGCTGTGGGAACCAACACTACCCCCGGCACAGGCACCGCGGCACCCACACGGTCCCAGCCCCACGCGGGCTGTACACTCACAGAAGTACTATTAAATCATTAAATCTGTCACAGCCTGGAATGACAGTATTTTTAGCATCATTTATTAACAACTTCTAAAATGCTGCATTAAGATAAGGGATAAAATTTGACCTTTTAAGCAAAGTTTCTATCAACATACTCATCTGATTCTGCTAAAAACTTGACTGGAAAACAGGAGCTGGTTGGATAATACTCTAGTTCTACCAGAAAATGACATTTATGTTTGCATTACATTTATGCAACAAAGACCGCTTTTCAGAACTCAAGCTTAAGGTTCTGAAATATTCTGACAAAGGCATTTCTACTTCTATATTTAAACATTTCGTGCCTGAAATATCCAAACACTGACACATGCCTACAACCCCCTGTCTACCAAGTCAAGCCCCCTCATCTCTGTGGACAGGTAACACCAGGACTCTCACCTTCCCACTGTGCAATGCTGAATGTAAATCCACCTTGCAATAAAAGATGCAAGTGCAATGAAATATTCTCATTTGAGAATACTTCCGCCTTCTTACGATGCGAACCACAGACAACCATTCTCTGATGAATTATTTTGCATACACGAGAAAAAAACACAAGGGTAGCTGAAGGATTGCATTACCTATTGTAACTGCCAGAAAAAGTCAGTCCCCCAAACTTCATGCATCTCTTTTTTATTTTCTCTGTGGCCATCAGACGCACATATATTCACCCTTAACACAGCAGTTAGAAATGTACCATTGATTTCTTTTTACTTTTTGTTTAGTACATTATCTTTAAGTGCTAGCTGGTGTACCGTTTACATAAAGCACTCCAAATAACTTACAGCAAGTTTAAAGCTCCCTGAAGGTCACTGGATGTAAACTGTTTACTATTCAACGTATAAGTTAGAGAGAAAAGACATGAAACATATTTGGACTTTTCTCTTCCCTTTTTACCTTGCCCTTGTCAAAGTAATGGATAATTTCTTGATATAGTTGGTCTTTCAACTGTCCTTGAGTCGCAGCCTGGTATCCATCCCGCTGGGTAAGGTGTGCTGCACATGCTTCTTCTGACCACTAAAACATACAAGAAAGAGGGGAAAAGTGAAAGCAAATAAAAAGTTACAAAATACGTCAGTAAAATGAGCCTAAATAAAATACACATTTTTAATGTAAAGAAGTGGTACCACAGCTAATGCACCCACAACGGTGTTTTGTTTTGTTTTGTTTTTTTCTGCAGTTGTGTGCTTTGATTCCTTGGGCGCAAGGACCGTTTATTTGAATGCTGTAATTGGAGGCTAATTACAGCTATCAGCTGGAAGGAAGCTTCTTAAGGTGGCTTCCTCTCCTGGGTGAGTTTGATGAGACTGACCTTGGCCTGCTGATGGGTACAACCTGCTGCAGGCATAGTGAACACTTGCAGGTTTGTGTTGAGAGAAGCCTCAAAGCTAAGACATGTCAATACGAACGGAAAGGACTGCAGGCACAGAAATTAAATGGCTGAAATTCCTAGAGAAAGTTTGGAGTATGGAAAAAGCACAACTAACTTTACACAGCCTGTCTGTAATCAGTAGCTCTGGCTCTTCCAGCAAATGCCTAATGGATGAGGAGCAAGGCACAGATATTAAATTAATTTCCTCCTAGACCCGAGAGGACCAAGCAGTTCCCTACGTCCTTCTCCCAATTCCCTACATCCTTCTCCCATGCACCTGCATATTCTGGTGTCCACTAAGGGAGAAATGCTCTTCTTCCCCTCCCTCCTCTCCTCCCACTAGCATTCCTGATGACCTTCCTGGGGATGAGACCATACTGGAGCCTTTTCCCTAGACAGGATACTAACACTCTCGCCTACCCTTCCACCGCTGTCTATTTCCATGAGGCTAGCAGGAAAATAATACCTCAGAGACTCACAAACCTCTATCAAATCAAATCATAAACTTCCATTAAATCAAATGAAACTGCTCATAAACAGAAAAAGAGACAGACACAGGTGCTCCAATAGGACTTGCTGCCTTAAGAAATCAAGTTCAAAAAAATCAATTCATTAAAGAATTCACTTTCTCCTCTGGAAAACCAAAGCTACTAAAGGAGGAGGACTGCCCACTGAAATGAAATGGTGTAACTTTAGGAAAAGGAAAAAAAAGAGCGTGAAGCGGTCAGCAGCTCACAGATTTATTCACAGAACTACTATTAAATCATCCAGTCTTAACTCCTATATCTTAAGAAATTTCACATAATTACTTCTGAATCTGGCCAAAACATTTGTGTTTGGCTAAAGCAGACAACTTTGAAGACGGAGCCACACAAACTTCACAGACTCCACAGTGCAATGGCATTTTTTTCAGCATGCTAAGAGCCACTATCTTCTGATAGTTTTGAACTTCTTAATTCTGACTGCATGGGTTAAAAATACAACCAGAGCCTCTTTTCTCAAGTCCTCTTCATCAGCTTGCAGCAATCTGGAGAAAACGATGGTGGCTCTCTCTCCACAGAGATGGCCTTCTTGCAAATTTAAAGGTGAAATCCTCGAAAGCTCTCAGTCTTGACCTAAATGTGATCCCATTAAAATCAGCGCAATGAAATATATGTCAAGGATGAGTGTTGGTGAAAATCCTGTCCTCAAGGTCTGACCGAAAAACTCAATTGCTTGAAGTTACACATCCCAACATCACTGCTTCTCAAGCAATACTGAACTCCATACACTACTAACTACTGGTAGTAACAGGACACCTAGATCTATACATTTTCATGATAAAAAAATTTCAAAGTATAATGTAATTATATTTAGAAACAAACATCTACTTAGTGATGAAAACCTTAGTGATGATAAATACTACCCTTACATTTGCCCTCTTCTATGGATTTGCATTATAAGAAAAGAAAGCCGGCTATTTCTTTCCAGTAAATTAGAGGAGTATATTAAGATACTCATCTGGTCTCTGAAGATGTTCTGTAAGAAAACCCCAAATTGGCTAAACTCTATTTTAAAGTCACAAAAAGCACATTGACTAACAACTTCAAGCTATAACAGGTAAAAGTTTGAATGATATTTTACGGCGTGGTTCATTCCATCATTTTTCCAGGAAACGCTGCACCTGTGGAAGGGAATGAATGCTTTATCTTGTCTAAAAGGTTCATTCACGTCAAGTGTGATGAGCAAGAATTACAGAATTCCCTCGTGGGAAGAAGAGAGACCTCTATAGCCACCGAGCCACTCCAACTTCTACCCACAACTGACGGCACCAGCCTGTGTGATGGAAGGTGTCAGAGCGTCACGTCTTCACCTCCCTGGTACACATCTCAACACATAAAATTTCATTCCCAAATAAATGACTGTACTCTTCCCCGTGAGGGCGGCGAGGCGCTGGCCCAGGCTGCCCAGAGCAGCTGTGGGTGCCCCATCCCTGGCAGTGCTCAAGGCCAGGCTGGATGGGGCTGGGAGCAGCCTGGGCTGGGGGGAGGGGGCCCTGCCCGGGGCACGGGGTGGGACTGGGTGGGCTTTGAGGTCCCTTCCAACCCAAACCACTCTGTGATCCTATGATTATATGATCCAGCATGCCGTGTGCAACAATCGCCCGTGCTTTCAGTAATGAATAAAGCTATTGCTACAGTGCTTTTGCATTCTAGATAAATCTTACTGATGTTTTCTTACGTAATAACCCTCTATTTGTTTTAAAACACAGTAAATACATCTCTAAGTGTCTTAATTTAAATTGCACATCTACGCTTTGCATCATATTTAGTCTTATTATAGCTTGGATAGAGTTTACTCGATTTTGAGGTACGAAGAATTGCCAGTGCAACCGTCAGAAGTATTTAACACCTTCCACTTTTCAGCTTTTCAAAATAGATATTTTACACTCACATTTTTCTTGGGATTGCTTAGATCAAATCAAAGATTGCTAAGAGCAATTCGCTGCTTAGAATGAGATAAATTTCCTTTATGAAGTCGGGTACAATTAGCATAGCTTCTGTAGCAATACCGACGGCTTGCAATAATACAGAAGGTTGCAATGTGCTCACCATTGGCATGAGAAGTAGATCAAGGGGGAAATGGAGTTCTCAGTTATTCTGTCCCTGACACTCTGCTCCACACGACTGCGAGCACTACCATCCTTGAAGGAAGCAGAAAGAGATCCAGGTCTCCCTGCATCTCTTTCTGCTTGTGCTGAGATGCAAGGAAGAGAATGGGACTAAAGCAAATGCTTCAGAAGACGCTAATTCTTATAAAATGTAGATGTTTACTTTTTATATTGGCTGCTTTTTAAAATTAGAACATCAAATTCCCTGCTAATAACTCGGTGATGACGAGGCTATATTAAACGTAATTTCATGGCCCAAGTGTCCGCTGTTCAGTGCGGCATCCTTCTGTATGATAATGTCAGGAACATGGTTGGTACATGTGCTGTGACATTTGTGACAAAATGTTAACAAGCTGCTTGTTAGGGACACCACCATCTATCCAGAAAGTTCTCAGTGAGATTACTGATTATAAATCAGGGCTTCATTACATTTCTGACTGACCCTATATAGTGATAAAAATTTAAATGCTTTACTTACATGCACTTTGTATAGATGGCATGTTATTAATATATATTTCAGGTTACACCAAGACATTCCTTGAAGAACAGCAGTATTGTTATGTCTCTTTAAATGTGCTATGAACCGTGTAACATTCTGTTAAAATTATATGTACCTTTTAAAGACATGAACTTGGAAAGAAGACCATTTGAATCTCCCTCTAATTTCTCAAAATCAAACCTGAATTTATAGATACCCAAGAGTACTCCACAAGTCTGTAGTACTTCCTTGTATTGCCTTTGCAGAAAAAAAAAATATTCTGCAGAGAGCTGATTTACAAAAATGTGTTTAGGTGCTTCCAAACATTACATAATTTTGATACTTAAGAGCAATTTAAATTACAGCTTTGCAGTCTATAACTTGCAGTCTTGATCATGCTTCCATCCCTTTCAGATCAAGACGAGTAAAGCGCGCTCTGACATACACTAACGCCTGAGGGGTGCCTTCCTGGGTGTATTAAATACATGTGCAAAAGATAAAACTGACATAAGAAGCAGCACACAGTTGTTAATTAGATGAAAATGCAGATCTAAGAGTGACAAACAGGACTACTATTGGTTACTGCAAACAGGATTTTCAGAATTTGCAAGGGATGTTGGTGTTTACCTTGAGAAGCTTTGCATGCAGAAGTAACGTGTAGGCAGCTTCTGTATAGTTATCACATTCTTTGTGCAAGTCACACAGCTTGTACAGATACCTGCAAGGAATAGAACCAATGGTTTTTACAATGGATTGGCTCTTAAATGTTACAAAATAATTTATTTCGAGATGGGTCAACTGTATCTTCGGTCAACTAAATATATGTGGGATTATTTAACGCTGATATTTCTATGTGCAGACAACCTTTAGGACCATTTGCATTTCTGTTGTGTTCTTTTTCCAATGCATATAAACGATTTGTGATGAGTAATGAATCCAATACAGATTTTGTGCAAGGGTATCGCTCTAATTGTTCGGCTATGGAGACAGACATGCCTTCTTCCTTAACTTCAATAGCATCACGTCTCTGGGAAGGGGGCTCTCTTCATTTGCTTGTTGGGATTTTTTAGTGACAATTTAAACAAACAAACAAACAAACCAACCAACCCAACACAAAACTATTCACACTGTTTTTTGAAAAAGCCAGTGAAAATACAGAACTTTGACATTCATCATGACACATTATAAGTTTGTTAACAGAAATAGGAGAGAATTTGGGTGGGGTTTGACAGTGAGAAACAAAATGTCTTTATACAGATGCTGAACAGGGCAGCCCTATGACTCACAACCTTACCTGTTTGTCCCCAGCTACCAATCCTGCCTTTTGTTAGATTTCCTTTTCTTTTTGCAAACTAAATAAAGCACTGATTAAACCCATTTAAACAACAGGAAGCGAGTTCACAAGCGAAAATTCTTCCATAAAGGTAACAAGCATCTGAGAATGAATTCATTAATAATATTTAGATACCTAAAATAGCATTAAAAACAAAAGCTTCATCATTTTAGCACAATGGTCTAGCCAATTTTAAGCTGAAGTACAAATAGAGGACTAGGAACCCTGAGGTTTACAAAACCCACGACAGCATATTACCATTTTTACTTTGTGTGAAAATAGATTTTGAAAGGTTCCTAAAAGCTTTAAATTTAAAATTGGTATCAGTCATGATACTATTTAATAGTCCTTTTTACCGCAAGTCACATATTTTGTACCGTGCCAGGAGGCAAAATTATTTCATTACTCAGCTTTCTTTTGACTTATTTATTTTCTTCGTGTGACAACACTCCTGAGTATTTCAGTGTTCACCATAATATAACTGAAGGAGCTGGGGAAGGGGGACAAAAAAAAAAAATTCATGACTAATTCTGATGGACACTGTTCTCCGTGAAGATAAGCTTTTGAATGTACTTAAGGTTCAGTCAAGGTATGTTTTTTCATTACTTCTTTCCCTCCAGCCCCCAAGTGACTTCTTAATATGAAATTAATTTTCTCCAATTACACTACTGTAAGTCAAGCAGAGTTTGTCACTGGTCATGTTTACAAACCTTATGTACATTTCTTCTCTCTCAATCTCCTTGTAGAAATTCTGAAAAACAACATAATTTTGTTACAAAGTATTTGATTTCACAGTCTGGAATGTATACAGATCATGCTCTAAATGAAAAATTCATAATTGCATAACATCAACCTGAAAACTGCAAAATGAAATTTGCCTCTAGTGATAGAACACAAGTTATTTAACTTATGAAGTCTAATGCTGTGCTGTTTCCTGATGTACTGTATAAGGGCTTATGTCTCATTGCAAAGGTTAAGAATTTGCAAGAATAGTAATGCTGGAAATTTGCTTCAGGCATTTGCAAGTCACACATCATTAACCATTTTCAGTTGAAATTTTGTACTATACAAAACCATAATTTTTAAGCAACAGTTGTTCTACGGATTTAAAACTCCAAACCTTAGTTGAGCAATATATCATCTGCTCTTGAATTCTAATGGTTTCTTTGGAAATAAAAAAGTTAGATTAGTGTTATTTATCTGGTTTGATATTCCACACATTATCATCACTCTCTTCAGAAATGTCTGAATGCCTCCGGTCTTGAGATAAACTAGTTAACACTACAAATACTGTAAATGCAATATATGATAAATTGGGTGAGATATTGAAGGCATTTCTGCATCTAATTTAAAGTTTGTCTTCAAAAGTTAAAATGCATCTAAGCAAACAAGATACAAAGAAATTTCTCCTTCTCATGAATTAAAGCATATTTCAATGCTAAATCAAACCAGTCTGAGTAGCCACTAACAGGTGCACAAGCCCAGTACTAGCAGATGCACAAGCCTGATACAAAACTGTTCCCTTCAAAGAGAACCAAAATACAAGACAGAATCTACATACCACAGCTGGAAACGATGGATCATTCAGTGGATATCTGACATAACTGCTCGCTGGTTTTGAGTTCAACTCAAAAGACAAACCGAACCACGTACTGCTGTTTTTTCTTACTTGTGTTTTGTTTGCTTTTGTAAAGCAGCAGAGACTTCTGAGTCAGGTGGATCAATAATGTAAAGCCATTTTCTCCTAATATTGCTCCCAGCTATTCTGCCCTCCCGATGCAGCTCAAGAAGCGACACCAAATCAACCAGGCTGGGAAGAGGCTTGGGCAGTGCGTTGACACCATCGCATGTTGCATTTGCTACAATTCCCTCTCCTCCAAGGAGCGGCTGCTGGTCCTGCCCCATCCCTGGGGCAGGTTCCCACATCCCCTCATGCTGTGCAGGCCAACACGTGGCTCTGCAGCAAACGGGCCAAGGAACTGGTGGGGATGGAAAATAACCGGATTGGGAGAGCGTGAGCTTTCAGCAAAATCCCTCCTTGGATCTGCTCTGCTACCTGGGCAGCACGCTGGCTTTTGCCAGGATCATCAGGGGTGAGAACAAGCAGATGAGGCAACAAATAGGGCTTTCCCCCTGCCTCCCCCCCCCCTTTTTTTTTAACATCAGCACTGGCTTAAATGCATATCAAAACCTGAGTTAAACTACAGTCAATACAGGCAAACTTAATCCTATGAAAGCCTCTGCATCGTTAAAGCCCCAATTAAGAACTCTTTTGAGAACTCAGGTGGGAATTGTGCTGAATATCAGCCCTGGGTTGGATTTTCACAAAGGCATAAATTTCACTTCAGGTGCCTGGAGAATGATGAAAAGACTGAGCTGGCCCTGGGAGGGCAAATGGCACTTTAAAATCAAGCAGAAGTTTTAAATCACGCCTACAGAAACCAAAGGCAGGTTCTGCCCCACCATGCTTTCCTTGCAGGCTCCAGCAGCAGGGTCGCGTGTGGATCTCTCACCGTGATTTAACTTGACAGCAGTAAATCACCCACAAAATTTATCATCTGCAAATACTTGAAAAATTCAAATGACAAAAGCCAGCATCATGAGATGCTGTTAGACACACTTAGAGAGAACAAAACCCACCCCCAAGTGTGCCATCAGTCCCCCCCGCAGTTGGTATGGCGAGAATTACTAGGGGGAGACTCAGAGTATGATGATAAAGGAAAGGAGAAATAAATTCACCTTCCTAAGGCAATTGTCCCAGTTTTATAAATTGTTGTCATGTTTCAGAGTGTACAGTGTATGTGATTTTTTAATTTCCTATTTGCTTGGTGTGAACTAGCCGGCTTTTCTAATGCAAATTCTGCTCCGGAGGATGCTATGACTTTTCAGCAGGCAACCTAACGGCACTTGCTAGATCAACAGCCGATGACAACTCTCCAAGCCCCTCCTCTTTTCCCATGTCCTCAACATTCTGATGCGTTTTGATGTGCACAGAGAGGAAAAAAAACCCCAACCCTAAAAATAAAATCCCAATATCTGATTTTGATGCCTCTGTCCTCTCTCCCATTCTAATGGGCACTGCTTCACTTCTTAATGCGACAGTGCAGCACAGGAGCATACACACAGGCTGAGGACATTTGCATTACTTGCAGGTGCTGAAGCTACAAACTACTCAGATCTTTCCAAACCAGCCTGAATGAAATCTATCAGCCATATCATATAACAGTAAATGCTGTCTGTGCCCCATGTACTTCAACAAAATAAAAGCTTTAATAAAGATATAGGGATGAAAGCTCTGAATCCTTAGTGGCTAACGGTTTGGGATTGACTCCTATTGGAAAAATCAAATCTAGCTAGTACGGTGTTTGGGGGTCCCTAAAATTTAATTTGACATTTTTACATATGTGCTGATTTTGTGCTAGTAAAATCTCATACTCTAATGCTTCCACCAAAAAGCTTGATGTGCATGCTACGGGGACAACTTCTACTGCTTCAAGCTCTAGCCTAAACAGACAAAGATTTGTATTGTAGTATAGATACTGCAGAATTTCTGGAACTAAGAGTAGGGAATTTCACATCAGTGAAAAAAACCCGAGCTTTTTCTACTGTGAATGAAATAGTAACACTCAAATTTCTTCAAAAATTGTGAATATGAGAGGTGAATAATACGCAGAACACAAATGGGATTGCAAATGCATGAAAACGTCAGTAGCAAACTGCCTGTAACTCCAACATTCTGTATGTCAGTGTCTGTCTGCATACAGTCATTCATACATCATTTGTAAGTCAATGAACAGCCCTCAAAGATCAGGCCCTGAAACAGGTTTTCTTAAATCTTTCCTTAGAATCAATTAGAGAAATAATAACCCATCTTTTCATAGATTGACCTTCACTGAAAAACAGAAAAAATCCTAAAAGCATTTCAAACTTTCATGAGAATCCCAAGAGGTACGCTGTTTTACACAAATCTTTTGTTAAAGATGTAAAAAGAAGAACGCAGTAGACATTTCAGGGTGGTGACTTCTCTTGGCTTACCAGCACGTTGACGGTGCAGCTCATGCGGTTCTCCTTGTTCTCGTCATGCATTATGGTCCTGTAGTCCAACAACCTCTCCATTAAGCGGACAACAAGTTTCACGAAATTTTCTCCACTCTTAGCAAGGTATTTGTGTTTTCTGCAGTGCTCCAAGAGACTGAAAACCCAATTACATTTGCCTTGTTAATCACATGCAGAAAAACCCCTCGACTCAGGTGTGCAATTTTAAATATTGTGCATCATTAACAGATTTTAATTATTTCTGGGCTACAAAGTTCTTTGTAGCCTAATTGCTCTCTCTCCTGACTTTACTGTGACATAAATCTTGCTGCTGATCAACACTTACATTTTGTCAAATAACACTTTGTACTGTTCATCTCCTCTGCCTCCTTCCACTTCATGATCCAGTTTCGTGATGATCTCATTTTCAAACTATAATTAAACAAAGCAAGCGTAAATAATCAGATGGCAAATATTTCACTTTATTGCTGTAGCCTCAATGGTTCACAGATTGGTTGGGTACCTTGGTGAGGTGCTTAGCCACTATTTTAAAGCTTGGTTGACTTTAAGAGTTTGCATTCTCTGACATCAGACTATTCACAATGATCTCCTGCCCTACAAGGACTTTTTGGTTGAGGAAATCATTGGTCATGTTGTTAAATGAAGTGTAAATATTTGCATTATGGAAAACCAAGTAAGGAGATTAATGACGAGAATGAGGGCAGGGAAAAAGACAACACAAAGCCAGGCACAGAATGCCCCCTGCAATAATGGTAATAGCAACAAAAGTAAAATACAAACCTGTTGAAAGCTCTAAGAGTGAGGATATATAACAACTAAGGCTGGGCAACTCAGGCAGATGCACACCCCAGCATCACCGACATCCCTTTTTAGCCTACAGATACTGATCACAGTGGGGCAAGACTTGATAAACCCGTTAAAGTCACTGCAGACGGGAAAAAAGCTGTCTCAAACAAGGGTAATACTTCGATTTGGGCAACAATAAGAGAATGTAAACTTAGGTGGGCATTAGATCATATTTTAAATGTAAACTGGGTAATTCACTGGCTTTTTAACGATTACAGAGGGCTGTACCTTTTGCTGCTATGTTCCCTAGGGCCCAGGTTAGGAAAGAATGCGAACTGGTAGTGGAGGAAGGCTCGCTCCAGAGCCTGCTGCTATGCAACAAACTGGTCTAGACATCTAATTCCTAACTCTTTGTTAAATATGCACAGGCATCTGCACCATCAGTGACACGACCTGCTGTAGAGACCTCAGGTGCAGAGCCCGGGTGCGCAGGGAGCCTGTGGCAGGGGAACGGGAGCCCGTTAGACTGCAGTTTATTGACAGAAGAGTTGTCTTCACGTTTTTTCCCTGCGACTTCCTTAAGCCACCCCTAACTATTCCAATGAGAAGCAAAGGGCCACCTGCACAAGAACAGAGCGTACTAACATTTTGTAAATGTCAAGAGATGTACTTTGCCTCTGCAGTTAATATTAACGGCGAATAATGTACAAATGAAAAAAGAATGGACTGTCTGCGGCTTGATATACTTGCAGACCGAGGACACACTTCCACGACCACAGCAGCAGCCTGTGGACTCCATCTCGAAGCTCTGTTCAAGCCACGAGCCTTCCTTCCCCTTCCCCACCTTTAAGCTGTACCAGTCACATAATGGCATTTCTTACTTTTTTATAAATTATTTTCATTGGTGGAAGTTACCGATGTCACTACATTAGTGACAACGGCATTAGCTCCTCTGTTACAGCCGCCAGGCAGTGCCCGATCGGCAGAGGGGCTTCTGTACCTGGGGAAGGCAGGCTTTTGCAGAAAGCCTGGAAGCAAAATTACTTTGCTTTCACCGCGGACAACTGCAGGGAGGCAACAAGGACAACCTCAAAGAGCGCTGCAGTACAGGTCACGTGCTAAAGATGTAGCTGATATCTCTGCTGAAAGGCAAAAATCAAAATCTATGTACCAAGAAAAAAACCAAACCAAACATCCCCGCACAGAGCCCTGCCAGCCCAGCAGCCGAGGGCTGATAGCGCGCGTGGGGGCAATGGGACCACCATCCCAGAGCACCCAGAGGCCAGGGCTGGGTGGCTGAGCTCGGCTGCGGTGCCACCCACGGCAGGCTGAACCACAAGCACGTGCCACACGTGGCCACCCCACTCGTGCTGCTGCCCTGGCCACAGCACCACTGCTCAGCACAGCGGCCAAGGGGCAGGGGGGACGGTGGGGGACAGGGATTTTCTACACGGGCAGCCCCATGGGGGAGCTGGGGATGACAAGTGGTTATCTCCAGCCAGCAGCGAGGCTCAGAGTAGTTTAGCTAGGAAGAGAAACTGGGTTTCTTTAGTCCACACAGTGAAATTCTGCTGGCATATTAATTTCAGTGAGGAGTACGAGATCACCCTTGCCAGCAGACTCACGTCATGATGAAACTCTAAGACGGTGCTTTTCACCACCTTAATTTACATCACCTTGAGGAGGCACAGTAGCTACGTCCATCACCAACCTCCTTCTGCCAAGGTACGTTGCATTTTAAGCTCTGCCCACAGAGTCCCACCTCAGCCAACAGTGTTTATCATAACGCCTCTACCAAGCCCAAACAGACATGCCCTTAGTTGTGCCACAGTCCTTTTCTCCTGAAATAGCTGCTGCGTGCGTGGGGCAAGGTAAACCTGGGCAGAACAAGAGAAAAGCCTGCAGCAAGTGAGGGTGAGGAGAAGCATTTCGGCTACCCCTACAGCTGGAGGCACCTGCCTGCTCTCCTGGAAGGACCTCTTCTGCTGAAGCCCACCACAGCTGTGAACAAACACACGCCGGCCAAGTTGAACCTGCGTACAAAATGTGGCCGTGGGTTGCAGAGAAACTCCTGCTTTGCTAAGAAAAATCCTTTTGAGGGAGAAATACACACTGGTATGAAGGATTTGCTTGATAAACTGTGCCAATGCCAAAATACTCCTCTTTGTTAGGACAACTCAATCTCTGAGCATCTGAACAGGCTCAACAGCAGTAATGCAAAAATCCACAGTCAGATCCAGGACACTGCTTTGTCTCCCTTCCAAATCTCCATCTTCTTGTCAGCACCAACTGCAGTAACGTTCGCGTAATTTCCTACCTTCACGTGCAAGTCCAGACACTTTTTCCTCTGCATTTGAGTTGGGAAATTTATTTTTACACACCTGGCAGCCTAGAAGAACTGTGTTACAAAGAGAAAAAAAGAAGTATCTGTGCTCTGAGCTCAGTGACTACAAGCTATCGTGATAGTAACAGCAGAAAACTGATAATAACTGCTCACCTGCTGCTCAGAGCAAATTCAGGCTGTTGTCTAACAACACGCACAAGTCAATCGACCTGCGAGCTGTCAGGAAAGCCGAGCTACAGGCTGTATCGTGCACATAGCGATAAAATCAGCCAAGAGATATTCCATCTCAGAACAATTTCTATTATTATCTGTGACTGTTTTAAAGATGAAACCCCCAAACTCTGATTAAAAAATTGAAAAGGTGCTCTTCTCTTCCCCAAATGATCCCCAGAATCACAGGAACACTGACTGGAAGAGACCTCAAAAGTAATTTTGTCCAGCCTCCCCAGTGATGCAGGATTACTGCCGACACTAGATCTGGCCATCCATGACTTGCTTAGCCAAGTACTGAACATCTCCATGGCTGGGTGAGTCCACAGCCTCTCTGTTCCACTCACTACTTTCCTTGTGAAGAACTGAATGGAAAGCGAAGGGAAATAAAGTTTTTAGTACAATGAATCCCTTATCCAAAAATGACAGGAAAATGACAAAAGGAAGAATAATGCAATCCACCCCCTCTAGGAAGCGCAAACAAGCTGAAACACGTTCCCATAGTACAAGGACATGTCAAGTAAAACACTGAAGCAACACAATGATGAAACAGAGAAGTTCACAAAATTCATGCTCTCTAATGGGAACAGAAAGAAATTGACTTTCTATACCAATGTGAAAAATGACACTTGCTGTCAGTGTGAGCCCTTTAGGTGGTGTGTTTTTTAGCAAGAGATTACTGAGACAAAGAAGAGCAATTACATTTGTCATACAGGATCTTAAGTATCTTCCTGACACCGATTTTACTTAAATTTCTGTAAATCTAGGCTTTGTTGGGCCATCTCCCTAATGGCCCTCTTGGGCTGAACAGAACTAGACTTGTGGCATTTCTGGGGTTTTAAGGAGTATTAACAATATCTTTGGTCTTCAATCATTCTTGATACTTCTCAAGGAATCGATATGGTGCTGTCAACGCAAGCTAGATGACTAAACGTTATTTAACATAGTTAAAGTTCCTTCTGCAGTCTTTCCACAGAAGAACGTTTCATCAACACAAGCTGAGGTTTATGGAGCTGTTGTCTTCGAACATGGCCCTGGAGTTGCACAAGCTCAATGCTCCACGATAGTTCCCCTGGCATCTGATGATAAAGTCTCGATTTTCCCTTTTCCCCTTTTCTTCTTTTATTTTTCTTCTTTTTTTTTTTTTTTTTTAAATGCATAGAATAGCACAAAGTAGGCCTGCAACTATTGTGATGGAATTTACTTCCAAATGAAGTAGCGCCCAATTGTCAATGTTTACATTACAGCCAACGACGTTTGCCGAGGCTCTTTCTGGAGGCTTAGGGGTATATATGGCACAACCAGTGAGTCGGAGTCATATCCTTCTGCTGACAGTGAAAGCTCGAGGGGTAATGGTAGGAAGATTACAGGAAATTATTATCAACGTTTCCTTGCAGTTGATCAAGATCTAAGCTTGTCTTTAGAATGTGTGTTTGAACTAGAGCAAAGAGTATATTCACTACTTCACCTGTCTGTTACAAACTCCCATCTGGAGAACATAAATCAATGTAAGCTATCCAGCGTCTTCAAGTGTCAGCTCAACTAATCGCTTTCGGTTTTAGGTTTACCTAAAGTGTGGTCAGGCTGTATTTGTAGCACTGACCGACAATTTAATCTAGCTGTAGATGAAGACAACTTTCAATTCCCCAAGCTGCTATAAATTTGTTTTGATATGGGATAATAAAGAATTTGCCATATAAAATTTAAATGATGGACAACACCACTAGAAATTAGTCCTAATGCAGAAATGGTACACAGGTGCTATAAAACTTTG
Organism: Falco biarmicus; assembly: GCF_023638135.1. Classification (NCBI taxonomy): domain Eukaryota; kingdom Metazoa; phylum Chordata; class Aves; order Falconiformes; family Falconidae; genus Falco; species Falco biarmicus. The sequence continues at coordinate 53,319,554 of NC_079296.1, read as the reverse complement.
TTTAAAGGCTGCTATGAAAGTTGATGGTAATTCCCAACAGTTTCATCTCATCCCTTTCCTATTTTCCCACAGCATTCTAGTTGGCAAACAGATCTGGTGGCCATGTAATATTGGGTGATGTTGGAGGTCTCTAGTCTTAGAGCATTACCCTTCTCCCTTGCTCTTCAGATGGGAAGAGGGAGGAACACAGATATTCTCCAAAAGGCCAGAAAACAAGAAAAATTTACACATGTACAAATTTCAACCACAGATAATTAAGAATGTTACTTATTAAAATTAATCCTTTTTTGGGGGATGATTTATTTGAATTTGCACATTCAGTGGGATTACAGAGGAGAATTTGCAGCATCACAGAAACTTGGGCAAGTCAGTAACTTACGTACTGCCTGCAAACCTACAGCACGGGGAATGGGAGGTGAACATCAGGCTCAGAAGTGGCAAAAAGACTTAATAAGGATTTATAGGTTCTAAAAGTCAAGATTCAGATAAACTTGGTACTTCTTGTTAAGGAGAATTATATCACTTTGAAATTCATTACTAACCAACATGAAATTACACTGCAAATAAAAAAGCCAGTATGACCAGCTTGATGATATTGAGATTTATTGTTAATTGTTAGAAATTAATTAAAAGGGTTTCCTCTTTATCTCTTCTGGTCTTTACTCATTTAATTCTCTTCACAACAGAATTCTGGCTAGAGGAACTTTAGCTGCAGCCATGGTTTTATTTTAGTAATCATAAACATTATGCATTCATTTATTATGCATTTCTATATGATTTTGCACTATGCATTCATTTATTATGCATTTCCATATGATTCTGTATTATACATTCATTGCTTATGCATGTCTATATCTTTTCGGCTATGGTTCCATTATGCCAAGTGTCAGTCCAATTTGCAGAAAATAGGACAGATGTGTTGTTGCATTTTTGGGGCTTTTTCATCAGATTATTACTTCTACACAACTCCTTACTCTGCCAGGGTAAGAACACATGCTGGAGCTTGTGTGCTTATATTGCTGATGCTAACACCACCAGACACTGATGATTCTCCTTAGTAATGCAGTTCAGTCTGAAAACTATAGACATATGGCACTTCTAACGTCTTCTTGCTCATACTGCAGAGTAGGGGGCACACCTCCCAGATTTTGCTTTGAAGGATAAGCATCCTTCCTGCCTTCCTACTTGACCAGGTATGTAATTTTGTTGGGGAAGACAGGCTGGGGCAGTGTTTATAACTGAATCCCTTACCTTAGTTCGTTAATAGGGTTTTTTGGCTCCTGGAGTAAGCTACTCCTACTAATTAATTTGTACCAGATCTGTTAAAATAAATTGTGTTATGATGCGGTGCCTTAAGCTAGAGAGAACCTACCCAACACCTAACCCTGCCTCCTCCCGCCTCCCGCGCACTGTGCTGTACCAGTTCCTGCACTGGTACCTCTCTACGAATGGGTTCAACTCAAAACAAGCAAAACTTTACATCAGAATGACACGGGGCCAGGACAGGTAAGTTAAAAGCTTTGGGTAGGCAAACAGACAGGAGCGGTCATAGGAAACGGAGCCAGAGCAAGTGCTAGCTGGGAGGAACAGGCAGCAAAACGAGGAGGTCAGGGCTTTTTATGCTCCAAATTCCACATTTCATCTGACTGATTGTTTCATGATGAACCTTCTCTCCTGCTGTCACCGTGGGATCCATCACATTCACCTGACCAGGCCTTGAACAATCAAACCAATTCTCTTTCATCGCTCCTGCGGCTCTGACATATTCCCTTTGATCTGGAGGGTTTGCTAGTAAAACAGGCAAAGGGAAAAAAAGCAGAGCGGAGAAGGAGGCATCTTCTTCTACAGGGAAGCTTCAGTCCCTCCCTGACCTCAGTATCAGATTCATGCTTTGAGGTACAGGCTACTTTGAAGCCTTATATAGGCTTCAAAGCACTTTAAGAGGGAGAGGACAAAAATGGGCAACACCAGCTTTTAATTCAATTGACCTTTAATTTAGTTCGGTAAAAATGAGAGGAATTTATCTTTTGGGTTTTCTCAAGGCTATATACACTGGGAAAATAAATAAAAAAAAAAAACCCAAAACAAGCCATTCTGTCTGTTACTGGTTTTACCAGGCAAACCAATTCATACTGAAATTAAGACCACCATGGGGAAAGCTTCTGTTTATAACACAAGCCATCACAGCATTGGTATTCTGCAAAAAATTTAAATTCCTCCCCCACACATCATGAGGTTTATACATCTGCTGGAGAAGTGGAGCCAATCTAAACCCTTGTTGATGTGACTAATAAGGTTAGATAATTGGATTTCTGGCAGATTAGTTTAACAGCAGCCAACCATTCAATTTTGAAGCTCTCCGGGAAAGCAATGCTGGACAATGATAACTGGTAGTGGCATATAGATGACATAACGCAGTACATCACACCAACACATGAAGTAAGAAAGCTTGCCCAGGCACTGGTAATACTTAAATTATTTTCTATCTATTTCTACCACTTAAACACAAAAGGGACAAAAAAGACGAGCCGGGAAGCTACAGGCCAGGCAGGCCAACTTCAGTTCCTGAGGAAACCACGGAGCAAGCCCTCATGGAAGCTATTCCCAGGTAGACAAAGGGCGAGGAGGTGACTGGGAAAAGCCAGGGTAAATCACAGCTGACCAACCTGGCTGCCTTCTGTGATGATGAATCTATCTGAACAGTGGATGAAGAGCTGTGGTTTTCTCGATCTCAGCAATGTGTTTGGTACAGTCTCCCAGAGCATACTTGTTGACAAGTTGGTAAGATACAGACTGGATAGACAGACTATGAGATTGGTGGAAAATCAGGCTAAATTCCTGATCTCAAGGGATGGTGGTTTAATGACTCTGACAGTCTGAAAGACACCCAAGAAGAAATTGCATAATATTTAAGGAAAAGGAACTTAAAAGTCCTGAGTCTGGGATGGCATAGTTGCAAGTAGCAGTTCAAGATGCTCTGCTGTAAAGGAGCTGGTGCACAGCAAGCTGAACATGAAGCAGCAGCATGTCCCTTCAATGGAGGCAAAATGTGTCCTTGACCAGCAAGAGTACAGCTAGAGGGTCAACAGGATTATTCCACTTGTTGGGCCATGGCTGGAATACTGTGTCCAGCTTTGGCTCCCCCAGCTCAAGAGCACCATTGACAAATCAGAGATGGTCTAATGGAGGGCCACCAAGATGAGCAGAGTATTGGAGAACCTGGCCCGAAGAATGGTGGAAGGAATTGTGTTTGTTCAGCCTAGAGAAAAGCAGACTCAAGCCTTCCAATAGCTAAAAGATGGTTATAGAGGAGATGGAGTGACTCAACTTACAAGGGTACACAGTGACAACACAAGCAGCAACAGGGACAAGTTGATTCAGGGAAATTCTGCCTTGATGTAAGAAGAGAAGTCTTAAACACTGGAATAGGTCACTCACAGAAGTGCTGAAACCTCCCTCACTGGAAATAATAAATACTGAGCTTCAGATGGCCCCAGATAACCCAATCTAAGGCCCAGTTTGGACCCAATTACTTCCATAGGTCACATCCAACCTAGACTCGCTCTATAATTCTCTGCTTTTTACAAGCTGTGATCTTCATTCCCCAAAGACCAATCTGAGATACTCAGCAAAGTCTATAACTACATTATCTGCAACACTGTAAATGGACAGATTGATTATACCCCGATAGACACAACTGTGCACTCCAAATGCACTGAGAAAAGGTTTACTGCCTCTATATCTGTCATATCAATGCTATGTCCATAAAGAAAGAAGCTATACTGACATAAGAAATATATGTCGAGTACCTACAATCCAAGACACCTCTGACTTAAGCATGAGGCATTTTTCTTCTCAAAAGGCAAAAAGAATTTGTGTGAAATATTTAAGCCATTCGTTCATTAAAATCACCCAGCTCTTCTACACAAAGCTGGTTTCCTTCTGTCAAGAAAATATAGGGCCGTAAATTTAGCTATAAAGTTACCCTCAAATTTTTCATGATCCATATAATTGTACAAATAAAAAATGACAAGCAACAAAAGACAGCATCTGACAGGAAACTGTTTAAATGGCATCCCTGTGAGCATTTCAATCTTTACAGTATCACTGGAGTCAAACATAAGACTGATTATGCAGTAATTGGATGGATCCAAAATACAGTTCACAACCTCTCCACACACCATCCAGCACAAAACAAATCAAAGTAATAAAGCTGATGTCATTTCCCTTGCTTAAGTCTCTCCACGCAGATATTCATTTACTCTGGATAAAAATTTATAAAGAGCTGGTTATAACAGTTCACAAAGAGGTATGGAAAAAGGTGAGACTTCTCATCCCGGCAAGAAAACTGACAATATAATGGGGGGGAAAAGTAAACGACATGTGTCAAACTTTATGGCAAAATTCACATGGTTATATCCTGAACCGACAGAAATTTCATGGAGTAAAGGAGCTATATTGGCTTACACCGTAATGCTACCTGGGCTAACTAGTCTCATGCTCAATCCATAAGGCAAAGTTTCCAGGGAAAGAAGGTCAAATAAATGACATCAGGAAACTTCCTTTCACTCCACTTGTCTCTCAATAGTCAATGCTATCAGCATAAGATCATATGTGCTTATTCAATGACTTTCCTCAGCACGTTAAAATAAAATAGAATAGAAATGCTACGTCAGTATTTTAGATTTTGCAGTGCTGGTACAGCATGAAGAAACACTGACACTGACTGGATAGCTTTTTTTCCTCTTCATAAAAAGGTAAAGAGTATCAAAATTGGAAGACACTAGAGATGATAAATTCTTATAGGTTATAGTTTCTTTTGCCAGATTGTCAGGCTTTATGTCCAATTTAACTCAGAAGCAGAATCCTTTTCTGAGTCACAGCGAAAACTGAAGACATCTGTCTTTGCTCTCCTTTCATCTCATAACGAAAGGTTTCATTTGCTTCATGCAAATTCTTCCTTCAGTAAGAATTTAAAACTGACCAATGAAAGCTCTACAGCCATCAGGAGTCACAGAAAATAAACACATCCATAATTGTATTATTCCTTAGAAAAATAAGAAACAACACGAATTCTTATGTTTTATCAATTAAATCTTTCTTACAAACTTTAAATATCTGCAGCTTACTGCTTACCATCTGGAAGCTCCTAGTAGAATGAAATTCACACTGCATCATATCAAAGAAGATTGGGATAGTGGCTTTCCGAAGTTCAGTTTCAGGGATAAGCGTCATTTCTAAGATAGGTCCCACCATTTCTGGGATGAACTTGATTTTATGCTGACCTTTAAGAGAAAAGATGCATTTCAGAGTTAAACAACAGCAACTGACTTTGGTAGAAGATAATTGTTATAAAAACTGTATAAAAAACCCCTCATATTGCATAAGTAAGTAATTTTCAAGATGTGACTCTACTGAATCACATTACTCATGCCACAAAAGGCGAAGTATGTGGTATATATAAACACAAATTGACAAGAGTTGTTGAATCGGCAGTCAAACTGGAACTTGCCACATTATCCACGAAGAACCCATATTTACACGCTCATATTAAGTTTCAAGGGTTTTTGTTAACTACAACTTACAGCTGGCAGGGAAGGAGGCTAAAAGGTGCATCACTTGTGTTAACTTATTTAGACTTCTGTATCTTCTGCGGCATGCAAAATGTTCCCTGCATCAGTCTGTCAAAGCGTCACCACGAGTGCATACCTACACAGCCTCCAGCCATCATCCCGAGCTGACACTACGGCTTCTTTCTTCGAGAGCTCATCTGACTGGCAAACTGTATTTCACATTCATCTTCCCGAGAGAACACTGCACCTCTGCCAACCCTCCCTGCTGTGCTCTCCACAGGTGGAAGAGGAGTTAAACCTTAACACCAACATGGCACCTAATAAATATTGGACTAGTTAAAAAAGTCTAGGTCCTGTTCAATGTGATTAGCTGAAGTGCAGAAAATGCAGATCGTATGTTCTGCAAACGGTCTGTTGAACAGCTCCATGGAAAGATGCTGGTGTAGCACTGCACCAGGGTGCTCTGGGCAGAGGACTCAATAGCAGAAATGTAGAAAATGCAAATAAATCCCCCTCTCAGCAACAGGCTGAGATTCATTCGAACCTCGCTACACAGCTGGTGATGTTTCTCACAAAGACAGAGTTGAAGGATGGATACAATCAGGCTCCTACACTGCTTATGCATCTGCTGCTGTGGTTTGGACCAGGCTTCTTCAGAGCCGAGTTAATTTAAGGAGCCCTCAGTTTCCTCCATTTTAAGACTTATGTCCCATTGAAGCTGACAGCGGTACAGGACAGAAACAGAATTTAACTCATTTATATTCCACTGCACTACACCAATATGGCAGTAACAGTGCAAGTCTTTAATTAGTAGTTTTACTTTTGACCAGAACTAACATAAATTTCAACAAACATAATCAAGAAGAAATCCTTTACTAACAAAACACGCTACATTTTTAGCAGATATAATTTAAGTTACTTGATTTGGCAAACTTCAGAATCCTATTAGCATTAGCAATCCTATTAAGGCAAATTAATACTAAAGTAAAACTGCTGCTTTGTATGATGCTGCAGCACTGGTTGTTGGGGAGGAATATCAAGTGAGAGGCGTAAAGCTTGCCTCTGTCTTTCTTGCAAGTATTATTACATTCGGCCTCTCAGGTGACAGTTTTCTTGTATTATGCCTGAAAAGTGTCAGTGTTGATATTTCAGAAAACAAATAATAGTGACAAAAGTTATTCGTCAAGCATAAATTCAATGTCATTAAGTTCTCCGTGTGCCATGGTGGGTTCTTCCATTGCTTCAAGCACAGGGATGCTTTCGGAAAAGTAACTATCATCTTTTGGACTTTGGACATGCAAACCGGCATATTCACAAAAGGCTTTTTCAAAAAAGTTTTGCTCCCCTTTCCTGTTCTCCGGGGGCATAGAAACTTCTTGCTCAAAAAGGGAGTCACTGACCAGCTGATCCAAGGACAAAGGCATGGAGAGCCACAGACCTCACCTCCCAGGGCTCCCACCAGCACCCCCACCGAGGGGAACGGGAGCCCACGGCGGGGGCAGGACTTGCCCCCAACCCTGCAGCACCCAGCCCCGCCGCCCACGAAGCTGTGCCCGGGCCCTCCACCTCCTGCCCTTCACGGGCTGGTGGCATTTACTAGTGGTGCTCCACAGAATTTTTAAATCAAAGAGCAGAGAGAGATTTGTTGAGTATGGAATTTAGAAGGACTTGGGGTGGGTGTGTGAATAGGAACGTGAGTTATTAGCAGAAAGTATGAAAATAAGTTATATATTGTACTGTGAAAAAATCTCCCATCTGCTGTTTGAAACCCACCCAGCTCTTCCCACCGCCTGGAGTGTCTGTGGGTGGCTCCCACCAGTTTACACACCTCGGCTGCGGAGAAGGACAAGGGGAAGGAGGTGCTGGGATGGCACAGCGGGCGCTGCCGGCTCGGGATGCAAAGCACTGGCCCCGCAGCACAGCTGGTCGCCCAGTGCCATCCCCGCACCGGGCAGGCAGGAGCAGGGGCCGGCAGCGAGCAGGGGAAGGCAGGGCAGCACAGATTAAAACATGAGGCCCCCTTGGCTGGTTTTCTTCATCAAGCAGGTGTGAGGAGTAACACGGACAAAGGGTTGGTCCCCCAGCTGGGTGATACAGGAGAGGGCTGAGGGCCCGGCGTGACCCTTCTGATGCTTCAACACACATCGGTGACGTGATCATGACGCACGTGTTTGCTATAATGATGGCATCCAGGGCGATGTCATGTCGTGCCACAAAAGAAAGTGTGAGAGTGAAACATGAAAGGACACGCTCTCCCCCTGGCATGCCAGAGCATCCCTCCCAGCTGCCTGCCACAGGCAGCACTTTCTGATCAACAACCCAACAATGAATTTGCCTTTTTTTTCTTTTGTCTTCCCCGGGAGTGTAGGAACTCCTACACAGAGACTTCAAACGTGACAAGTCTGGAAGAAAATTGAGGATTCTTTCCCGAAAACCAAATTGTGCAGCTGCTTTAAGAACTGAATGGAAAAAAAAAAGTCCCCTTTTGGAACATGCAAAACCTTCCCCTTACAGTGGCGTCTGCCTTGTGTGAGATGTGCCCCTATGGATTGCTCACGCACCAGGAACAGACCTCATTACACAAACCAAACCCAAGGTGCTCTCTTTATTGGATAACATGTGATCTTCATTTCCCACGTTCTTCTAATTTAAATCTGGGTCACAAAACACCTTGAATATTTTGCCAGCAGTCTCACCTCTCACTTGGTCAGCTCTGAACATGCATGACTAATTCAGAAAGCATTGTCTGTAATGACTTCTATTTATATATAATTCTATTTATATAATGCTCAAAGTTCAAGCCTATTTTTAACCCTGGCTTTCCCTCCAATGGCATTAACATCTCTGTCAAGACACCTTTTTCTGATGTCAAGCACTTGGAGGGAAGGTGGGCAGCTCGCTGCAGGACAGCAGCAGCAACCATTTCCCTTCAGCTTCAGGAATTTGACTTTTCCATCTCCCTCTAGCTGGTTCAGATGCCAACATCAAAAGCAATGTTTTCTGAGCTGGCTTTCCTTGACCAACTTTACCACAATTATTATTTTAAATATCATTACAGTTTCTTTAATGTGACCTACTGTCAAACTGTGTTTTGTATATGATAAATTGCATCACATAACGCTTTTAAGCACATGGTTTTTGAGCTCCTACATTTTCAAGACAGGCCACGGCTCGTCTTATGCTTCTTTGGTACTTGCTGTCTCACCAAGGTCTAAGGAGTCCCGGTTCCAACCACACAGTGACTCAAAGTAATAGGTTATTTTAAAGTTCAGGTTGTGATATGGAAGGAGAAAAGCCTGTAAAGACTAATACACACTGGTTTTGGAGCAGGTAAGAAAATAACAGCCTGATGATGCTTTTGGAAAGGCAACACAGCGGGGGCTCTGCACGCTGGGACTGGGCTCCTCGGAGTCACCCTCGTTGCTGCTGCATCGCAGCACTCACATCTAAAGCCTTCATGATCAAATCTAGCAGGGTATCAAACAGGACAGCTACAAATAGGATTTCAACAGAAAATCTGACAAGCTGGATCTCTTGTACATGGTTTGCTGTTTAAACCAAAAATCTTATTCCTAAATTACACGTATTTAAAGTGTGTGCACACAGTTAGCCAGTGCTTTCTACTATGCATGCCCCATTGCCTGCCCCCCCCCAAAGGTAGGAAGACATGAACATTGCAGCCACTACTGCAGCAGAAACACATAGGCAAGAAAAAGAACTTTGAGAATTTGTATTTTACTATTTGATTTCAGAAAATAAATTACACTCTTAAATGTGCATTCCAGCTAGAGGACTGTCTTGCTCCCGACTGGGGAGTTTTAACTCGGCAGGCATTATATGTTAATCACGGTTATGAAGAAAAACTGATGAGACAAAGTATTAATTTTTGAGGCTTATCCATACCCTTTAATACATAAATCAAAAGTCAGGGTTGTTTGGTTCCATCATATCTTAGGCACAGTGGCATAGTCATAAAAGTTATACGCTCAAGCATATTCAAGAGTTATAGCTTTTCACTTCTGATTTTGTTTCTGAACATATACATTAATAATTTGACTGATGTAGTGCAACTTCTAAGATAAAAGTGCCAAGTACCCCCTATCAATTCCCCTGCAGTAGTAAGTCAGAATTCTTTCTTAATTGATGCTGCGACATACAAGAGATTGGTGAAGAGCCAGAAGCTGAACATGATCAGCATGGACTATCTGTATTACAAAGAAGATGAGAAAAAGCAAGCTGCTCATTAGGAGCAGTACAAAGGCCCCCTTGGATTGGGGTCCTGCCTCCGATTTACCTTTCTCTTGCAGCTTTTGTTGGGAAGAGCAGCAATTTACTGACTCACTCAAAATGTAAGATTTTGACATTCACGATCCCAGCCTCTTACAGAATCACAGGCATTAGAGCTAGAGGAGGTCACGGAGTCACCTACCTGGATAATCTTGGTGTATAAAAACTCCATTAAAATAAAAGGCTTTCATGGCAGCAGAGAAAGAAATATTGAAGAAAACACCACCCCTCACGCCGATCGATTCACAAAACTCCAGGGGAAATTATTATCATCTCCCTGTTAATGGTGAAAAACGGAGCCCTACAGCAACTAAATAAGTTGTCCAAGAGCAGCCAGTGTCAGCAGCCATAGTTAAAAGCACAATACATGCCACAGTCCTCAGCCAGAATAAAATAACCTGACGTACAAACAGCCACATGCAGAAATATGTATGCAAACTTTTCTACTTCTAGTCCAGTAAATTCTGGGAAAAGTTTAAGAATGTAAAGATGCTGGAGAAATTAGTAACGGTAACAGATGAACACAGGGCTGCAAGCCTGGAACAGGGTAGGATTTGGCAAATTACTACAAATAGGCAGCCAGTGTGCTGAGCTGGATGACCCAGCATCAGGCACGATACTGATTTTATTATCTGTCTATCAAGGCACATATCAGGTGTGTACTGTGCTTTAATCTCTTCTCCAGACACATAATTCATGAAAGATGCTTCTAATAAAAACTGAACTCGGCTGCTCTCAGAGGCCTTTTCTCATCATTCCAGCTGAGCGGATGCAAACTCAAACACTTATGAGCCCCTGCATTCCCTTTTCTTACACATGCGGATTTTTTTTCCCAAGTTTCAGCAGCAACAGTTCAGCTAGAGATATAAGTGGCAAACACATTTATTTCCGATAATTTAAGGAACTTTTGATAAAACTCAGAAAAGCTAAAGTGTCTCGCTGTTAAGCCCAGGAAAATTAAATCTGGCAGATGAGTACACTCCGGTCACAGTAAATACTCAGTTTCTCATGAAATTCAATCCCCATGTAGCTAAGTTACATGCAGAGAATGGCACAGGCTCGAGCTAGTCAGATATACCTAATGTACCTCTGAACTCCAGGGACGCCCAAGTTCCCGTTCTTTACTGATCTTCCTGAGTCACTCTGATGCAGCCAAACCAGACTGAAATTCAGATTTAAAGCAGAATTTCCAGGCTAAGCTACTGATAACCAACCCGTGGATGCGTTCATTTTGCCACAGTCCCAGTTAGGGTACCCACGTATATGTGTGTGTTTATATGTATATTTTAAGGTGAAAACCACCATTCAACAGGTATCACCAGAACTGTTTCCTTTTATGCATCATGATGTTGAAATACCACGGAAAACCAGAAGACATATAAACGTTAACTACAGTTATGTGTCTTCTCAGACAGCAAAATATATGCAGAGGCAGCTTTATTTCTTAAATCACCTGCTTTTTACATGCCTTCTGGAAGCCAACCATGATTTCCAGAGAAAGTGAGTTCATTTCATCTCTGTTTATACAAACACCGAGTGAAAGCGTTAAGCACTGGGTGCTCAGCCTACTTACCCAGATTATACCACATGTCCCTGATTTCAAATCCAATCTGCCTTCTCATATCGCCGTACCTTAAAAAGGAAAACAAAACCAGCATTAAAAAAAATATATAAAAAAATTACAAAATCTAATACCAATAAGCTGAAACATCTAATTTCAATATCTGATCAGCATTCAGAAATATTCAGAATTATGGAACAGGTTCCCCAAATTTAGCCCACAGTCACAAGATCACCCAGCCTCCCTCGGCAGCTCAGCAGTGCCCATGGAGACACGGAACTTTGCAGAATGTTCTGTTCACAAAGGAGTGAGATAGGCTGAGCGCCTCAGCCACACAGCCAGCACCTCCTCTTCCTCACCTGGTGGTACTTGCTCTCCCTCAAAAGACCCCAAATTCCAATTTCTGCAGCCATATTCACCAAAGGGAGAGCACACACAAAACACTCCCCTGTGCAAAACCGATGCCACATTTTCAGATTACCTAACCACCCTCTGGGTGGCTACAGACATCTCTTGTGACACCTTCTGTTTTTCAGATGGTAATGGCCAGAGGAAGGGTAACAGAGAGCTTCACTGCTTAAGGCTGTATTTTATTTTTATCCACCCTCTGAGCAATAGCACCGTCCCATAAAATCCAGCGAGGAACATCTTGTGACATCTTGCGCCTTCACGCGCTGTGGCGTACGAGGCATGGACTTTGCAAGGATGGTGAAGCAAAGACCTTTATTGTTGGTCAGTTACAGCTTTTATAAGTTTATACTCTGTACACGCGCTGCTAAAAGCTTTATTATTGGTCAAACTGCTGTCCACGCACCCAGCCGCTGTTCACACTGCCTCCTTCTCTTCCAGAGGTGAGACCACATGCCTCCTTTGCTTCTGTCTCATCCGCGTTTCTTCTCATGCTCCCTCAAATTATTTACCTCTTTGCTGCAGGATCTCAGCTGCACATTATCAATGTCAAACAACACACTGTCTCTGTTCCCTACAACGCGCAGCGTCGGGAAGAGAAGGTTTCTATGTGCCGATGGGATTTTGTGCCCTGCCCGGGCCAGGCCAAGAGCAGCGGTCCCAGGCAGCGAAGGAGGCAGGAGCCCACCCTGCAGCCCACCTGCTGCCCCTGCCCTGCTGCCCAGCCAGGGCCACCAGCACCTCGCATCTCCTGGCCAAGGGTGATACTGATATTCCACACCTTCTCCACGCTAATGCCAGGAAAGCTTAATGAATGGAAAACATCCTGTTGCCTTCATTAATGATGGGATCAGAACCATAATGAGCTCCAAGAATGTATTTGCTACACAGAATATTTGTCTGTTAAAGATCATTACTTAAATAACAAGATGAGCAAAATGGTAACATCTGGCAACTTGTGGGATTTCTGTGGGATAATAGGGAGATACCCTGCCATTAATACGGATTAAAGAGATTCTTCTGCATCATTAAGAATCTGTTATTATCTAATGCTTAAATGCAATGTTTAGCAAAAACTACAAATTACAATAATTAAATTTTAATTATTAAATATTTGACATATTAATTGAAATACATCCTTTAAAAGATGGGTGAGTGTGATACTGAATTAACTGATTAATTATATCCCTTTGGCACAGAAGTGGTAGTGGTTTCACATAGCAATAAAAGTTAGTGCTTCCTGACTATGCATTTATTGCATCTTGAAGAATTTATGGTCTTGCTTTTCATCTCCAAAACGTGATTAAACTGAAAATAACAACTTGTAAAATCATTATAAACAGAGATTTACAATTTAGCAAACATCATTAAGTAACCACTCAAAATTACTTAATCTATTTACTTGTATCAGCAGTGAGAAATGTCTGTTGATTTTGTCAATTTCTTCAGCAAGATACAACGCGCAGTTTGATACAAAAATCACTTGAAGGAAATTGCCGTTTAAGGCTCCCATCCTTACAGAGAGGGAATATCAGTCCAGAAATGTCTTGTACAAGAATTTCCAGTCCAGTTCTAGCTCAGCTGCTGGATTTTTGTTCGGGTCAGGAGTCTGATCTGAACTAGGAGGCTCAGGTAGCTGCACACCCACGTCGGACAGAGCGAGAAAGGGAGTTGGCCAGCGGCCTCGGCTCCCATCCCTCTGCTTGCTGAGTGATGGCAGCGCTTTGCCTTTTGCAAATATCCTTTACACTCTTAATTACAAAAGAGAATTTCCATCGTTGGTCCCATCTTGTACAAAACCACTTTGTTCTACAAATTCTGAATCTAATGGAATGAAATTTACCTGGCTCTACCAAACCATCTTGCTTTCCTTTTACAAATTGTAACTATAAAATGTTATTTATAGTATTTACCATACAAGTGCAAAAAGCTGGGGTCTGCTCGACAACGTTTTTCTACTGAACTTGTAAATATTCCTGTTTCATCAAGGAAGCTCCACGAGTTATGGGTAGGTCTACTAGATCACACAGTGCTCAAAAATTCTGTTTCAAGGCTCAGGTAAAGTGCAGCTTCCAAAGGCTGCACCTCAAAACTCAGGACGGAGTGGTTGAGTTTGAAGGGCAAAACTTAGCTGCCAAAAAAAGAAGAAAAAAATAAAAAGATGGCATGCAGCAGCCTGTCTGTTCTGGTCAAAGCCTGCAGCCCATGCAGTTACAGCAAAAAAGCCTTTAAAATCCCATGTCACTGCAGCAGCAATAAACTCTTCCCATCTCTCTCATCATAATAATATTCAAAAAGGCCTACATTTGGAAGCCAAAGTGATACAAAAATGCATCTTCTTTCTGCATATAGATAACGCCACATTGCACACTCGAGGAGTCTGAGCTGTACCCGTTCAAGGAATCGCAGCTTTGGAACGCGCCCGTTCTGTGCATTACCTGCAATAACCCGACTGACGGTGGCAGCAAGCTGCTCTTGCAGGTGCTCTTCACAAATGTTATGCCAAAGAAAGAGAATCCACGCACCGTGTTTGAAAACATGTAACTGGCTTTTTTCAGTCCTCAGCGTTTAGTTAATGAATGATAAAGTCCACTGCATTGGGACACCAGTGAAATTTAAGAGAAATACATACATTAAACAAACTATTCAGGCTCCAGTCTTATTTCCAGCCTTTCTTTTTTTTTTTTTTTTTTTTTTTTGACAGCTTTCGTTTGCTGTGGGATTCAGAACGGCAATCGGGTCGTTCAAGCTCCCTGTTCAGAGGTAGGCAATGTAATCCCTTTTAACCAGGCAAGCGTACAAGGCTGCAGTTATACAAACCCATTCTTCAGGGATATCGCGGTGAAAATGGCTGTAGTTACAAAAATTCAGTCTAAAAGGCCGTAAGGGATTAAGCAATAAAGAGTGCACGTAAAATGAGATTAGAATAAGCACAAAGCTAAAGTGATTTAAAAATTCAGCTTTATAATATGTTAATACTTCTGAAAAGTCTTGACTTTATGAACATCCTGCAGTATAAAATACTGTCTTCATCAGTAATGAATCCTGTAATTTAGATCTTGATTCAAGGGTAGAAACACATGCAATACTTGATTCATGTTTTTAAAACCAACCTTTCATTATACCATGATTGCATCTCAATTTGAATGGATTTAGCTAAGAAATTAAACTAAAATTATGTTAATAGACCTTGAGTTCTTGTCCATGATTTAGATGATGAATAGGACTTACTTGTTAAGTATTTTTGCTCTTTTAGCACTTGAAAAATTCTCCAGTTGTAAAGACTCTTGGGTGAGAAAAGCAACAGCCAGGTGGAAGTAGTTGTTCCAAAGCTGAAAGCCCCCAAAATGACAAGAATAGATACCATTAATTCTCTGAAATGTTTTTCTGCACATCTACAAAACAACTTAGATGTATCTAAATTATGCACGTAAATATTTAAAGGAGAAAAATAACAGACACCACAGAGACGGTGTTTCTTGATATATTCTTAGTACATCTCCTCGTTGTGTTTATGTTTCCATGAAACTTTTCCCATCTACAAATCCTAATCAATTGTGTTTTGACGATCCAAGCAAAATTAAATGTGAAGACATAAATATGAGGGGAAAAAAAAACCCCAAATTCTGAACAAGCGACCTAAGCCGGCGTGCTTCCCACAGCAGGGCACTCAGACGCCGCGTCTCAGGCGCTGCATTTCAGGCAATAATTCTGCTAAAGCATCTGCTGCTTTAAGGACACCTCTTTTTGCTGTTCCTGAACTAAAGCAGGAGTTTTCTAAGATGCTCTGAGCAAGACTCAGTGCTCTTCTAAAACAAGACCCACAAGACATGAACGGGTTGTACATATCTGCTGAGCCTGCCATTATTTAACTGGGTGAACTGGTTACCTGGGGTTCATGACGACATGTACATAACTCCAAAATTACACGCTTACTTAGGGCAGAAATTCATTATAACATTAACATTAGTCCCCAAGACACTGATGTTTTTTTCTTACCTGTAACTCAAAGTTGGCTTGATCAAGAAATTTTTTGTTTAGCATATCTGCATACTGATTAATTGCTCGCAGGAAGACTCTGAAAGATCAGGAGAAAATTACATAATTACACACTCTTCTGTGGTACCTTTGTACATTTGGCTTCCCAATTAGACAAAAATCTGAGTCTGTCTGGAAAGTGAAATTTGTAGCTGTTACTTGAAAAGAAGTGTGATCTCACCACTGTTAAGTATACAGAATTATATGCAGATGTTCTCAAAATTAATCAAGTAAATTAGCATATGCAGCAACACAAGGAATGCTTCGGATAAAATCACTTGTCTTTAAAATATCTCATGATAATCAAGAGATCATTAAAAATTCAGTTTAGTAGAAAAAAACTTAGATGTACTTTTAAAGTTACAGCATCGTAGTGTTGAATCTAACCTAGACCTGCAACTGGCTGCAGTTTAAAACATGTTTTTAAACACACGAGGCAAGCGCTTTTCTACTTCTGGCACACTAGCACATCAAAATGCTGTTGAAGGACAATCTTCAAAACACTGTTCACTGTTCTACTTCTAAAATGCTGATTTAGTACACAGTGTAGTTTGTTGCCTTCCAAAAGAGAATGCTTTTTTAAATTGCAATAGGAGTTGTCTTGACAAGCTTTAAAAATAAAACCAAATGGTATACTATAAGTAGGTCACTACATATTCATGCTGCTGAAAAGTAAACATATTATTCTTTGGTACCCTAATCTCCATTTTCAAAATAAACATTAGATTCCTCTTGAAAACTTTAAATTTCTGCTATGAAACTGCCAGCTAATGCCCAGACAAATGAGCTTGTCTTTCGAGCAGACTGTGGTAGAGATTTAAGTCTCCTGAAAGTACCTGCAAGGACAAAGATCACTCATGACACGTACTGCTCCCCCCCCGCCCCCGACACCAATCTCTAAAAAGAGAGTTCACTATCGAATGCAAATAACAAAGTTAATCTTTCTGCAGGCCGGCAAACACATACCAGAATTATTGAAAACAAACCAGAAGAGGCAGTTAGAAAGGTCTTTTACTGAATTTAAGACACTAGTGATCTCTCCTGAAAAAAAATCAGTACTTAGCTAAATGTTTGGTAACACAAGAGAAACGAAGCCTCCAGATAATATACTGGCATCAGGATGCTGAGGCAGATTATTTAGGTACACTAAATTAATCAAGTAAGGCAAAAATTTCGACGTCACTGGGATTTATCTGTTCTATAAAGCCAGATCGCCCCCACAGTAGTGTGTAACGGAGAAGAAGGAATATTATCCAAAATGTGAAAACAAAAAATAGATTTATAAAAAAAAATGTGAAAATTTTAAAGACGAAAAAATATATCAAATATAAATGAGTATGTACAAAAATTAAAATACATATATGTAGGGATACACACAGTCATACATTTTACAATATTTCTCTATATAGCCAAGATGTAATAGGCATCTTTCCACTTGCATCCAGCCTACGCAGAGGTGCACTTCAGGAGCACCACTTCTGTGCATCATTCACCAGGATCCCTGTCAGTGTATGTATTTGGAAAGAACTTCATTAAGAGATATTATAAATGAGATTAATTCAGCATACACAATAATACACTGCATATATATGTATTTTAAATCTATGACTCAATTACTGAGCTGCAGCATATACTAAGATTGAAACTGAAGTTACCCCTATAATCAGGCTATCAACAGTTTGATATGTAGACTTATACCCTGTTTTGTTTTGTGGTTTTAAAGTCTGATAATACTATGAGATTCATAAGTCTTCCTAGAAGAATGAGTAATTTAGCATAGTAGGAAGGGCCATCTAATGCGCCTTGCTTTACGAAGATAAAATCAGTTCCAATACAGGGAGGATTATGCCTACAATTTAATTATGTTGCCTCAAGACATCACTGTAATGTATTCAATCTACTCCATCTAATTAAGCTTTGGAACAATCTCATTACTTTATATACCATTATTTTTCTTTAAATTGTAGCTCGCAGTTTTTTTCCCCTATATTAATTCTAGTGAATACCAATAACGAACAAATAATGCGGAATCTACAGTAGATTGCAACTGCAAAAGGACCACAGCACAACACATCTGTTAAACTGCAGTTGTAATTAAACACCACCATCCTCTCACAGACCATGTGCTACCCCTGCAATCAGGCTGCGCTGGCAAGGTAGGGATTGCTCCCAACTTTCTACAGAAGAACATCAAAAGCAGAGATGCAGAGATTTAAGTATTGATTTTTTAATTATTCAAACCCTGTTTTAATTTTGATTGAATCTGATGATACACTCAAACCTTCTGTTACTGGATAAAACACTTCCTAACGTATGTCAGTGAAGAAAGCCTGTTCTTTCCCAGTGGAAGTCAACAGAACAACGATATTATTATAACAGTATATCTTCAGTTGCAAATCAAATGTAAACCAATGAGGATTTTGTGCCTGTTTCAACCAGTACTGGAAGGATTGCTGGAAATATTGACAGTCCCTTTACTACAACATGGGGGACAGTCAGAATATGACTTTGTGATCACGGTACTGCAAAGCCAAATGTGGCTGGCACAGTGCAGTAAGAATAACATCCATCCTGAAAAATCCAGATTTAACCGAGGAAAAAGGAAGTTATGAAGTGGATTAATCAGCAAGCAATGTAAACTGCTACAGCCTCCCAGCACAACCGAAGTCACTACAACGACCCTGTGATGGCTAAGCTCACAGCACTTTCTAGCATTGTCTAGTACCTCCAGTGCCAAGAGAAAACAGCAAAACTATGATGACTTTTATCTGATTAAGTCAGTTTTAAAGAATATATATTAAAATATTGGCAGTAAGAAGTAGCAAGTTGTATAGCATACTGGGACAGCAAGAGTAGAGGGATTCATCACACTACTACTTCTTCACCTTGGTGTAAAACTTTATTTTTACGGGGCCCAGCAAGGAAAGGCTGGATTTAGATAAATGTAGTTTTCTATCAGGCTGAGATTACTGACTTCCACTCCATGTACTCCTGACCGCCTTGTAATCGCTTACATACCCACGCAAGAGTGAGAAGAGGTGTCAGCTGAGAAGAAAGGTGTTTCTGCCTAGAGTGTTCAAACCCCATCCTGGGAACGAGCTGCCGTTTGGAGAAAAAGAATCAGAAGAAACAACGACACGGGGCTACAGCGCAGAAGTAAGATGGTTAGGCTGGCATCGCTTCACCACTTCGGTATTACAGTCGTATGGTTAATCAGCCAGAAAGATTACTACCCTGAGGAGATCCTTTGGATAGAAAAAAAAAAATGTGCTTGAATTCTTGGCTATGATCTACGAAATGGTATGTTTTCACCTGTGAAGTCTGCTGCAGCTCATGAACACAAAAACAGCTCAGGTTTATGCTCAAATAACGTTCAGAAAAGGAAGCAGAAAAAATTTATGATTTACTCCAGGTGTTAGTTTGATCCTCTCCCTCCTCCAAAGCAGGTTCTGACGAAACTGCAGGAACTTCGCTGTCAAAGTTAAGGGAAATTGAAAAAATAGAGGGAAACGTGGCTCTTCAGAACAGGCAGAATTAAACCAAATGCATCAGTCTGTAGCGAAGAATGCGCTGGCTGCTGCCAACACACGTAAGGAGGAAGGTGTACTTGGGCATCACTGGGCCAACAGGCAAGTAATCAAAACTATCTCCTGTGCTCAGATGGAGAACATCAATCCGCAGTGGCATAACTTATCTTGCTGTAATTAATAATGAAGATTAGCTTCCAGTTGCATGTGCATAAAAAGAAGCGCTTGTCTTGAAGTTCAGTTTCAATTAACAAAAGAATACATTATCTGTGTCAGGAAGAGCCACAAAAGTTAAACCTTGAAAAAGAGAGAACTTCAGAGACTGGAACCGATCACGATGTACTGAGCTGCAATACTGAGAATGTCACACACAGCAACAAAATCTAACGCTAACATATTGGGAAGATTTGTTAGACAAAAGACTTTATCAACCCAATTAAAAGAAGGAAATTAACATTTCCTATGATGTGATTGGAATAAAAAGAATATGATTACAGAAGGAAGTTACTTCAGGATACGTGGAAGGAAGAACGACTGTTGCTAAAGGGCATAAGCATCTTCCAAACCACAAAATTAACACCCTGGACAGATGAGGTTTATGTGTGCTGAGCAGCTGGGAATGAGTGGTGCTGGGGACGGCTCGGCTCGCCATCAGCACCACTTTCACACATCAGCATATCACATATCACATATCAGCAGCTTTCTGTTGTAGTTAGGTTCTTTGGAGTAGGGACTGTCCTCTTATTGTTTCTTTAGATAACTTCTATGGCAGCGAGGTCTTACACCAACATCAGGATTTCTTGGCATTTTATCCCTGTTTATGTATTACCTGATAAGACACCTTTATCAGTCCATCAGAAGCCTGAAGGAGTAACAAATTGCATGAACACAGTGCAAGGCTGCAAAAGTGTGTTAGCCAGAGGGTGGGCAGTAAAACAGTCGAGCATCAAAGTGCCTCCATGATGCACAATGCTCCGTCAGAGCTGCATTAGGATAACGGTCCACTGTGGGACATGGATTCTTTCTTCTCATCTACTTGGCCCTGGCAAGGCTTCAGCTGGAATACTGTTCATTTGAAGTCACCATGCCTCAAGAGTGACACAAAAATATGGCAGAGAGAAGCAAGAGGACAGGACATGCAAAAAACCATGGCACAGGTTAGACATGAAGAAAGAAATACTTTGCAATGCTCTCCAGCCATTCAAAGCAGAGATTTTTTTTTTTTTAAAAAAAAAGCTGCAAAAAAACAGGTTAAGCAAGTATCTCTAAACAAGTAGTGATCTGGACCATTCACCTTATCCTGCCTTAGGTCAAGGGGCAGATTAGTACTGATTTCTTCAGTAATTTCCCTCCATTTACAGCTCTCAATCCAGAGTAAATGCATCAATTAATATGCTGCTGATTGAAGCCACAGAATCATAGGATGGTTTGGGTTGGAAGGGACCTCAAAGCCCACCCAGTCCCACCCCGTGCCCTGGCAGGGCCCCCTCCCCCCAGCCCAGGCTGCTCCCAGCCCCATCCAGCCTGGCCTTGAGCACTGCCAGGGATGGGGCACCCACAGCTGCTCTGGGCAGCCTGGGCCAGCGCCTCGCCGCCCTCACGGGGAACAATTTCTGCCTCACAGCTCATCTGCATCTCCCCTCTCTCAGCTTAAGGCCATTCCCCCTTGGCCTGTCACCACGTGCCCACGTACAAAGCCCCTCTCCAGCTTCTTGCCGGCCCCTGTAGGTGCTGGGAGCTGCTCTAAGGTCTCCCCGGAGCCTTCTCCTCCCCAGGCTGAGCAGCCCCAGCTCTCCCAGCCCGGCTCCATGGCAGAGGGGCTCCAGCCCCCTGACCACCTCCGTGGCCTCCTCTGGGCTCGCTCCAACAGGTCCGTGTCCTTCTCATGCTGGGGGCCCCAGAGCTGGTCGCAGCGCTGCAGGGGGGTCTCACGGGAGCAGAGCAGAGGGGCAGAATCCCCTCCCCCACCCTGCTGGCCACGCTGCTGGGGATGCAGCCCAGGGCACGGGGGGCTCTCTGGGCTGTGAGCGCTAATTTCATTTGCATTCCATGAACTAACTTCCATTGCAAATACCCAGTTCTGGCTATTTTTTACCGTTATTGATGATTAATCACTTCCACTAGGCCCACAGGGGTTAAGGGGTTTGCGGGTGCATGCTTAGCGATTGCTCCACCAAACAGCACCAATATTAATGGTTCCATTCTGTAGTGTTCCCTCTGCAGAGGCCCTTTGTTCCTACAAACACACCACTGAAACCAGGAGACTGTGAACACATATCAACATACAGGCAACAGTAAATGAAGAAGGGGCAAAGGGATCCAACATACAACAACAGTACCCACTGCACCAAACAACTTTTTTTTTTTTTTTTCCCCCCTTATTCTCAGGTACAGTCATTTCTTCTTCCTCCGTTTTCTCTTGTGATTAGTCAAATGCCCCGATTTGCTTGTTCACTCATGTTTAAAAATATTCTGTGTCCCATTTTCTTCCAGTCAGCTTCTCACACTGTTGGAAAGTACTTGCGAAAGCTAAAGGAGGAAAGCTGGAAGCCACATGATGCTGCAACACACCTCCCTCACTGGTTAATGCACACACACAAATCAAACTGCCTCTGCAAAAAGATTTTTCTGGAGAAATAATCTAGAGAGAAAATTCCAACACTAGAAACATTCTTACAGCATATTCCATGTTGTATATTATTTAGTTAGCTCAAGTACCTAGGGATTCAGATTTACACTGTAAGCACTTATGTAAAATACTTATGACAGGAAAATATGAAACAATACAAGCTAAAAATGTACTCCCCAGTATTTTTCTTTAAGAGCACTTCAAAATAGAAGAATGAAAGAACGAACGAATTACTTTCTTAATGATAGAATAATTCTCTAAACAAGAATATACAGATACAACTTAAAATAATTCAGGTTTAGCTGATAATTCAATTAAAAAAGGGGAATTTGGAGTGAGGTTGTAAAAGGCACTATTATGATGTCATTACAGTTAATTTAGATGGAAGGATAATGAATGCTTTACTACAGCTGATCAGCCTTCCTGCACATCATCATGCTTTCCATGTTTGAGCTTTTGCTTCTCTGGGAGACAAATTTACTGGGCATATATGAGACAGACGACTCTTATCTTGTCAGACTGTGTATGAAACAACAGACCTAGACCTTGAAATCCCAACGCAAAACCCAAACCTGAACAAATGCTCACTAAAGCATGAACAGCAAAGCTTTCTTTTAAACAGCAATCACTTCAAATACCTTCAAATTCTTTCTCAGCGTCTCAGTGTTGCAAAGTACAGTGAAGTTTTAAACAACTTTTCAGTTTAAAAACGAAATAAACCTGGTATTCTAATATGCTTCTATAACCAGTCCCCTATTGGCATTGCATGCAGTCTGGTGATTGTCCAATATCCTTGGAACACAGAGAATATGTAGTAATTTCATCCATGTATATTGTACAAGTCAAATGAAAGTCAAAATCATAAAAATGAGTGCACATGAAGGTATCGGCCCTCTTTGCATCTCCCCCTGAATTTTCTCCCTTCCCCAGTTCTCTCTCTCTGTTCTTTTCTGGTGATGTTACCACTGTTCAACCGTCTTCACACCTCCAGACCTGACAACTGCCCAGCCCAAACAAAGGTTTCCAAACTCTTTTCATTTTACACTTCTGTATATGTTACTTCTCTGCCCAAGTCTACGCTCCCTCCCTTTTTTTCCCTTCCAAATGTTTAAAAGATTCCTTGTAATATTCTTTAATTCATCAGTCTAAAGAGCAGTCAAAACTTAAGAAAAAGAAACAAAAACCTTGATCATTTGCTTTCTTTTGAATTACAATTCCTGGGCTGACTATGATAATAGCACAGAGTAATCCCAAAGAAGACCTGCTACTAAATACTTACATTAGCATAATCTTCTAATGATGTCTACTCCACACCAGCACAGGTGCACCATGTCACTTTACTAACCTATTTTGTAATAAATATTTCAGAAATGGTTTTAGCATATTATCTATAATCACTGACACCTCTTTCCTAATTTATATTCTGTGCTGTGTGTCCTCTAAAACAATGGGGACAGATGAATGAAAAATAACGGCAGGTTACAAAATTCTGAAGGACAAACTTGTGGTCTGACTACCAATAGTAGGTACCACATAGCAGGCACAATGCATTGCTTTTCAAAATCACCTTTGTAGTACAGCTATCTCACACCTTGAAAGCAAATTGACAAAACAACCCTGTTGGAATAAGCAGGCAAGAGTGCTGCGCTACTAGACATGTTAGACAGAAATCAACAGAATAAAAAAGATTTGGATTTATATTCCCTTCAAATGTCCTTACAGATGTACTGTGCCTACCCAGCCGCTGGATGGATCCACGCTGACACACAGCCTCCTCAGGCTCCTGTGGAAACCCATGCGACACCCCGGCAAGAGGGGCATCCTTAGTGTGAGGACAGCACCAATGTAATGCTCAACCTGACGCGTAGTCACTGTTTGATGGACTTGGCGTAGTCAGAGGAACACAGAGATACTGAGGCTGGAAGGTGCCTCTGGAAGTCTCCGGTCAAACTGGAGCAGGTTGCTCAGGGCTGCGTCCAGTTGGGTTTTGAGTATCTCCAAGGATAGAGACTCCCTTGGGCAGCCTCCTTGGACAACCTGTGGCAGGGTCTGACTACCCTTGCTCTCCTCTTTTCTCAACTACTTGTCTGAAGTCCAGGCTTTGGTTTCTTGATGACTTCCAGAGTGCAGGAAAGCAGCAGCTGCAGACTTCTAATAGCCTTTTTCAAAAGCACCAGTAAACTTTGTCCTCTGAAATTTCATCTAAGATGTACCTTTTGCCACGGATATATAACCTTATGTACTAAATTTCACTACCTAGAGAATTTTATGGCAGAGTCATAAAAGCTTGGGAAGAGTGTTTTCTAATGGAAATGCTAGAAGACAATTTAATTTAGGGGGGTTTAGCTAAAGCTACAATGCTGGGGAAGTAGCATCTATCGCAAGGGGACAGCATTATTGTTCCTCTAACCCAAAAGTTAATATTCGAAAGGAAGAAGACTTACTGAATTCAAAGAGACCGTTTCTATTACGGTAGCTGGCAAAAACTTGCAATAGATCTTGTAATTTAAAACAAATGTAATTTGTTGTAGTGCTGCTGGAAGAAATCTCTGCGATGAGGTTAGCTATTAAACAACCAGTTTTCATTATAATGCGCTGCTCAATAAAATGCAAAAAGTCTTTGCTACGGTACAGATATCATCACCTGATCCTTGGTGAGTTTATTGGATAAAAAATATCCCTTCTAAGCAAATGTGCAACCACAGAGGACAGCTTCGTGGGCTCTCAAACATCAGCATGTGCTGGCCAGGGCTGGTGGATCTCTCCCCAGCCTGCTGCTTTCACGGGCCAACAGCTACTGTGGGTGCAAAGAGGTGCTGAACCGAGCTCTGCCTTTCCAAACCGAGAAGAAACATGGTTTTCCTCATACCCCTCTCCCACACAAGATGCCTGCAGGCCATTAACAACACAAGAGGGGTTTGGTGGTTTTTTTTGGGTTTTTTTTTTTTTGTTTACTTGATCTTACACAGGAATTCAGCTAGTTTTTGCACTGGTAAAAATCAATAAAGCAGAAGATGTTTCTTCCTATCACATTGCTTTTTAAAGAAGCATTCCATCTGGAAAGAGAAATAATTAAAAAACCAGAAGTAACGCATGGGAAACATGGGAAAGGATGTTACAAAAAATTTCTTGCAAAGCACAAATGGTCAGACTGAATTTGGCAGGAAGTTTTCAAATACTTGACAATGTCATAGCTCACAGCATGGGAACCTCCCTTATTTTCTGCTGACAGCACTGTCCTCTGTAGCTTACCTGTTCCCATCGACATCTAGATGTGAATCCACATTAAGAATACTTTAGGTAATTATGGGCAAATCAATAGAATAGATTCCTTAACTTCCAAATTCTTCAGCATTTTCATCCATCTTGCAATCAACTGTTAAGACCATTTCAGCTGGCTAAATAAATGCCATAACGTTGCTTGAAAAATAATCTCAATTTTTCCTGTGGGTATTTCACTATCGAAGTCCACCACAGAATACTAATGAGGCAAAAGGAAGCAATCTGCTGCTGAAGGTGGTGTCCAAAGGTTCCTTTAACACCTCTTCCGTGCTGCTGGAGTCCCAGCGGGTGTGCCTAGCGACCCAGCCTGCTGGAGAGGTCTCCTCTCGGTGTCCATCACCCAAACCGCAACGTTCACTGTGACGCCTGATGGCAGAAAGCTGCCATGGGAGCTGACAAGCACTTGGCTTTTAGTCTTATGACTTACTATTACTTTTACTAACTACCAAGAACCACAAGTACAGAGACACTATCCAGAAAAGCTGAACTTTCCCAAAATTGGGATTTACCTCCCCAAGAAACACACACAAGTGACTCCCTGGGAAGAGGTTAAAATACAATTTCTTGTAATAGATGAGAACGATAAGCCACAGCAGCTGCTCTGCTTTGCTGTTCCATGGATGCTTATGTGGCTGACAGCTTTGTGAAGGGATCACTAATGCTGGTAAAGTAAAAAAAGAAAAAAAAAAAAAGCAAAACACCTTACCAGAGCTTTAGGTAAGCCTGCATTTGATCCAAAGTGTGGCTCTCAGATATTGAAGTGACATAAAATGTTTTAAGAAAGCAGTGGGGTATGTGAGGCAGAGAGCAAAGCGAGATGAGAATGGCAGTCGCCTCCTGTACAGGCTATTGCTCGCCCAACACAGCTATTAACCTTTGGAAGAGATCAGTGGTTTGCTATTATTTTAATTTCTCTTTCAGGCTCCGGTCCGATCCTGTTTGTAGCAATGAGACAGGAGTAGAATAAATGCTTCAACATGATGCTTCAATACCTGTGAGTGACAGAAGCCCTCCCAGCACAGTGCCCACCCCGAGCCCGTCCCTTCTGCGGCTCTCAGCGGTGTTTGGGGCTCCCGTGGAAGGAGTGGCAGCATCCTGCATCCAAGGGGTCGCATTTGGCACCCTGGGTTCCGCCGGGACAGGGTTAATTGTGCTCCCAGCAGCTGGTGTCGTGCTGTGTTTTGGATGTGGCGTGAGAGCAACGTGACCGCACACGGATGGTTTGGTTGTAGCTGGGTAACGTTTACGCTGAGCCAAGAACTTTTCAGTTTCTCAGCCCCTGCCAGTGCAAGGGCTGGAGGGGCACCAGAAACTGGGAGGAGGCACAGCCAGGGCAGCTGGCCCCAACTGGCCAAAGGGACATTCCATACCATACAATGTCATGTTGAGTATATAAGCTGGGGGAAGAAGAAGGCTGGGGGGATGACAACATTCAGCATTATGGTGTTTGCCTTCCCCAGTCCCCGCTGGGCGTGCTGGAGCCCTGCTCCCCTGGGATGGTTGAGCACCTGCCGGCCACGGGCAGCAGGGAATGAATACCAGGTTTTGCTTTGCCTGCGTGCACAGCTTTTGCTGTACCTATCAAACTGTCTTTGCCTCAGCCCATGAGTTTTCTCACTTTCACTCTTCTGATCCTCTCCCCCATCCCACTGTGGGGGGAATGAGCGCGTGGCTGCATGGGGCTTGGGCACTGGCTGGGGTTAAACCACGACACATGGGAACAGTCACAGATGATGGAGCACAAAAATCAGGTTTGCATGGCAGGTAACAGTATAACATTTGCAATAGCTTTGTTGTTTGGGTTTTGGGGTTTGTTTTTGTTTGGTTTTTTTTTCCTGTTCTAGTACATCCCTTATTTTGGGGAAGCCCATAAACACTGATCACCTCCAACTCCCTTCAGCATTCATTTCGTGCTTACTAGGCACATCTTTCCTCCAGTTTAGAAGGACTAAATAATGCCGCAGATAAAAACAAACTGTCTCATAAGAAACTGCAATGGAACTGAACAATCAAACCCATTTTTGTTCACTCTTTTAACAAGCCTAGCACACGCCAGCAGAACCGCAGGGCAGCAGAGGGACATTTCCAAGACACAATCAGATCAATTTGCTGCCTTTGAGCAGGTATCTCCTGCATCAAACCAACGTGCTCTCGTGCAAGGCGGCTGCAGCGTGCAGCCTTCGGATGCGTTCAAGGCTCGGGAGGACCCGGCGCTTCCTCTGACATGCCAATCCTCCCTGGGATTTTACAGCTGGTAATTAGTTTCTGCTTAGAAAAGTCAAAGCCTCAGAGGCAAACACAATCAGGGTTGTAAAAAAAATATGGCCAAGTGTGTCAATGGGACAAAGTTTTTTGCTAAAAATTTTTTTTGGAGTAAGTTAGTTGTGAAATAGAATTGTGGATATATGTATGCCACTGATACGAACACATCATTGTTTATGAGCGCAGCCAAATGCATCTCATTTTGTTAAAAAGCTTAACCATTTTTCCAGATATTTAGACCAAAATATGTTAAGCTGCCTTCCCTGACTGTCGAACATGGGTAACATGCAGAAAGCAGGATCTGCTCCACCTCCAGAAGATGTGGGCATGCAGCTGATACAATCCATGCCCTGCCCCAGCCTCCTCATGGATGAATAAGATTGAAGCATCACTAAAGCACACCCGTTCTCCAGGGAAGGATAAGCATCTCTGTACAGTTATATGACAAATACTGGCTTCAGAAGCTTTGCAGCTGGATCCTCCAGAATGAAATCTGGTTGTCTGCAATTTCTTTTATGCTATACTTCAATTTCACTCTCTCTGTTAATCCTGAGGAAGCTCTGTAAACCACTAGAATATGCTACGCAGATAAGGTAATTTTAAAACTACAGGAAATCCAAATAGCAGCTCAGAAACCCTTTTCTTGGTGCACCATAAGACTAAAACTTTGTTTCTGACAGCTGAGTTTGTAAGACAGTGCAATAACCTAAAGGTATGGCTGCCATACCTTGAATCCTCACCTTTGCTAAGGCAGAGCCATGTAAGTTTGCTTCAACGTGGACAAAGCAGTGAATGCATTCCCAATACTAAGGCAGGTCTGCTTACCTTGTCCAAAAAGCAGCACTGTGAATTTGGAAGTTACCCTAATTTGGAAAGTTCCTGACTCCAGCAGCATTGCTGGACAGATTGGAGCATCAAAAAGACCCCCGGCGCAGCCCCCGGTGGTGCCAGCCCAAGCAACCCAGACCCAGGGCTGCGCTGCAAGCGTACTTCTGAGCCTTGCAAGGACAAGCCAGCCAGTCACTTTGCAAAAATCAATGCCACTGGACCGATTTTCCTGGACTGGGTCAAAGTATAAATGGGCAAAAGGCCTGCATAACATTTATGCACCATTTATGCTCCTTTTATGTTCTCCTCTGGCCTGAATTACACATTTTGGCTATCTAGACAGATAATTTATAATGCCAACGGCACTGAAAGCCAGCAGCTTCTCTCCCAGTAGACTGTAATTATTTTATGCGCTTATATGGGCAACAGAAACCAAGCAGGGAAAAATCCAGACTAGCCCAAAGGCTAGGAGGTTTACCCACCAGAAATATATATGTGTACTATGTATATATGTAGGCTACATATATACTGATCCATAATACTATGTATGAACGTATATATTACTTTGCCACTGAAATGGTAGCAGGCTGGGAAGAGCTGACCTTCCCGCTGGGCTTGCCAGGGTGATAACCTGCAGCCGCAATCCAGGTGGGGAGGTCAGGAGCTCCGCGCCTGCCCTGCAGCTCCTCCAAGGGCACGTGTGCTGATGCACCAGTGTCTTTTTTGTGTGCTCATGCACCAGTGTCTTTTTTATTCACGGTAAACCATAAACACCTTCGAGGAAGGACTTTACTGCTTTTAAGTTTACTTGTTCCTGTAGGAATACAAGTTTCAAATTCAGAAAGTTTTCAACTACTCAGAGCTTCAGGGTTTTTTTCTTTTTTTTTCCCATTCTGTTTTTTTAATCTTATTTTCTAAAATTTTCACAGAAAATTCTGTTTTTAATAAAACAATGAATTTGGAAGTTTTAAGGGAAGTTTAAATGATAATGGAAGTTTTAAGGGAAGTTTAAATGATAATGGAAGTTTTAAGGGAAGCCATTAATGCAGTTACTGGAAGGAAAAAGTTGAGCAGAAGCTGAACATAGTTGGAATGTATGGAGAGAGCATATCCAGGTCTTAATGTATATGAACGAGTAGTTTGTTTGCCAGGATGTAAAGGCTCAAATACAAAGAGGCAAAATGACTTTATGTGTAGTACTGAAAAATGCAAACTTGAGTAACATCTCTCTTCAGCGACCCGCCATCTAAAAAATTTCTAGAGGAACACAAGCCTTTTAAGCATCATCATGCCAGGACATCCACATTACCGATTCAGATTAAACCAATACACAGATTGCTTATTCCTTTGGTTGACTGAGGTTCAAGCAATAACGTACGTACGAGGTTGTACAGCACTGCCTTGAGGCCCATGATGCGGTCACTGAACATCCCAAGACTTGCAGCAATTACAGCTACCGAGTGTAGGATGGGTCGAGACTATCAAGACACAGACAGATCCTCCGAGGATGAAGGCATGTTTGGAAACAGCTGGATTTTCCTGACTCCCGGTAAAGCTACTGCTACATCATCACGTAAGCACCAGCGCCAATAAACTAGAAGTGATCCAAGTGGGATGCAAGGACTAACAACAGGTGCTTTTTGATGGAGAGAGGGATGCTGGCATCGCAGTGATTCACGAAGGGCAGGGAAAATGCTGCTTTTAGAATGGATATTGATGCTCGCACAGATAAGACCTGCCAGCATTTTCAAGTCCATCTGCAGCTGACATTATGGAAAGTCTGGCAACAGCGAGAAGCTATATAGGCCAACAGTGAACAACCAAAGGATCAGTCAAAGGTTTATATAAGATAAAAAGGATGGTTTTCTGGATTATTTCCATATACTAGCAGACAAATTGAAGAGCCTTGGAGAGAAGGACTTGGGGGTGTTGGTGGATGAGAAGCCCAGCACGACCCGGCAATGTGCGCTCGCAGCCCAGAGAGCCCCCCGTGCCCTGGGCTGCATCCCCAGCAGCGTGGCCAGCAGGGCGGGGGAGGGGATTCTGCCCCTCTGCTCCGCTCCCGTGAGACCCCCCTGCAGCGCTGCGACCAGCTCTGGGGCCCCCAGCATGAGAAGGACACGGACCTGTTGGAGCGAGCCCAGAGGAGGCCACGGAGGTGGTCAGGGGGCTGGAGCCCCTCTGCCATGGAGCCGGGCTGGGAGAGCTGGGGCTGCTCAGCCTGGGGAGGAGAAGGCTCCGGGGAGACCTTAGAGCAGCTCCCAGCACCTACAGGGGCCGGCAAGAAGCTGGAGAGGGGCTTTGTACGTGGGCACGTGGTGACAGGCCAAGGGGGAATGGCCTTAAGCTGAGAGAGGGGAGATGCAGATGAGCTGTGAGGCAGAAATTGTTCCCCGTGAGGGCGGCGAGGCGCTGGCCCAGGCTGCCCAGAGCAGCTGTGGGTGCCCCATCCCTGGCAGTGCTCAAGGCCAGGCTGGATGGGGCTGGGAGCAGCCTGGGCTGGGGGGAGGGGGCCCTGCACACGGCAGCGGGGTGGGACTAGCCGATTTTTAAGGTCCCTTCCAACCCAAACCATTCCAGGATTCTATGCTTCTATGAAATTAAAAGCAGAATGCCATGCACAGGTTTTTCAGATTTCAGCTTTAACGTCAGCAATACCCACACCATGACTGCTGAGAACATAGCCAAAACATACTAAAAGTGGCTGCAAGTGACATAGAAAACCAGGATATAATTCATAGTAGTTTCAGCCAAAAGTTTTAGCATTACAGCATCAAGACAAAAGCCTGCAAGAAAGGGTTTGGTTTTGACCACAGCAACAGACCAAAGAGGTTTGTGAATCCCTGCTGAAGTAACATGGGATGTTAAAACCAAACGTGCGTGCTCCTGTAGCTTTCCTCAGTTCTTCCTGGTTCTCAGGAGAAAACAATATTTAAAAAAGAAAATATGTAACAAGTGTTTTAAATTATAGCAAAAATAAAGTCAATGTTTCTTCTTTAAAAATGCCAACTGAGATAAAGATTTCTTTTTCATATTTTAAAAGTCTTTTCTTTTTTCTCTGCCTTTATTTGGAAAGAATAGCCTCCCCTCCTTGGTAATTAGGTTGGGTAATTTAAATTTTTCTGGGGGAAACAGTGAAAGGGGTTTTAGTATGTTTTCTTCGGTTGTACCTATTGTGACTATTTAACCTGTTAGACTGCAATTGCAAAATTCTCACTTTGTGTGTACTTAAAAGTCAGACACTTCCTATACACCCCATCCATAGCATGTAAAGGTGCAACTAAGCCTCGCAGAGCATTAGATGATGATATCACCCAAATGCTGTTCCTATAATGGTGAATATATTAGTTTATGTTACATTCACTCAAATTTGTAATTCATGACAGAATTGTAATATTTTCGTTCCCAAGGCATCATTAAATATGTAAGAGCCAAATGCCACTAAAAAGAGAGAAATACAGACTTCTGCAGGGACCTGCTGTGATTCTGTCCCTTCAGGTGTTGACATTTTAATCAGAAATTATCAAAGCTGCTATAGTAAAGTTGTTTGGTCACAACTGGGGCCCCAAAATGCTGGTTAGAGCCTCTCACCTCTCACGGAATGAGGAAACGTAACTAAACTGCTGTAGTCAATGAGCTGCGCTACAAGTCCTTGTTACACAGTCTCATTAAATATACTTCCACTAAGAATAACTACAAATAAGTGTTATTTTCTCTGTGCCACAGTAGGATGTTAGTTGTACAGAAACACAAAGACAGAAGAAAAACCAGCTCGTGGTCCAAATTAACCCTATACATAGTATTTCTGCAAGAGACTATCTTAATTGCAATTATGCATTCAAAGCCCAACACAACACTTTGTTCTTAATTTGTATGTAGTATAATGGGTTTTAAATTAGTCAAAAAAGTAAATATTAGTATGTGACAAACCATAATTACTGGCTGATCATAGCTGTATAAATTCAATTCTGCTAATTTTGCAGTTAAGGTAAACACAGAGGTTTGGGGTTTTTTTAAGTTGCTCTTTACAGCACCGTAAGTTGGGATGTCTGTTTCTTTCAAAATGACTTAAAAACATATTTATTCTAGGGACAAGTCCAGACAAAACCAGCTCTGGAAATCATAAGAACGTTTTAGCACGTTGGTTTGCTTAAATTAACGTGAACTGTAACGGGAGCAGCAGTGGGCTGACTATACCTAATTTCTGACTTACTACACTTGCCCACGCTGCTGTATTTGGTGTGGTAAGGATGGGGGGCACTGCAAATCAATGGCCATGGGTGACTCCAGAAGAGGGAATAAAATGCCATTGGTAATTTCACTGGACATCCTGCCCTGAAGATGCAGGGAAGGGTAACTCATCTCACAAGGGCAGATGGATGCGCATAGACTGACAATAAATAAAGATGTTGAGCAAAATCAGAAAAAAGTTCATACGTGAAGAAATAATGGTTATTTGGAGAAAACACACCTCTTTTTTTATATGAATTAGCAAAGACTGAAAAGAATGGAGACCTTTGCTTTGCAAGACAGCTGTATAAGCCAACAATCCCCATGATAAGAAGACACTGCAAGCCCCAAAGCATGTGCTCCAACACGGCTTCAGCACTGCGTAGAGCAAGGGAAATGCACAGCAAAGATCAATATCGGGGGAGGTCCCAGCAAGCAAGGGAAGATGAGGGGCTGGTTTGGAGCTGAGTGTTGAATTTCTTTGAAATATTAAACCTTTTGTGCCGATTCTGTTTTGTACATCAGAAGATGCTACCGAGAAGCAAATGACTTTCCATCTTAAAAGACCTGCCCTTTATGCTGTGCAAGTCCAATTTTTGACTTTCCTACTCAATAAAGGCAATCTGCTCTCAGGTGAAGCCTGCAAATCACAAACCCAAGTACAATCGCTGTTAATCTTGGAATAGGAAAATGCTGGTATAACGATGTACAAATGAAAGACAAGGTATTAGTATTTTACCTTTTGTTTGGTGTTAGAGAGCAAACAAAATTCCGTTCATTCATTAGGAACTGTAAAGGTAATCTTTGCTGCTGGCTCTGACAATATCAGAAACCTCACTTTCTCATTCTTTAAGAAGTCTCAGCACCCTGAAGAGTATGACTGATCGGGGTGAGACGCAGACCCGTGCTTCCCGACCTCCTCGCCCACTGAAATCAATGTTTTCTCCCGTTATCTAAAGAGCCGTCAGTAGGCACACCATGCCCATGTACTGAGATATGATTACTTGACTCAGCACGTAGGAGGGAAGGGACCTACACGCATGAAAGACCTCACTGAAGGGGAATACAGTAAAAAACCTGGTGGACCTCCTGGGCTGAGCAGTTTGTGGGTGCTGGCAGGCCAGTGCAAGGTCTGATGGCCCCTGATTTTCTGTGGGACTCCCAGGGAAGGTCCGACAGCCCGTTTGAAATCTGCCAAACCAAAGCCGGGCAACTATTCATCAGTCTATACCTGGCTCCTCAGGTGGGACAACAAAGAGTAACACCTTCCCAACAGCATTTGAAAGCCCTGCACACCACTGGTGGCTGGCAATTACAATGTTTGACTTGAAGGACAGCTCTTGCATTGCATTTGAAGGGATATTTATCTAAACCAAAAAACAACGGCAATAAAAGGCAAAGCTGAAAGAAAAGTGGGGTGAGAAGAAGAAAAGATCATCTCTCCCCCGCGTTCCTTCCCCCAGCCTCTGCAGCTAAAGCTGCTCGCTCCAGACAATCTGCTCTGCTGCTACTAAAGCATGTTGTTATCAACCCGTGTTTCTAAGCAGTTTTAAAAACAGTACAGAAACAGAGAACAAGACCACTGCTCTTAACAGCTGAAGCGAACTCAGCAGGATATCATTTGTAAAAACTATGGAGTGCCCTGTCTGGTTTTGTTCCACACGTTTCACTAGCGTGTAGCGGGCAACCATCCGTACAGGCAACTCAAGGTTTAAACAACAGAATTAAAGTCATAAAAATCTGAAACTGTGAGAAAATGCCTGCACTGGCTCCCCACAATTTCTCCTAGGGAAGAAGTGCTAACAGAAGAAATAAACCCCTACGCTCAAGACCCCTCCCCAGACGATGTGATACCCTGAACAAAGCAGCAGCTTGAGAGCTGCCCTTCTGCTGCCAGCTCCTCCCCTGTACCACTGCATGCACCAAAGGTGACGTGTGAGGAGGGCATGTTATGGCACAGTAATAATAAATAAAATAAAATCTAGATTATAAATGTGTAAAGTAATCACATCATGGCTCCACCGGTCTAGAATAGGTGGGTTTACATCATCCTTGTATTCCTGCATGCATGCACGGTACGCCTTTCTGCAAGAAGCCGTATCAAACTTGGAAAAACCACCTCTCCATCCACAGAGATTGACTTGGATAAAAGAACTGAAGAAGTCCGACTATGTAACATTTATTTCAAATTAATTTTCTGCCATCCACCTACAGCAGTTCATTTTTCCCTCTGAATGGGATCTAATAAGACCTAATAGGTGATAAATCAGTTTCCTGGTTTAGGGCATTAAGAAACTGCAGTGATATGTTCTGCTAGACCAGTAAGGTCTACAGCACTCTGTTCCACAACAAGCGGGGCATTAAATAGCCTTAAATCATCAGGCTGTCCCTTTCTCAGCTATATGACCACTCCTGCGGCTTTGAAATTTTGGAATGAGAAATCATTCTTTATAGCAAACTCTGTAGCTGCAAGCAAAGCAATTTAAAAAACACTTTAGGAGAGCAGTTCCTGCATACTGCTTCTGTTACAAATTACTTTGCTTCAGCATTTACAAAATATGCAGTTTAAATAATACAAATGGGTTATCAAATTATCATGATATAAACAGATAGAAAAGTTGTTTCTCATCAACAAATCCATTACAAACTAACAACAAAACAAGATTATTTACGCAGCATCTATTCATTTCTGCTAATTTGGCACAGTGTTATTAGAACTGAAGCTTTACACGCAGCACACTCCAATTCTCGGGATAATTCAATAATGCAATATGTGTTGCCTGATCCATCTTTTTATATGAGAAAGATGAAAAAAAAGTACATGCTAACATCACAATCATGATTCAGCTCTCATATGTCAAT
The DNA here is from genome assembly GCF_023638135.1 of Falco biarmicus. Lineage (NCBI taxonomy): Eukaryota > Metazoa > Chordata > Aves > Falconiformes > Falconidae > Falco > Falco biarmicus. The sequence goes on along the minus strand of NC_079296.1, from coordinate 53,284,067 downwards.
GCATACCTATGTCAATTATGAATAATAACAGTTTTACGGAAAGTTTCGGTGCTGCTGCCGTTTATTATCCTTGGGTCTATAACCCATACTCCAAAGGCTTTATGTTCCAAATTTAAAGCTGAACAAGGCTGTAGAGAAGGTGTCGTCTTAAAAGATTCACCTACAGGAACAGAAGAGGCTCCCATCCTTCACCTTCTCACCACCCCAGCTGCCGGAGCTCGCTGCCCTCGCAGCTTGCACAGCAAAGCGCATCACAAGAGCACTCCCTCATCCACGTCAGTCAAAAGCAACCAGGTTAACTCAGTTTATTTAAGCTATACAAACCCACCCTGAGCTATTTTTTTGCCTGAATCCAGTGGGTGGAATGGTTACACAAGGTGTTACTTCGCAGCAATATTCTGGAAGGGCTAGCCTCCAGCAGAAAGATGGCAACCTGGAAGGCCCATGTAGGTTAAACTTCACAAAAGTACAGACCTCTACGGGTTGTTCAGGGTAAATATTTGTCTATAGCTATGTTGACCTTAAAAATTAAATACTATGCCGGTCTTCCTTATTTTTGTATAAAATTTTGAATAATTTCTCTACTGAGGCAACCAAGATGTGAACCGTGCTATCTCAGCTAGATTTATGGGTTAATACTCATATGCAAAATATATTAGTTGTTGAAATGGAGCAGAACATTTCATACAAAAATAATATACGACTTGAGTTCTATTCTTCACTGCTGGTTGTTCACTGCATGGGCACAGGCAAATTACTTAATTCCTCTATGAATCAACTTGAACATCTGTAAGGTCAACATAACACAGATGATCTTCCCCAGATGCTCTGAGAGTCTTATAAAAATATTTCAAATTAATATTATTGTTGCTGTATAAAATCGTCAGCATAAATCTTACTTCACGGCAAAAAAAGCATCTCTGACAATCGCACTCCTTTAGCTAAGAGGAGCTGAACAAGTTCATAAACTTCAATTTATGCATAATGCCCAACTGAGTAACAAATCCAAAATATTTCTCAGATTAAAACATAAGCACAAAAATATATGGATATACTTGTACATAAGATTAAATTAAAACACAAATATCATTGGCAAAGGGGCCCGATTATCTCAAAAAATATTTTAAGTTAATTGCATGCAAGCCAAAAGTACCTTTAAATCAAATACTCCGTTAAGTGGATTGTGAATGGAAGATCAAAAGTGTATGTAACTTCTAACATCACATTAAAAAGTAATAAATGTTTTAAAAAATAATAAATGCTTTACTATGACAGACTAGGTACCATAAGATACTATTGAAAAAAGTTCATTAGGATATTTTCAGACTAGCAATTATAGAAAGTGGAAAACATACTGTATTCCCAACACACAGATCATTCATTTTCTTGAACCTTAGACTGGCACAAGATTTAGACAAACACCGGGTTTGATTTTACACCATAGGTGACACAGCACTCTGCCGTGGCTGGGGAATCAGTTCAAAGCCTAGAGGAAAGTCAAATTTTAAGGTAATTTAAAATAATCAAAATTGCACGCTTACTAATATTGGGTAATATTATACTGGTGTTTACTTCCACACCACTTGCTAAGACTACACAACACAGCAGTACCCAATGTGATGATATAATACCTTGAAAGATGCTTTCATACGTTACCACATTCCCCGCTGCTCTCCTGCCTGCTCAAGGATGGGAAGTGATTATGAACCTGTTAAGAAAACACCTATAACTCTCCTGGGTGAGCCCTCAGAGCAGGCTATAAACCAGCACCCCTTCTCCAAGGCCTACCATGGCGCATCCCCTTGCAACAGCACCTGGGCCTAAAGGCCATCACCTGCCCATACCATTTACGCATGTTATTCTGCAGCTTGTGGCTATCGGAGCCTTCAGCACGTGCAGAAATGAGCTGCATTGTGTTTAAAATGGAAGCTGCTTTCTTAAAGAAGCCGTGACTTCACTGCTGGCATCCCCCCTGACACCTGGGTTATAAATTCTCTATGTCGGTGTCTTGAAATACCCGAATCTTGATATTAAAGCTGTCATTTTCTTGTATTTGCTATAATTCAGGCTCCAAAATGGACCGAGGGACTCCAAAATACGGGTTAAAATTCAAAACTTTCACAAATCTCACGTCCTTCTTAACTCATTGAATTTGCATGGCAGAATATACTTCCTTTAGCAATTTTCCTGCATCCCTATTGCCTTCCTTATCCATTCTCAAGCAAGCCCCCCTGAAACGGGCTCAGTTACATGCACACATAAATCTTTGCAGAGCTGAGCAGGTTTTGCTCATTGGCTGCTTTTTTATTTATTTATTTATATTTTTTAAAAAAAGTTTTTCACTGGCGCTTAGTGCTACTTTTTAAACCTCTTACTTTCACATCAATGTAACCCACCGAAACATAGTTACAAAAAAAGAAAAGGATTTACACGCAGTTACTGACACGAGAGAAAAAAATAGCTGAAAACGGAAATGACTCAATCACGCCATCTTAATTATATATTTGCTAAATTAGTTTTAAATAAGACAAACATTTAGCACATGTATATTACCAACTTCCAAAAAATGAAGCTAGAATTAATATACGCCAGCCAATTTGACTGGGCACAGTATTTTTCTGCCACAGCACTGGGCAGAGATTTGCTTTCTGATCAGTCGCGTTCAGGGACACGCTAGGGTCAGCGCTAAAGAACCAGCAATCCAGAAGTCCTGCAGCAGTCCACCAGCAAAGTTATCCCACCCCTTTGGTTGGGATTTGCTGCGATGTCTAACAGAGAGCAAGGAAAAAAAACAACATTTTTTTTCTCCTCCAACAATACCTCGAGTCATGCATTGCGTACAAATTGCCTGTGCTCTTTTCAAAACCTGGGCTTTAATTTCCTCTTCCTTTTTAATATATGAACTGTCTTGAAGAAGATATAAATAACCAAAATACACATGCCAGGTACTTCTCCCTTGGATCGATGGGAATGAGTTGCACTTTTTGTGACTCCCCATACAGTTTAGCCATGCTCTGCTTGGAGGCAGATCAGCAGCCTCTGCATTTCCCCCTACCAGACAGCACTCCTGGAGCCAGGCAATTTATGATTCAAGGAAAGAAATGTTTAAGGGAACTATTTTGTAAGTTGACAATGGTCAAAGTAATTGCTTACTGCAGTCAAGGAGAGCTGAAGGATACTACAGTACATCTGGAACCCAAGACCCACTTCTGTTAATTGAATTGGAAAATATAATAGCAAAAAAAAAAAAAAAAGTTATTTTCATAAATATGCATTTATAATTATCCCGTTATTTGTAGATCAGGAAACTTAAATGGTGGGATAAGAGTACCTTATAAATCTTTTTTTGTTTGAATTTTAAGTATATGTAACCATTAAGAAATGCAGACTAATCTAACAAAAGTTTAGCCTGAAGGGGAAATAAAGGCTGACAAAGTTTTAACTCTTGATATTTATTTTTCCTTTGTATTTTCTAAGAAAAAAAAAAAGGGAAAAGGAGAGTGTATTATAAAAAAGAGATGAGAAAAGTCTAGGATCACTGTATCATGAGCAGCTTCCTCATGCAGTCAACAGCCAAAGTGTAGGGCTCTAAGAGTCAACAACTAAATAAAGAAAAAAATATTGTGGTTGGATTTATAACAAGGAAGTACTATGAAACCCAAACAGTACTCTGCTCAGATTAGTTATTCCTTTTCAGGTTCAGCTAGACATGGGGCTAGAGCTGCTTGCTGCATCTGCGGCTGGCACGCTGAGCGTATGGTGGAGAGAACGTGTCCCGCGAGCCCAGTGGATCCTGGTGTGACGTGTTCCACGCCACAAAGACGGCCTCAGCAAACGTATAGCCAGTGCCCGGGATGCACGGCACTTCTGCACTGGGCTCCTGGAACCGATGTGCACATGTGCTGCCGGCACGGCCGGGACTTCAGGCAGCTGAGCTGCTGCTCTGGGAGGCTGGTGGGGAACGGGAACTATCAGGAGGGGGGAAAAAAAAATAACCACAAAAAACCCAACAAAAAAAAAAAAAGAAGAATCTGTGTCAGGAAATTTAGATCTATATAAGAACCAATTCAATAATACATTTAAACAGATATTACAGTGTTCCAATGGAAAAACTTCTAGGAAAAAAAAGTTTGCAAAGGAAAGATTAAATCCTTGCGCTTAGCTCTCACAAGACCAACATGATGATGTCCAGCACCAGAAACCCCCTTCTGCTCTTCGTGCATCTTCAGCCCAAAGATCTTTCACACCAAACTTTCTAATTAATATATCAAACTTAGTGATAGAATGCTAGAGAGTTCCACAAAAGAAAACCGTTATGTGGTGATTTTTCTCTCTAAGCATAAGAAAACCAAAACATGTAAATCTCCCTTATTTATTTTAGAAAAGGCTTTTCGGGATTGCTCCTTTTCAGCCTAAAGCTCCTCGTAGATTCTGCAGCATTCCCAAATCCAGCTCTAGCTCTGTAAGATGTCTTACTGTACTTACCATCCCAAACAGGGTTACTCACTGCATGGAGAGAACTGAATTATTAATAAATAGCACTAGGGAGCAGGTGAAAAAAACTCTAAACCAAGCTGGTGCAATATCACTGCAATTCCATTTAATAACACAGCTGGAAACGATTTGGTGGTAACACTTTTTGGTGGTACTTCATCCTTTCTGACCGTGCCATTTGATGAACGACTGCCATCTCCGCAGCCACACGGACCTCTCCCATGGGTGAGATGGAGAGAGAAGGACATTTAGCTCTCCCTTGACCCAGTGAATCATTTCTACTGCACAAGAACCTGCCGTTGGCACCCGCTGAGGTTTAACAGGAGTCATTTGCTGTCTGACATATCTATCCACGAAACACAATTCAGCCCTTCCAGATTTTCCATTGAATTAACTGAAAAACTTGGGAAAGCAAGAGTGTGTGCCAGTAAATCCTGTCTCACAACAAGCTGCCCACCTCAGGTTAATTGTGGTACGTAGCCATGATACGCCACCTGCTTTCCAAGACAGCTCTCACCAGTCCGTCTGACAGACTGGAAAGAGAATTTTTATATATCTACAGATCAATACTCATGATCGCCCCGTCTTGCAGCCGTACTGCTCGCCCCACATCAACGTCTCTGCCCAAAACCCACTCCAGTGTGGCTTAATACAAAACCTTTCTACCAAACCTACCTACAAAACTCTCACAGTCCTCACGTTAAATCAAGGCGACTGCTGTATTCCATCTACCACGCTTGTATAGGTAGGATTTCCATGTCAGAACAAGAGAACAACTTGAGCAGAAACATGTAAGTAAAAGGAATTAGATATTTTACAGGAGAGAGAACAGCGTGCTCTGATACACAACTCCTTGTACAGCACAGGGAAATTTTGCAAATTTAAATCAAATCCAGGTCAAGCACAAAATGGAGGAGTTGCTGCTGCCAGGGGAACCATGGGAAAAATGCTGAATCCAGCAGTGGGGTAGTTCCTCCCCCCCCCCAAACTCTCAGAACAAACAAATCAGCAATTCAGACTACAGATATCACAAGTTCTAAAGGAAATTAATGCAACAGTTAAACTGAAACAAGGCTGAGTGAAATGCTGTTATTTTCCCTGTGGATGCATATCAGTCCACACACTGATTCCGCTTTGTGAAGGTAATATCCAGAAACTGCTCAGCAAAGCTTAAAAAAAAAAAATCTAAAACAATTCAGGTTTTTTTTTCAGGGATGCACTTGCAGTGTTGCGTTGGGGGTTTTTTGGTTTTGGCAGTGTTTTGGTTTTTTTTTTTAAGATGTAACTTGGAAGGATTTGGTGTAAGTTTGTCATTGGCAATATTCTAGTTTTCTCGTAAGGGCTTTTACTCCATGTGTTTTTTTTCTAACACAAATTATTAATCTGAAATCCTGACTAACAATGAAACAAACTCTTTTAAGTTAGAAGTGCTGAATGTCTAAATCTTACACCGACTTAATTAAGTGAAATATGAAGCACAGCAAAGGACAAAAATCTAGTGTGCAGTCTGCATATTCACACAAAACTATCAACAGTTTTAGTCTATTTTCACATTTCTTATTAGCAGATCTGATGCTGGAATTTAAGATATATTTGATATGCTGGATGAATAAATCCCATATGTCAGCATAAAGTTGTCATGATTTCTTCATAAATTCCTCATTTCTTGTTGTCAGTTGTCTTGGCAGAAACTAAAATATACGAAGCTGTAAAAACGTCAGTCTAATTTTATTAAAGACAACTGTCTATTTTCAGTGGCATCTGACAAGCACTGAGTGATGCCACGTATCACCCGGTATGCATGTCAAAGAGTGCAATGACCTTTTAGAAATACAGAGAACTAAAAAACCCCCTACATTATCCTTGACTAGTTGGTGACCGTCTCACAAGTCCCTCGGGTTTTAGATTTAACACTTGTTTGTAGATTTACCTGCATTAGAAACTGTTTTCTTTCACTTGAGCACCAAATGGGAGAGCGGGAGTCTCACCTTCTTCAGTCAAGAAACAAGAATTGACTATAGTGGTGGATTTATTTCTTTTGGGCACCATTAGACTAGACCAGAAAAGAGTCAAGACAGGAAGAATGACGAAATGGACGCAGAAAGAGAACCCTAAGCCTTCAAGAGCAATTATAGCAGTGGTGAGCACGTGCTCTTCCAGGAGAGCCAAGCCCCTGCTCCCTTCCTTAGCATCTGCTGCATCAAACACAGTGAGGGTGAAAAATGAGCTTTGAAGGTCTGGTCTGCATATGTAGAAGTTCATTTGAAGGAAAGCCAAACTCAGCATACATTTGTATAATTTCATTGCTACACCAAGGTACTCCAGCAATGAATTTGGCAAGAAGAAAAAATGCCATGATCCCTCTCTAAACCTCTTGATCAGTATTCACCTGAAAAAGTACATTCACTTCTTGGCACTGCAGCAGGAGAAACATTTGGACAACTGGAAAAGATGAGGAATAATTCTTAAAAAATAATAATAAAAAATCCTTAGATGTTGTCAAAAGCACTGATAATTACAGGTTTATGTAGACCAGGAAAACTCTATGGCTAAGCAGCAGTATCTTCTGGGATACGGTACAGTGGCAAGTGCTGAATGTGTGTGTGTAAGCCTAAAAAGTGCTTGATGCTGAACCAAAACAGGAAGGTACATGAAATATAAATATATTAGGTAATAACTATGAGACGTATCTCAAAGAGGGCAGTATCTTCCTTAAGAAAACATGACTGAAGTAGTTGTGCAAGAAGCACGTTGTAATGAATAGTCTGGCAGATGAAAAAGTATTCCTTGTTCAAGAAGAACTTACAGAAAACACGTCTGGTCTCAACAGCTAGCAATTTTACTTAGATTTTTTAAAAATTAAACATGGTTTCTGTCTGAAAAAATGCTAAACAGTCCACCAAGAAGAACATGAGACAACAATGTGGGAGGGAGAGTGAACACTCACAAATACATTGTAGTATTGCACCTCTGTTTAACACCTCAGTGACAAAAACTTGTAACATGAAATTCATTCCAGAAACATTTCTGTTTGGATATCTGTACAAGTGAACTGTCAGCAAACCATCAACAGTCTTCTACATCTTACTCAGTTTTCCAACTTTATGAGCGCTTTTGCTACGTCTTTGTGTACCACAGACACGACTGGGCCAGCAGAAGGCAAACCACGGATGGCAATACCTTCCATCAGAGCCAGCCACGGGGGGCACGGAACCAGCGGTTACCGAATATCCCAATTCTCAGAAGGCAAACTTCACCATGAAGAAAGAAATCATGTCATAAAGGTTATTTTTTTTAAGTTTTCTGTTAAGAGAGGATCATCTGTTACTCCTGCAAAGCTACTACAGTTCAGCTGCAACAGGAACCAAAAGTTATTTTCACACGTAACAGGAGAAAACCAGAAAAAGTGAAATAAAAACCCCAGAGGGTGGATACAACCATGACAGCCTTCCCCATCTCATGGCCTGTGCACTTCATCCACCCCACCCACCTGCAGCACACCCTTGCGAAGGAGGAGTCTGATGGGCACTCTTCGCCATGCAGAAGGCCATCGGATGGACCAAATTCCCCATGGTTTTGAGGGTAAGTCGACTCACCACATGCTGCAGCGCATCACAGTGTGCTGGTATTAGAAGATGACTTTTCCGTGCCCCATGCATTCCCACCTAACTGCTGATGCAACTTGATCCCAAATTTCCTACCAGAGGACAGAGCAGCTGCCTGTCAAAAATGTACTTTGCTACATCAACATGGATCTCAGAAGAGCCCAGGAAAACCAGCAGTGGCCATGGGCAAGCATCAGGGCTGATGCTCAAATGGCACAAGGGAACTCCATGGTAGCGCCCTGTTGTAGCACAAACAAACTGGCAAACCGCAAAAAGCTTTACCATTGGTCAAACTCTACTGTCCGAGCTGGTTCTCCATCCTCCAGGGGCCTGACCACACTGCTCCTTTGCTTCATCCAGGTTACTCCTCCTCTCCCACACTCCTCAGAGCTATTTAACCACTTTGTGGGACAAGCTACAGCTGCATATGATCAATGTCAATCAACCCCCTGTCTTCATTCCCCTACAGCACCCCACGGCTGACACCAGTGTGTAACCTGCACATACTGCAGTAACTCCAAAGTGACAGTTTATATTCTATTCTGCCTCTTCCTAGTAACACTCACGTTTCTTACACTGCCTAACCACAGCACTCATGAGCACCCAGGCTGCAGTGTAACTACTCTCAACGGTTTTAATAACCTGCCAGATGGAGCTCTTTAAAGCAATACTGATCATGCCCTCCACCTAGAAGGCCACATAAGTGCTATTAACAGGGTAGAGCTGGTACCACAGCCCCCCACCCCTCCATGACCAACAGCATACATGCATACGTATGCCCGTGTAACAGCCAAAAGCCTGCCCCATGGACATCAGCCAGTGGGAGATGAATCACCTTTGCAAATTGCCCGCTACCCAGAAGTTACTCATGGTTTACAGATACGAGATCAAGGCTCTCTCCCTGTCAGCATCCTACCCAAGGCCACACCGTCCATCAGCTGCGCATCACAACCCATCGGTACCCACTCGGTCTGGATCAGGGGAGCGATCCCCATGCTGGGAATTGGCCACAGCCCATGCGATACAGGCCATGCGATACAGGCCACGAGATAGATGCGATACAGGCCATGCGATACAGGCCACGAGATAGATACAGGCCATGCGATACAGGCCATGCGATACAGGCCCTGCTCCAGCCCTGCGCTTTAACACTGGCCCCACGCCAATGCAGAAAGACAGATGACACCTGAGCCAGCATAAAGTATGCCCAAACAAATTAGGCTGTCAAAAAAATTAACAAATTTAATCAGGGGGATGATACTGTACCAAATGAGTGCTTTGTGCTAGAGAGACGTGGTGTTTTTCACCCGGCAGCGGTAGCTCTAAAACGAAATGGAGCAAGTTGTCACAACGCTGCCGGCGCCAGCGGGTTCAGGGGTCAGGTGCTGCAGCTTCAGCTGCCTCTCTGAAGCTGCTCGCAGGTATCCCTTTTCATTTTACTGATGATCACGCTGACCTTCACACCTTCAAAAGCAACCGTAGATTTATTTAAAGGTTTGTGTTTTACTTAAGTTGCTGGCCATCAACAAACAATTCCCAGAAAGGCAAAGCTGCAACGCTCTTCCCAAGTCTGAAGGCGAGGGCTTAGGTGAGCTAAACAGTCGTGGGGGGGTGGGGAAGGTCAGGGGAGGAACAGCAAAGGCATTTCCAGAGCTCAGCCCTTCCAGCAGGCAGCGGGCTCCGGCCGCAGGCTGCGAGCACAGGCAGGCTTTGGAGGGACACGGGGAGGTGTCAGGTGCGGGCTCTCAACAGGCACAGGGGGAAGTTTCTGCCATACGTGGCAAGACAAAAACCTGAAAATCTGGGAGATCAAAGCTACTGTCACTGGCAGAGCAAACGCAAGCACGTCCTTGAATGCACCGAACAGTAAACACCCTTAGCAGCTCAACAGGCATTTGACGACTGTATATGTACAATGAATTTAAAGGAGGAAAACACTGGCTTTTGATACCTTTCATATTATTATTTTTAAAGGTCACAAATGAAAAACATCTTGGAAGTTTAAAGTTCGCCCATTCAAAGAATAGGAGTTGTACAGAAGTATTTGATGGTATGTGGCCCAGTATGAATATATTCTAACACAAATTATTATATGTATTCATTACCTGTATATTAAGGATGCTCTCATTTTGGTAAGTGATAAAAAATAATTAATTTACCTTATTATTTCAATCTGTCCATCCCAAGATCTGTCAATAAGTCTGTTTTACTAGCGGCAACAGTGCCTACTTAACTGTAACACAAATCCTCACGATGAAAAGAAAATACCATCTGTGAAGGATGGCTTAGCTACATCCATGCCTGCTATGCCAGTAAGACAGAGAAGACGACTTTTCAGTCCTCATATTCAGTGATATAAACCTTCATACTGATGATAGCAAATGACCTGGTACCTCTTTTCTCTCTAAATATATTTCAAACTTATTGTCCGCGAATCACACATGATCATAAAGTATGTTATGGCAGAGCATGAATAATTTTCTTCTATTTTTTTTAATACTCTAGTTATTATTACACTAGCTGTGCTTTCTCATACTTGAACTGTAAAAGCTTGTTTTCTAGTATCTGTTCATGAAATACTTCTGATCCTAAAATTAAATAACCCCAGAAAAGGCCTCACTGGATTTTTGCTCATCAAGGCTACTGCTCTCAGAAGCTAAAGTGCTACATAATTGTCAGTCATTTAAAAAGATGAAAACTCATAAAAGGAATGTGTTGGCATGTAAAAAGCAAAGAGAGCTTTAGGCCTGTTTTACCACAATTATATTCTATGATTCTCTGAACTGTGCTGGTCACTATTATGAATTGTTAAAAAAATAATAATAATAAAAATCATAGAATGGTTCAGGTTGGAAGGGACCTTAAAGATGATCTTGTTCCAACTCTGCTGCAATGGGCAGGCACACCTTCCACTAGACCAGGTTGCTCCAAATCATACAAAAATCATAACTAAATAAAAAATCATACATAATCAGCAACGTACTATTTTATAATACATACAATTCCTCTGTTTAATCAAGCTGCTACTCCTACCACGTTCATTTAATATACCAACAATGCATGGCAGACAAATCTTGCAGAAGATTTGAAATGATGCAGTAAAATTATCACCAGTATTCTGATATTATTTTTGTTCTTGTACAACTCCATACTCCTTAAAATGGGCTAATACTGGCAAGAAAAGGAAATACAATCGAAATGGTGTAACATGTTGGAGGCTGGAGCTCTCCCAGTGCCAGCATCAGCACAGCGTGGACGCAGGCTGGATACCAACAGGCACTTCTGGACACCTTTCACCTGCAAAGCAACTCTTTTGGCTCTACAAGACAAGAAAATGGGAAATTAAGGTTTTGGCACAAGACTTGGAGTCCCAAGGGCTGGTCCATTCTGATAAACTGTCTTCTGAAACATGACAGCCTGCAAACAGTAAGAGACACAGTACAGTCTGGCCAAACACAAGGAAAGACTTTCTCAATGCACAGCAATCCGAGAAGCTTCCCAACGTCACAGTTTTGCCCTTCCTCACCCATGGGCTTGTCTGGGCCAAAAATGGTTCAAAACATTATTCCTCCCACTTCAGGAGAAGCTTTTTCCTGAAGTGCTGCACTTACACAGGAACCCATATTTCTAAAAGTAAAAACATGTCAGCCCAGGCGGCTGTAGAAGATTTCTTTACATGTTACCCTGTTGTCATTTTTCACCAAATCCTGGCAAAATACACCAGATGAGATTTTTGAAAGAACAGAGAGTTAAAGGATACAGCTCTGCACATTGCATCAGTCCTAAAAGTCATATCCCATGGGAGAAAATTAAAAAAAAAAAAAAAAAAAGGGTTGCCATGAACAATCTTTACTAATTCTTGAAGTCTGATAACCTGATGTGTTCGTTAGGCCTGGATCTACACAGCCAGCTTCACTGGCTCAGTATGTGAAGGAGAAACCTCTCCAAAAGCCTCCTGAATTTTTGTGTCTCTTGTCCCTCAGTTTTAAAGCCTCCTGAATTCTTGTACCGCCCTCTAGAAAACCTTTTCTTGCATTTCTTGGGTGATAGCTGTTGAGATTGGTAACGCAGAAGGGACAACACTTGAGCTTTTACTGTTTCCCAGTATTTTTCATTGCTGAATCATAAAGAGGCGGTTGATGGAAGGCAGTCAGAAGGAATAACCTAGGCATGTTACAGATACTGATTTGACTACGGAAAGCAGACCAACAGGAATCGGCATGCTACAGTATTTCCCGTGATGTCAGTTGATATGTAAGGAGAGGAACACGCACCCAACTATTTTCCTTTGCAATATTATAACCTTCCCCCAGGAGAAATCCCTATCGCAGCAGGGAGAAAGGGCAAAAGGGTTTCCCCGATATTGCTGCTGGCAGCTGTGCTCCGTGCACCCCACCTCCGCTCCGGCATCCGCGCACCCTGCGCATGATGGGTCAGCTTCTCCCGCTTCCCACGGGAATCCCGTGGGAGAGCAAAACCTCCCACTTACTTGAAAATCAACAGGCTTGGGTTTTTCCTTGTTTGTTTAGCAAGAATTTCTGTGGTTCTAATGCTTTTCATAGTATTATTTAAAGAATATAGGGGAATTACAGTGCAGAGGAATTGATTTTACCAGAAAAATAAATAAAACACTTTCTAAAATACGACTGATCAGCCAAAAGGCCATTTTCTTTCCTGCCTCAAAGTGCTGAAAGTAACGAAGTCACTAATTGATGGTCAAAGGCATAGAATTTACAATCTGGTTTCAAAGCTAACTGCAGAAATCTTCATTACAGAGTAACAGCCAAGAGAAGCATTTAATGCTGAACTTCCATTTATAATATATAAATAAGCATTTTTTTCTTAATTCTAAAGATGAAATACTGGGTTTTTAAAAAAAGATTAATAAAACTCAAGTGGGAAAAAGCAGCACATACTTCACTCGCTAGATATTTTTAGATGTGAAATGGTATTAAACGAAGCTGACATGGAAAAATAATGATTGTAAGTGAAGATTGCTACACCTTCTGTATTAAAAATAGACATCACGTGACATTAGCTTTTACTGTTGGTAAAAATGGAGTCCTGCTAACATGTTTTTTGATTTAACACCTTCAGCTTCATTTAATTACCTACTTCATGATGCTGCTTTTATAAGAAACAAGTATTCACACGTTCCTGTTCATGCCATACATTTTTTGCCAAAACCAGTGAAAAAAGGCACAGTTTCATATTTGGGTATGAGATGGAGACAGCACTTCATGCCATTGCTTAAATACGCAGAACGGATTGATCCGGGCAGCTGCCCCAGAGCACAGGCTGCCTGTCAGGGCACCAGAATTTCAATTACCAACCAGGAGAGCAAATTCAGGTGGGTTTCAGTGTCCTTGCACATATGCTGCGCACATCACGAGGCCCTCTGCCATGTGACAAGGTTGTCCCCTTTTCCCCAACTACCAACAAGTACGATGATTTAAAGCTGTATTTAAAGAGGGGACCACGAGCTGTCTCACGCCACGGCACAGCGCAGGGAGGTCTCGGGGGGGGACTGCAGCAGGGTATGTGGTCCTCCTGCCCCAAAGGAGTGCAAGGACGGCACGTGCAGGGAAGGGCTCCACTCTTTCTGGCTGACAGCCAGCATAATGACTTGGGAGGAGAGGACTCGACACCATCTAGCTTGAACCCTGCTCCCATCAGAGCAGCATGCTCCTGCAGAAGCGATCCTCTGCCAGCCCTGGCCCACCCTGCCTCAGCCCCACGGGAACTGGGATGCTCTGAAATGGTTTTTGGACTCCCACCACCAAAGGACACCACCACCATTTTCTCAGTATTGGTTTTTGTCACATTAACGACTAATATTAATTTTTTTCCTGTGGGAACCTAGAGAGCAATCACTCCTCCAGGCAGTCCCACAAAATTTGGTGCTGTAGGGGGAGAGACTGATCTGGCACCAAAACTGAATGTGAAGAGCCAGGCAAAGCAGAATAAAGCTGTAAGGCATGTGGTCCCAAAGGCTTCATGAAATGAGAAAGCAAATATTCATATACAGCTTCATCCCAAACACCCACACTGGTACAATAATGTGAACTCAAATGTTTGTGAACTGACCTCCCTCAACCTCATATACAGCTAAACTTTTAATATCTACACACGAGGGTCTTTTGAGTGAATTCAGACAGCAAAGGAGAAAAGGAACATTTGAATTATAAGATACAATTGAAAATTTGAAATTACAGTTAGGGCTTTTTCCATTATAATTAGAAAATTTAGAATCAGAAAGTTTTAAATTAAAGAAACTTCCACAGGACCTACCTGAATAAATGTAATCTGCTAAGGGTTTCTGCTACCTCTGAAAGAATTAAAGGAGACACCAGACAAATAAAGATATGTAACAACATAGTACTATCCACTGTTCAGTGCAGAATACATTGAATTATGCTTGAACTGCACTATTTGATCACCAAAAAAAACCCCAAAAAACCAAACATAAATATATTCACAGAAACATAACCAACTCCCCTGCCGTGTGCAGGGCCCCCTCCCCCCAGCCCAGGCTGCTCCCAGCCCCATCCAGCCTGGCCTTGAGCACTGCCAGGGATGGGGCACCCACAGCTGCTCTGGGCAGCCTGGGCCAGCGCCTCGCCGCCCTCACGGGGAACAATTTCTGCCTCACAGCTCATCTGCATCTCCCCTCTCTCAGCTTAAGGCCATTCCCCCTTGGCCTGTCACTGCAGGCCCTTGTAAAAAAAATATTGGTATAAAATGCTCATGAGTACAAACATCACGAAGTATTTTAATGTCAACCCAGGTTTAGGTTCTAGGAGGGAAAATAATATCTGAATCATTCTTTTCCATCTGAAATTAATTTGGCAATGCATCTTCAGATCTCAATTAGACTCTTAGCAGAGAATTATCATGACACATTGCCTAATGATCTCTTGTAGCTTTCTTTCAAAACAATATATTAAACCCAGGAGTTCTTAACACTGTGCATATGCAAGCTGGGGGGGGTGGGGGTGGGGGTGGGGGGGAAGAAAGTGCAAGTATCCAAAATAGTGAGTTGGCTTTATTAGTATCTTGTTAAAAACAAAAGAAACCAGACAGCCATAGCATACTGTGGGTGATGATTCCAGAAACCGAGGGAGACAAAGCTATTTGCAATGTTATCTTGCTTTTGCTTATTGCCACCATTGAGCCAAGCTGCCACCTTTGCTGGGCTGCACAGAGCTCGTATGCCCTATTATTTTTTTTTTAAAGTATCACATTACTGAGCCATTTCTGAAAACGACAGACTGCGAGATGCCTCTAAATTGCTCATTACCTGTTTGTTGAGCACATATTTAAGAGTTGGTAAAATGTATCAAGAAAGATGACCAGCAGGACAAGCTCTCGGTTTACAAGCTACCCCTACTAGTGAAGCCCCAGGAAATACCCTGTACACAAAACCCACAGCAGTACCGTGGGAAGTCTGTTGGACGAAGTATTATTCTAAATTCACACATTTCTTCACAGTTCTCAAGCTTTGTAAGATACACGTAGCATTCAAAATGTCTTGAAGGGATTAAATCTGCCACCACTCAGAGGACAACAAGTTAATGAACAGGAATATCGCCAAGTCTAAACCTTAGGGCTGCCTTGCTACTTAAAACTTTGCAAGGAGCCAAAATTAGCAAGGCATTGTAATAGAAGGGGAAAAAAAAACCAACCACCAAACCTCTAAAAAACCTTAGTTCATTTGTTTTCAGCTTCGTATATAAAACTTGAACTCGAGAACACCAGCAGTTGGGATCATTTTATCCCTATGTGTTTCTAGTTCAGGAAAAGATGTTCCCTAACACACAATTCTTTTCTTTAAAGTCACTGTAATTGTCTTGCGGCAAATAAAAGGTTGAAGTGTCTCAGAATACATCAGAAATATTTTGAGAAGACATTAACTACTACTGAGCAATGAACATGTGCTTATTAGTCTAATGCTCCGTGGTGGCATTTTTGAAGCGAGTACTGAATAAGGATCATTCCTTCCCCAGCAGATTTAAACGCACCATCTCCCCCGTGCTTTAGGATGAAATACAGCTGCAACAGCCTTCACCTGATTTTATACAGATGGCATGGTACAGAAAGCTGCATTCCCAGGAGGAGAGCGAATCCCATCCCTGCTTTAGGGACAGAAAAATAGGTTTGTCAAGGGAAGCATAACAATAAAAGACAGAACAAGCAGAGTCACAGCGGATGTTTGACACAGTCACCCAGCCCAAGGCCACCTTCCTCGCTGCAGGACATCCATTCAAAAACCAAACACGCCTCCAAACACGCGAAACCCATAATTTAGACTCTAATGATCAAAATGGTAACTATGTTAATGCTGGAAATCATTATTCCACATCTAGACCCCAGAAGAGATTCACCATGATATAAACAGACCGAGGGAGTATGCCGATCAGCAGGTATTTTTGGGGGGCTGCGGCACCTCACCCATACATCCCCAGCATCGGCACCTCCACCAGCGCAAAGGCTGCGACTCAGCTTCCTTAGCACAAGCGATCACAGGTGTCAGAAAGAAAGAGGAAAACCAGATTGTTAACTCAAGGGGACTGCCAAAACCCCAACTGTTCATCACTTCTCACGCCAGTACCGTTATCAATATACCACCTATACCTGGCACAACACTTCCAGCTCCTAAAGGCTGGGCTAAAATAACCTGCTATGGGGGATGTTTCCTTTCCTCCCGCTACGGAAACATCAAGGGAAAAGAGCATCCGCTGAAGCGTATTCCTTCAGGGAATCTTTTGAGTAATAACACCCCCCACCCCCCCCCACCCCCCCGTGTTATTTTAAGCATAGTCAAGTACATTCATTTTACTCCCAGGTCCAGTTAGTTTGACAGGTACAATACTAAACCAAGAATCCTGCAAGGTCTTTACTGAAAAGGTCAGGACATTATGCAAAAAAAAAATCCCTCCACGTACAGAAGTTGTATCATGTAATTTATCAACAAGCATTCACCAATCTTTACAGATGAAGACCAAACTGCTGGGCACATGAGTTAATTTTGAAAACTGGTTGCTAAGAAAGTTACATGCTTTAAAAAAAAATATCCTCCATTTATACACAGTAAATAATGGGAGGTTCTTCTATACAGAGAAATATTTGGCACTAAAGAAGAACAAAGTTGCTCCCATTTGAAGTTTTTCTTTCCAGCCTGAATGAAATTATTTTGTTGAATGTGCAAGTTGCATGACTGCACCCTTAAACTTTTTAAATAAGTAAGGTATTAATAGGCAGGAAATACGGCACCGATTCCTTCTAATCAAAGCTTTTCCTACTGTTCAGACTCTTCTTGAAACAACATATCCCCTCTCCTCCTAAAGTATAATCGCATTTCAAACACTTTTGTCATCACAATATCCTATTCGGAAATGTAAAACAGTTACCATATTCCATAACAACACACACTGAGTAAATATTTTAATGATCAGTGCCCCAGTTATAAGTGCAAGCTTTCAAGTCCCATCTACTAATCATCTCTTTGAACATGGCATTAATGCAGGCTCGAAGACAGTACCGATGCAGGGGTGTGGGAAAACGAAGCAACGATTTCAAAGTTTTTTGTGCTTCCTCCCCCGACCCCACATGCCTGGTTTTACTTGATAGTCTGTAAAACCATGTTGTGTCCCTGCATTTTCTGTGGTTTTCTATCCCAAATCTTTGTCATCCTTCCAGGCAATATTCCCCTGTTTTGAAAACCACGTGTCTATCCATCAGTAGCTTGGGATGGATTTTAAATAAAAGCTTTTGCACTTGCACCTAATTTGACAGATGCAACTTGACTGGTCAATTATGTAAGTGCAAAGAGTCTATTTTCATACATTTATTAAAAACATCAGAGGGTGGTGTTTTTTTTTTCTATATGCCTGTATAAAGCGTAGCAGAATATTGCAATTAAGCATAACTTCAATAATCTAAAAGCCAATTTTATTTTGGCTTTGGGTTACTTGTCAGTAAGAATAACTCTCAGGCAACTGAAGCCTGTACTGCATTTTAAGGTTCACAGTTACGCAAAACTTGCTTCAGTTCATAACCGCTCCAGTGTTTGCAGACTATTGATGGATAGTCACATACATAGCTGAAGTTAATTCTGAAAGCACAGTATAGATCTGACAGGTACTGCTATGACAACCATGGTGCAGAACAGCCTACATTTCCCTGGAAGCTCCAAAAATAAACACTCCAGCAACAGTGAAAGGGTACATGTTTACCAGATGTATCTCACTGATTCTTTTTCCTCCTCTTTGCAAGATTTTTTTTTGCTGTTTGTGTTTCACAGAGCAAATTCATTAAGATTCTGGACTGGTGTGCTGGCTTTGGCTGGGGCATAGTTAATTTTCTTCATAGCCACTAGTACGGGCTATATTTTGGATTTGTGCTGGAAATGTTGATAACACAGGGATGTCTGAGCGGTGTCTACACGGAGTCGAGGCCGTTCCTGCTCCTCCCCCACCCACAGGCAGCAGGCTGGGGGGCACGGGGAGCTGGGGGGGCACAGCCGGGGGAGCTGACCCCGACTGACCCCAGGGATGTTCCAGACCATACGGCATCATGCTGAGCAATAACAGCAGGGGGGAGCTGGCGGCTGCTCGGGGACTGGGTGGGCATCAGTCAGGTTGTGGTGAGCATTTGCTTCCATTTGCATCGCTTGTCTGTCTTGGATTTTATTTCTTGCTCTTTGTTAAGAATTTTCCTTGTCACTACAATTTATTATTATTATTACTATCATCGTCATATTGTATTTCAATTATTGAACTGTTCTTACCTCAGCCCATGAGTTTTCTCACTTTTCCCCCTTCCAGTTCTCTTCCCCCACCCTGCTGGGGGCAGTGGGTGAGCAGCTGCGTGCTGCCTAGTTGCCAGCCAGGGTTAAACCAGGATGACTGGGTTTTCAGGAGGAAACACACCTCCACCCACCTGCACAGCCAATGCACCACTAGTGGCAAGCAGGTAACACCTACCAGATTCCCTTTGCAATGCAAGATATATTTCCTCTGGAAAAAACTACGTAGGCACAAGAAAACCCATTCTTCACTGAGAAGAATCTCATCCCTTTTTCTCTGACTTCAAAAGGCAAAATAACCAGGTATTTTATGTAAATATGGACATTAGACACACATAAATAGAACAGAAAACATCAAATTCATTTTTCATAGGCAACTCAGCTTCCATTAGAACAGCTGCAGATGAAAGTGGTAGCTACAAATTAATATATCATAAGGTCTACCAACAGAACTGATTGTCTCAAATGCCAAAAATAAGACCAAAGACTAAATTATTTTCATTTGCAAAAATGTAGAGGAACTGTTTTCATGTTCTGAGCTAATGTGTTTAAGAGGAACCTAAGTTTAGCTTGTCAGCTTATGACAAAAGTTCAAAACAACTTCTAAAACATTTCTGAATCATTTCTAAACATGATTTAGAAGGCAAAAATGTAAACAATGCAAAATCCATGCCTTTTTTAAAGAAAACTTTTTTTTTTAAAAAAAATACTTTTACAGTTAACACCTTGAGTGTGTTTTCCCGCAGGAGATGTCTAGAATAACAAATCTGCCTGCAAAGCGCTCCCCATCCCTATCCTGAAACACAGCGAAACCTCCTGACTTCTTGCAACTATTAAATACAGCTATCGGAGTTTATCACAGAGACCTGCGTGACAGAAATACCACGGTGGCTGAAGATCAGGCCTAAATTTCGTTATCAAGCATCTGGCAGATTGCTACAAAGTGGCTGTTGCAGTAGCTGCCAACTCAGCTGATAAAACCACTTCCTTTTAATCCAGTGATATTATGCCTTTACCTTCACAGGAATAACTCTTCCTGAAAACGTGAACACATATAAGCCCTACAACAGATGTACTTTAAAGGTGTCCAAGTATCTTAAACAGAATTATTAGCAGTTTCCAACAGCAATGTTTAAAATTCCAAGTAGCATTTTCTTTTGAAGTTCTAATAGCTCACCCCCATTTCTAGGCACCGTGACAATGAATACACGTAGTAACCCCTTGGCTGGAGTTTACTGGGTTAAAAAATTCCCATTGAAAAACAAAACTGAACTGACGACAAACTACCTAAATTTAAACGAGACATAATTCTGATGTAGTCCAACATGGAGCAAACAGCACTGGGTGAGCGATCCCCACCGAAGCACCGCGCAGGCAGGGGGTGAAGCAGCAAAAGGCAGCGGAGCGCCTCCAGGGACCCCGGGGTGGCCGGGCACACAGCACGGCTCTGGCAAAGCACAGCACCAGCCTTCGCCAACCTGATCCTGCAGAGCCTACACACATGCTGCCACCAGCCGTCACGAAGGTCACCTCCAAGTCCCAGCCCAGCACCCACCATCAGGCACAGCCTCAAGTCTCTGAGCCCAACAGCGGGCTCAAGACCGCTCACTAAAGACCATTTAGTCTCTTTCCCTTTTCCCTAAATTAGAACTGGCATCTTAACGGATGTTCATCAAACTGCTTTTAAATACCTCTGCTGCAGGAGCCTCCACAAGGAGCCAGCAACCCACCGTGGTGCTCGCTGCCAGAGGATTTCCCCCCGCCGCGGACCCGAACGCATCCCGCTACCGTTTGTGACCAACACGTCTCACGCGATTCCACGCGGCCATGCAAAGGCTATTCCCATCAGCTCTGCTGGAAATTCGATGCATCCAAAGAGGATTTCTGCCCTTCTGTCTTCTCTCTTCTTTAGATTTACCCCAAAGCAATGGCCATTTTGAGATTATGTATGGATAAAGACTTAAATATTAAATACTATTTGGATATTCTTTTCAATCAACCACCCTTAAAAGTACTGTGCTGGCACGTACTGGCCTTCTAGGCATCATGCTTTTTGGTTTCAGCACAGCCTCTTGCTCTTCTAGAAGCAGCTGTTTCAAACGTACGCACTACGGTCTATTATTCATCTCTCTTACTCCGTCATCAATGATTTTTTCCATCTCTGTTGCTTGGATATTGTTGTTTACTGTAAAACAGCAGCTGATTTGGACCAAATGTTGACAGTGAAGGGAAAAGCCATAGCATCAGTTTGAATATTCTTTTCTTTTACTCCCTCTGACAACGTACGTTGCACGGCACCTGACGAACCTACGCTGTGACTACCCACGTCTGATCAGCAACCAGCAAACCAACGCGCCTGGAACATACTGGTGACAAACCAAGGGATTCCAAAAAATCGCTGACATTCACAACCTCGGACTCTTAATTAACAAACTGCTTTGCCAAAACAACAGACCCTGTTTTTAATTAAATTAGACAAGTCAGTAAACAGAGTATTAAGTGGCACATCTAAGAAAAAAAAAGTAACAATTATATCATTAGATATGAAGATTTTTGTGTTCATTTCTGCACAAGAGGTGGTAACATAGCGTGACTATCTGTGCTACTGAAACAAAGGCATGCTGAGCATGGAAGTAATCCCGAGTATGGCACAGTATACTGCGGAGATAGAAAAAAGATAGTACCCTGACATTTTGCTGCACTGTACCAAAAACGAGCATGCAGAGTACACAGAATGACAGCAACTTCCGTGACCGTTAATGAGAGTGTAGATATTTATGTATGTAGGAATTGGACTAGTAAAGCTCAAAGAACTGTAGAATGGTTTGGGCTGGAAGGGACCTCGAAGCCCACCCAGTCCCACCCCGTGCCCCGGGCAGGGCCCCCTCCCCCCAGCCCAGGCTGCTCCCAGCCCCATCCAGCCTGGCCTTGAGCACTGCCAGGGATGGGGCACCCACAGCTGCTCTGGGCAGCCTGGGCCAGCGCCTCGCCGCCCTCACGGGGAACAATTTCTGCCTCACAGCTCATCTGCATCTCCCCGCTCTCAGCTTAAGGCCATTTCCCCTTGGCCTGTTGCCACAGGAAGTGTAGTACTAAACGTTAACACATATTTGCAAATATTCCCCTGTAATACAGTCGTTCACACATGTTTCTCCATTTCCCCTTTTCCCCTGTAGCTTTGACTATCTCAATCTGAATATTTTAATCCACTGTTAACGACACAGAAGCAAAGCACTGCATGGAGAGGAGCTGCCTGAGCTGTCTCTGCCATCAAGGTGAAAATATTTCTCCTGAGGGACTGGTCTTGCCGCCATGCATCAAAGGGGTTTAGAGGTCTAACTTCCAGCTAGTTGGTTTTTTGCGTTTTGTTGTGGGTTGGGTTTTTTTGGTTGGTTGGTTGGTTGGTTGTTTTTTTTTGTTTTTGCTTGTTTTTCTTGTTTCTCTTTGTTTCACACTACCAGTTATATTTCAGGCAGGGAAACAAATGAACTCACAAAATTCTGGATATAGTCAAAAATTAGCTCACTTAATTTGGCTCATGCACAGAAATACTCGATCTGCAGAAAGAAGTGCTTTCAAGAGTGACACAAAATGGCATCCTCAGAGTTACTTCTACTGCGATGATGTGGTAGCTTTAAAAGACATAATTTGTTCTTATATTTTTCCTAGTTTTCTTCAATAAAACTTTATAGGAGTGAAAATAAATGGACCAGATGGACAAAAAGGTATTTTACAATGCAGCTTTCTGTTTTTGGAAACCACATTAACTTCAGCAGGAAAAATGAAAGCAGTCAAATCAATTCAGCAGCATTTACAAACGAGCTGGTGTAATGAAAATAAACTTGTAAATTAGAGATGAACAACCCCCTTTAGCACTTCTGTGGATATTCATCAACACCAGAAAGACCTGAAAACCATTTTTGTTTTTAACTTTAAATACTACTCAGATATTCTGTGGGTTCTGAGGTTATTCAGTAAGAATCAAAGATCTTAACAACACATCGCGTTTCTGCTTCTTCAGGACTTAATGTTCAGCATGTGAAAAAGGACTAAAAAAGAAAAAAAAGACTATTTTTAAAGGAACAGAAAATCAAAGCCCCTACCCTAACTGCGGACCTCTGCGTCACGCTTTGTATTGCTCCAAATTTTCAGTGTGAGGAACTGCCTGGTAAGGATCCCTTTGTGCTTTGAAGCAAGATCGGTGGGGAGGAAAAGGCTTTTTCTATATTTTCGCTCCTTCATTTCTGTGACCATAATTCCACAGCTTAGAAAAGAGCATTGAGGTCAAATCCCCCCTCAAATGAACACTGAGAGGTCATTTGGCAAGAAGGTGAAGATAACGCGAGGAATACTCGTCTTCTTTACATCTGGGGCAAGAGTCACCACAACATTGTTCACACCACTCTACCTGCCGTCAGTTAACTGGCATTCATCACGTCCAAACACAGACCTTCCCAATCATATTTCAATCCCTTAAAAAATTCAGCAAGCCAGAGAGGTGTTCTGCTGTTCAAAAGGATGCCAGGTAACTTACGCTGTGAGGGTTTCCAAAGCACCTGCAACACGACTCTGGAGACAGTTGGGAGTTCTTGAAGCAAAACCACTTTAAAATTTAAA